>NC_041808.1:7344829-7703996 GCF_900964775.1 Scleropages formosus | reverse complement strand
TCATAACCTTAAGAATTTTCCTTTTGAAGATGTGCTATAATGCAGTCCTAAAGCTCTCATATAATGTGAGCTATAAGTGAGAGGAATCCTTATGCAGCAGTGATGATTTCGTACGACACACCGTAGGTGAGTGTACATCAGGCCTCTTATGGATGGAATTTATACTGGCGTCGTGTCGGTGTTCGGGCGGAGTTCCAGGTTTGCCCGTGTTCGCAGCCTTGCCCACACAGGGGAACGTGCCTCACTCACCAGGTGCGTCTCCAGGTACAGTTTGAGGCTGTCCGCCTCTGCTTTCGGGGGTGTCCAGTTCTCAGTGGTCTCCAGGGCTTCTTGCAGCCAGCAGATGAACTTGTCGAGCTTGTTAACAAAGTTCTGGAACACAGATTTTCAGATCGATACATCAGTTTTTGGTGACAGTCTTGAGCAAAACAATCAAACACAGAAGTTTGGAGAAAAACCTCCAGTGCCAGGAGCAGCTGTGCTTTAGAGAGAAGGAGAAAAGGGATCAAACCACATCAATATATGTTTGATAGGATGATGGAAAGCAGTAGTGGCTACTATGGTAAATGAAGGGAAAAAAATGAGTAAAAATCTGCAAATGCAAAAATTAGTGTAAAATTTACAATACTAAATCCTTAATTTACATCATAAATCCAAGGTCAATGACACAAACACTTGCTGCTATATGTGGCGATTTGAGAACTAAAGCAGATTTTTAATATGGCAATACACATTTTCAGTTTCAAAAATTTTGTTTTATTCTTCTGCATTTTACACAAGTGTAATAAATATGTAACAAAATAGTAAACTATTAAAGGGGGAGGGGAAAAAAAAAAAAAAAAAAAAAAAACCACCACTGAACTTCCATATACACATATAAAACATTCACACCATGTAATGGGGATTTATAAAAGAATGTCATGCTGCCAGGTTAAGACCCTTCATTCATTCATTCATTCATTCCAATATGATTCCAATGTGACAAGTAGTAATTGCCAATATTATTTATGAAATATGCTTCAGTGTGGCCTAATGAGTCAACATTTTCTTCCATATCACTGATAAAGTCCAAATACAAAGTTCAAATCTTAAACACAAATGTAAGGGGAAGCTGAGATGGTTTAAGATATTCTGCCAAACAAACATCTTAGGAGGAAAATTTCCAGGTTTTATATTTGCATAGATTATTGAAAATCCTTAATTACTTTTTTCATCAGTACAGCCATTTTCCAAACTGTTTACCCTGGTAAAGAGCCATGATAGCAGAAGGCTAAATGTCTTCCAGTTCCTCCTTTATACACAAAGAGAGAATCTGTCCATATTATCCAACCTGGTTGTGTCCTGGATCTCAGACCCCAAATAACTCGTCTTGATTATTGCGTTGACTAGGCTCTCCATGTTTGGCACCAGTGTTGCACGAGAACTGATCGTTTCGTACTGTAAGAGCAGCGTGGCTAATTAGGTTACAAAAAGCTTTATTTTGCTGTTGATGCCCATTTTGTTTCCAGGTTTCATAGTTAGAAATGAAGGTTTAAGGTACTGGGGAGTTTTTTTTTTTTTTTTTGAACTTCCGGGTTTTTCTTTTCATGCAGTTTGACTGTTGTTGCGCTAGAGAATGAAACACACTTTTCCGCTTGTTGTGTTCTTGAAATCCTGCTTGTTTGCAAGGAATACCCTGGTACGGCTTTGCGTTACGCTCCAGCACGCCCCCCGGACAGCGCTGGAGTCGTAGCGTTGACTCAGAGGTGTGAAGGTTCTTCTCTAAGGGTTTCCCTCATCATTGAGCTCCTCAGACTTCTCAGCCACCCTGCAGAGGAGCCTCATGTCCAGAGTTTCATGTCCCCCATCGTTTCAGCCACCACCCAAAGCTGGTGAGCGCAGTTGTGAATGGACATGTGGACCAGTGGGTGCACCAAAATCTCCACCACCACAGTGTGGTATGGTGCTACCGTGATGTAGCCGCTGGTCTAATCTGTGCAGGAAAGTCCTGATCTACCCCACCTTTACTCAGGAAACCATATCTACATCCCTCCACCTGGGAGAACGAGGCACCTTCTCCTGGGAAGAATCTATAACCTCAGGGCTGGAGGTGCTGACTTGTATAAGCGAGTCACATTTCACCATCAACAGCCAAACTGTGACATATTATCATCTGCAAGCAAAAGCGATGAAACCGTTATTTCCGCAAACTGGATCCTCTCTAATGCTGAGAAACTTTGACATCCTGACCAAGATCAGGAGGCTCCAAGCACCAAAAATGAAGAATGAAGACAACTCTCATGCCAGGAGTCCCAGCAGAGGATGGTGTGCAGAACCAGCTGGGGCACTCTGGGTTCCTACAGCACCCCATGCAGGACACCCCAGAGCAGGTACTCTTAGACCTCTTTAGCTCCTTAAAACTCGTGCCAATTCTCATTACTCGAAGTATCTTCACAAAGAGCCCGCTGTGTCGCCAGGAAGGAAGCAAAGCTGTTCCTCCTAATTCGGAGGCTCCGCCGTCTCCGGAATCGGGTTCCAGGAAAATACGAGGAGTGCGAGGCCTCGACAACTTGAGCACACCTTCCCTCAGCCCTCTTGGATGTGGATTCTTACCTCTGCAAGAAAGCGGCAGAAGAGGCCTCGTATCCCGGACGGTAGGCCGAAGGTATGACACACGCCGGATGACGTTTCATTGTTACCCACTGGTAGTTGTAAGCTGTTATTTGTAAACGTGTAGATCCTCGAACACTGGCCTTCTCGAAATATGCCTCCGTTGCGTCAATGAGTAAAGGCCGGTTTCTGTTGTGCGCGAGTGAGATTAAGGTTTTGCTAAACCAGCATACCACCACTGCCATCTTGCGCACATACATGACTTCTTCTCCCTTTTCCCAGACACACCAGTCCCTACAGGGCCAGAGCACCGCTCCCATTCCAGCACTGCACCACTGAGGGCATTTCAGACGAGCTTTCCTTCATCTGCTACGGGTTTCTACTGCCACCTGCTGCCGAGAAATACGGCTATTGTTGAAAATCGGAATCGAGACTGCAGATTGAAACCATTCCCTCCATTTGGATGAACCACGGGTATACAGGTGTTTCGGGGGAAACGTAAATAACGGCTATTTTGCGTACGCGCAAAAATGCCTGCATTAAAAAAAAAAAAGCCTTAAAATACTCACTCACTCACTCACTCACTCACTCACTCAATGCTCAAATACTGCAGAGCAACGCTTTTCTTGTAGCTTAACTTCTTTTCACATTCTGCAAAAGAATTCCTGCAGGGTGCAAAGTAATCAGGCAAAAAACTTGAAAGGCTTTCTAGCTGAAGCCATAATAATAACTGCGTTACAATAATATAATAACGCGATACTATTTGGCACATCCTGCTGTGTTCAGATCAAAACTATCATATTGCAATCACTGTTACAAATTCAAAAAATATATAAGGGCAATGAAAATATTTTTTCTTCTACAGTTTTTGGAGTACAAATGCTCTTGGAAGCCGGCCAGTCCAGCTGTGACTCTGAAAGCCGAGCCCGTCGCTGTCTGCTGTTGGCTGCCAGGAAGAGATGATGTTCGCAGCTCAAACCACCAGCTGTGGATGAACGTTTCGGTGCTGCTCTTCCAAATACAAGGGAGCGACCGAGTCTCCTACACGGCCAAGATGCTGTGTCCAAACAACCGATCGCAGTCAAAGGACTATATTCATGCTGCAAATATGACTACTTTGACATCCCAGGGCCTGGGAGTGAAATGAAGGAAGCTGGAGGACGGAGATGGACTGAAGGTAAGATATTTCCTAGATGCATAATGTCAACTATAAATATAATTCAATGCAATTACATTAAAATTACATTAATTAAATCATACATAAAGAACAGTTCTCACACTTTAGCAATTTCAGACAGCTGTCAACAGTCAACAGCTCTCAGAGCAAATGATTTGTATGCAAATTATTCCGCATCTTACATATTCTTTTAGATACTTTTTCAATCACAAGGAGATATGTAGTGGAAATGCATAAACGGAGCATGTCAGAATTTGTGTCTGAGGGCTGGCGAGGAATGAAAGAGCAATCCCCTCCCCGCCTCTCTCCGCGTCGCGCCTCTTCCCGGGGTAGGTGGGGGAGGGCGAGATGGAAGGAGAGCTCATCACGTCACACATGGCTAGGCCTCAGATGGGCCTCTGGTGGAACCTTCAGCAGCCAGCTGTCTGTTGCCATGAGGATGAAGTCATCTCCGGAGGCCGGCATGTTAATGTAATCAATCAGCCCCGAGCGTGACATGTGCCGTGTCGGGGGGGCGGGCTCCACCCACCCTGCTTTATGGCACCCCGCGAGGAGGCCTCAGCGCCTCAGCGCCTCATCCTGAGTTCTCCCAACCCTCCCATCTCGCATTCTCCACCTTGACATTCACCATTAAAGCGTCGCAAGTCACGGAATTTGTGGTAGCTATAATACTGTGTATATTAATAATGTGACGAATGTTCTTTTGGGCGATATCGCCTGAAACAAAAAGTCAGCACTAGAGCTCAAAATCTGAAATGGTTTGCCGTAAGAGGTGAGAATGCTGAGGATCCCCACACACTTTGGAACGCCGAATCATTTTCTCATCATTACGACTGTACGTTTTCCCTTTAGTACATATTCTGACGCCTGATAGAAATTGTGGAATGGAAAATAGAGACTAAAGACCCAAGTAAAATCAAATCAAATCACTACAGAAATAATGAATTCATTATTTTCACACAAGCATAACTAGCAATTTACCGGTGAATAACTGAAAGATGTCAATAATATATGTGCTGGAGCCTCCAATATTCAGTGAAGTCTGTGTTGCTATTTTTTCGTATGGTATACATAGAGAATGTGGAAAATGCCGTCTTGCCACCAGGACAAATTGATGCCACATGGGGGCGCTGTAACATTTAGGGCAAATATCACAAGCAATCAGAACTGCGTGACATCCACAAGGATGAAAACTGAACAGCTTGTAAACCAAGATTGACGCTTAGAAAAAAATTTTATAGACTAAAATTGAGCTACTGAAACTGGTCAGAGATCTTTGTGAGCCTTAAGGATTACAGCCATATAGTCTGGCTGGACCTATGCTATGAAATTGGTTATTGTGACAAATCTTAATTAGGTTATGCTATAAATACACAAGAGGAATTTTTAAAATTAAAGCAGTAACAGATAACATTTCAGATGATACTGTATTCTGAATCAAGTGCCTGTATCTTTTGCCAGAATCCGGTTCAAAGTAGATTTAAAACTGCAGGAGATGCATAAACTACTTCCACTGTCACCTCGTCTACAATGCGAGGGAAAGATTGCCCATTAAGTAGCTGAGTGGGAAAATAAATAACCTACACAAGTAGCACTGGTGTTGCAACTGATGAGTAATTCATCTACTGCATTGGCTGTTTTGCAATGCAATCGCTTCTGTCTTTTTCATATTTTAGGCCTAAAGCAGAGCAATTAAAGAAAAGGTATTTTGGAGCAGTACCTCAATCTTTCTCCATATCTCTCTGTCGTTTTCCTGGTGCTGGATGTCCTCCAACAGCTGCTGGATCAGAGTCTTGTGTGGACCGGCCTCACCTTCGGTCGCAGGGCTCCTACTCAGCCAGGAAGGTCTGTCCGTCCTGCGGGACTCGCCAGCGTTCCAGTACGCCTCGTCCTCTGACAAAAGCTCACTGATAGGGCCTGACTCGATGCTTTCGTCAAGAGAGGGAGCGATCTCGCTGGATGATGTGGGTGAGAAACGGGGAGGGAAGGCTCTGTCACACCTGCGGCCAGTCTGCAGGGGCTGCTCACTGTCCCATTCAGAGTGCAAGTCAGAGAGTTCCCAGTCGTCCACATCCTGGATGGTCTCCTCTGCGGGCCTCTGGGGCAGGGCCTTGGCGAGGGACTCAAGCTTCATGGCCAGCATCTCTGTCTTTTTCAGCTGGGAGGGCAATGCTAAGTATTCGTCGGAGCCAAACCACTGCTCTTCGTTCAGACTGGCACCAGGAGACAGTGGGGCATTCTGATCAGGAACAATCTGCGAGGCCAGGGCACAGGAGGAAGTGTCAGGGCTCTGTGGCTTTGGTTCAGGTTTGGATACATCGTCACAAGTTTCTGAATTCACAGAGTTTATCGTCAATCCGTTATCCTTCTGTTTGGGTTCAGTCGTGCACCTTCCCTGGGGGCTGGAGCTGGATGGGAGAAAGGCTAGGCGGTCATTGGCCTGGCCAGACTCTGAAGACCTCCTATGTAAGGAGGAGCGAGAGGGGACCTCTCTACTGGCCTGCTCATCCCTGCCGTTCATGACCTGTAGGCTCTCATAAGACTGGCTGACGGCATTCGGATACACGGAAGTGAGATCCAGCCAGAACTTTGATCGGTCCGGAAGGTCCAGGAGGGACGGGGTGCTACGACTCATGTTGACCTGGAACTGGAGCAAAGGGATCTGTGGGGCTTGTTTGAGTAGGGATGCTTTGTTGTCCCAAGACAAGTCTTCGGGATACATACACTTTTTAGCTGGAGACAGCTGAGTAGGGGACACCTTGTTGTAGTTCATGCAGTGCTGGATCGGTCTTTTTGCAGAAGCACTCTCAGGATGGAGAGTCTTGTTGTGCGATGAAGATGAGGAGGGAGAATCCTCCACGGGTATTTTGCCTGGGTGGTCTTTGGAGGTTGGCTCAGGAACCGTTTGGATCCCTATAATGCCGGGATCCTCCTTTACAGTTGCCTCCTGACTGTGTTGGGAGGACAAGTGCTTGGCTGCAACTGTTAGCAGACCCACACTCTGGATGAGCTCGGGGAAGTTTGGCTCCAGCTCCTCGTAGCGGTGCTGGGCCTCGAGGCCCTGGCTGTGGCCCTCTGGCTCCTCACCAGGACTGTAGTCACTCAGCTCAAATGCAGTGATGCCACAGTCCAGAGAGAAGTAGTCCTGGCTGCATTTGATGGTCAGTTGGCCTGAATCGTCTACTTCAGTGAGGGTGCCCAGCCGAGCCTAGACGGACAGCATAGACAGTGAAGTCATGTCTTAAATCCTAATTATAACTAGACATACTGAACTGTGTTTTCACAAATAAATTAATTCACTTCAATTCATTTTTATAGAGCGCTCTTCTCACACAGTGACACAAATAAGAAAAATTAAAATGCACGCAACATTATGACAAAAAATCCGAAATAGCCTTTAGGCAACCTCTAGACCCTAGTAAACCTTCCCAAAGTTTTGACTTAATCTTTGTTTCCCTTTCCAAACCTTGTGCATGTCAGTTTAAATCATTTAAAAAAAAAAGAAGGTATTATACAGTATGTACTGTATGCTGCAACAACTTAGAATTATTTAAACAGGCATATAGAGGTTTGTGAGATGGAGTCCCAGTTACAGCACAACAAGCCAAAATCTCTGGTACTTTTTTTGGTCAAATGTGCCGCTTCATAATGCCAGAAATTATGAAAAAAAACAGCAGCCTCAATGTATTCCTTACCATGAGATCATAATAGATAATGTCACGAAAGAGCATTTTTTTTTCTGTTTTTGCAGCTTTTTTTGGCATTAAATTTGATCGGATTCTTTTGTCAGTTCTGCAAGTATATGAATGAGGGTTAAAAAGTAACACCGGCATTGTTTTTATGTCATTCCTTCGCTGCAGTGTTGAGAGAACATTCCAGATATCTACGTGGGTAGGAAGTGTGTTTGTAAAGCACGCAATGTTTGTGCCAGGGCGGAGAGGAGCAGAGCCCCAAGTGCCCCGTGATGAGCAAACGCCTCCCAGTGGCTTTGTGGGGGTGGAAGTTGCTCCCGGCAACATGCTTTTACAGTAATTTTAAAACAGCAGAGACTAACTGAACAGACAGCGAGCACTTGGCTGCTTCGAGTTCACAGGATTTGATGTGTTTGCTGAAACATCACTCATTAGCTGGATAATTCTGGAGTACAATTCAAAAAGGCAAATGGGGTGTAAAAGTGTGTTATTGAGGAAACTCGGCTCATTACCATCACATGTGGAATATGTCACTTAAGGCACACAGTACTTGCTGTACAAGTTCTTGATGCCAGTTATGTGCTGTGCAAGTTCACAGCAATCTTTTCGGAACGTGCTTATTCATGGTTTTGTATCATCTTAGAATTTTTGTGTTATACAAACATAAATTAATGCTGTTAAAAATGACAGTTTGTTAAAATTGTTCCGCTTTATGAAATTGTACATCTGATGCTGCCATTGATATCCTGTTGTACTGACTGATCAAATGGATCATTTACAGCAAAATTATTTTTCCTTCCAAACTTAGGGTTCCGATTTGTTGTTTAAGAATTTGTCATTGAGTCTCTTTGTTAAATTTTTTTGGTAATAGTTGGTCAAGCATTTACATGGTTTTCACAATACACTTTTATAAAAGCTTTGAACTGGCTACAATATGATACTGGACAGTCCTTCAGGAAGGAAGGCCTCCAGATCTTTGAATGATAGATGCAAAAAATCATCATCCTCTCAGTCTACACTCCAGAACATGCCATACAGCACCAATGTGTGTTTAGACATGGTGACCTGGGAGGCCATGGACAGTTGAGTCTGACATTCAAACTGACCACAAATCTGTTCATTTGTAGCATATGAGAAGAAATCATTCCTCTTTCCACTGTATGGTTTTACTAATAAGTAATAAGGACATAATTAACTGTGATAATCCTCACAAAGTCTTGGCAGCAGATAAATCATTTCACAGATATACATAACACATGTACGCATTTTTGAACACTTGTATACATACATCTGTGAGTTTATGAGCACATGCAAGTGAACGTGTGCATGTCGGTGTGTTTTACTATAAATATTTATGTATTTGGAGTTTTGTAAAAGCTTCGTTTCAAGAGACAAGCATTTCAGGAGACCAAATCCTGCCTGCATCCACCTTTCCATTGTGAAATGAATACAAAAACCCCCAAAAACCTCCATGCTTCCACATAGATTATTTCTACCGATGTGCCATTCCCCATCTCCACGGCTCCCCTGTTCAGCGGGGGCTCAACAACCAAGCTTGGCAGAGGGTGCGACCCCTCCATTGGACTCTAAGCCCAGATGGAAAGTGCACAAATGATTCATCTAAACACACAATCACAGTATAACACTCCACATTTGTGTGTAAGTATACATATACGTATGATGTGGTACCTCGTCGTGGTCCTGGGAGAACGCCTGCAGGATGTTGGTCTGTCGTGTGTAGTTCCCATTGGAGTCCTGGAGACCCTGCAGAAGACGTTCCTTGAGCACGAGGACGGAGACGCGGAGCTGGTGCCACAGCAGCTGCACCGAGCGGATGTCCACAATGATGTTCACCGAGTAGGAAAGCAGCTTGAGGGAGAATTCTGTCTCCAGCAGGGCGTGGATCTGCTCCACATGGTCTGAGATGTCCTCGCAGATGTCCTGTGCGGGCACAGGAAGAGTTGAGGGAAGACAGTGAAGTGGCAGCCCTGCAGAACCGTACTACTCTGGGCAACACAGCATTGTCTGAAACCCCCTAAGGACAAACAATGTCCAACACACGTGAGAAAACTACCTTCCCATATGGCATTAACACTTAACACTGATGCACCACTTTCGACATTACAAAAGCATTACATTGCACTAAAGGAGTAAATTAAAACCTTGTAACTTTATAGTTATACTTAAAATATGAGACCTAATACAGTAAATGAGTTAAAATATTAAGATGAACAGCTGCTTTTATGGGACTATGGGGACAAAAGGGGGGATTTCAAGGATTTTTTGAAAATGTTTTTCCATTTCTTTCAAATTAAAATTTATTTATGAATATATAGTAATTTGCCTTTTTTCAACACATTGATTTGTTGATAATTGCATTTTTAAATATAAGAATATTTGAACATTGGAATTCTCCTAGTTTTGTTTAATTATATTGGCATTCCAGGTAACGATATTACGTGAAATCTCAAAAAGTTACTGTAAAACTAAAGTATAGCCCCAGTAATACAGCCTGTTATGTTATCAAAAAGCAAGTGGGACTGGAACATGTGACCTAGTGGAGTACAGCGAGAAAGAGCGAGGCTGAGTGAGTGAGTGAGTGAGAGAGACAGAGAGAGAGAGAGGAAAATCAGAAATCCAGAACCAGGCTATAAACAAAAACTCTGACAACAGCCCCGAAGGACCTGTCACCCACCACTTTATTTACAGCTGCCTGTCGGGGATCTCAACTCCTAACCTTAAGCATTCCCAGCAGCACCTTCACTCCAGAACCCACCGTAGACAAAACAAAAAGAGCAAACCCTCCCCAAACAAATAAATCACAAATTCATGTTTTGACAAAACCACTACTCCAAAGCAATATCCACATGCAGAAAAGTCCACATGCAGAAAGAGAAGTGACTTGTGAGCCATGGCTGCCACTGAGTCATCTGTTAAAGTTAGATCAGCATATAAATACATTTTCCTCTTTGCAGAAACACAAACACAACACAGCGACACTCTGTCATGGAGAAAATCCAGCTTCACTCAAGAAATCCTTCTGCTACAAAGAGCAGTATTGTAGACTGCTAACCTTGAACCCCAACCCTGAGCTCTACGTCAAACAGTAACGCCTAACCTCAAACCTTAACCCCTAAGACTAACCTCAAACCCCAAACCTTAACCGTAAGCCCTATCCCTTATAACAACCCCTAACCGTCATGGAGAAAATCCAGTTTCACTCAAAAACTCCTTCACTACAAAGAGCAGTAATACAGACTATTAACCCCTAACCCCTAATCCTAAGGATATTACTTCTCATGGTCTTCCAAGCACCTGCACTGGCCATTTTCTCAGTAAAACCAGCCTTCATTTCCAAACTTTACCTTGTTTTCCTTCCCACTCTATGAAGCTAGCTCAACCATCTAGCATCCTTGTGTCCTCAGGTGTCATATCCCAAGATCACACGTCTGCTGCTCCAAGATTTACACGGCAACTTCAGCGTAGAGCCTCATACGCTGCATTTATGCTTTTGCTGGGAGACTCGTGTGTCATTTTGTCTTCCAGCTGAGGCTTAATATCCAACCATTAATTCAGCCACCATACCCTTCACTTGTCCTTCGCAGAGGTCACAGTAGAATGTACCCGGCAGAGAATCCAAAGAGTCGCTGTGACCATGTGAAAGCAGAACCGCATGTGAGCCAGGCGGTCTGAGTTGACGTCCCCGTATGAGTCACATTTAGAGCCGCTGAGTGTCCACATGCCACGATAATACGCAATGCGCTCACCCAAATTCCACAGAACGTCAAACTCCTGCAATATCAACTTCCTTTGGGATGGTATGACTACCAGCTTCCAGAGGCCAAGCCTTCAAGAGACAAAGTTGCTGCTTTGTGGGATGCTGGGTTGTTTAAGCAAAGCATTCGCAGTTTGCCACTCCCACATGTGCCCTGATAAAAGGCAAATTCGCCTTTGCGTTGAAAAGAACCAGTCATGAGTAAGCATTTAACGCAGTACCTTGTGCCTGCTAGTGGTAAAGGGACAGGTCTGGCTCAACACACATTTTTGCTTGCTGGTCTAAGCTGAACGGAATCAAAATCGAAAAATTCAGTAAAGAATTTTTTGTAAATAAAATGTAGTCGCTGAAAAACACCCCAACACCAACTGAGACCCAAACAATAAGAAGCAGGGGTGTCTGTCAGCAGCTTGGCCAGCTGATATACGGCACATGGAGCTATCGCCGATAGACGCTACGGCCAAATGGCGGGACTCAAAAACAACGCGACAACATTGATGGGATGGTCCAGTTCGAGTTGTTGCAAGTCGCACGCGTTGCAAGCCGATGAACCGCCTGTACAGTGTTAAGGAGACAACATCAGGTGTGACTGAAGACACGTTCACTGTTGCTCACAGGAGAAGCACCCTCTTTGTGTCACCTGACACTACTTTCCTAAGCAGAAACACCAGCCTACAAAACAAAAACACACCCAACGAGCACAACTCTACGTAAGAGAGACCATGCAGTCTTCATCCATCCCAGACACAACAACGCAGCAACAGGAAGGAACGGAAATGATCTCCTGTCTGCTGCACTCGTGGCAGGATGAGATGCTAGTCTGCTATTAATGAAAACGGTTGTGCCGACACCTCAGGGACACGAGCCTCAGTGTACCCAGGCACTCTTTTATCGATCTTGCTTCCTACATGTTAAGACACTCTCCACAGATGTTTATTTCATGCCAGCAGTTGTGCGTCTCATTTTAAGTTGCATTTCTTTGACAGCGAAGCAACATGACATTGCACATAGAGCCCTAAATTAACCCTGACTTTAATTTACATTGTAGCACGCTGCACTCAGGTGGACCGAAGAAGGACACAGTGTTCATTGCGTTCCAGAAGACTTAAAACCCCGTTCGTTGCTAGCGTTTATTGGAGCACCGGCACACAAGGAAAAACGTTCTTGGTCCGAGGACCACTTTTCCTCAAATACCAGCCTTCCCAGCCTGCTTAGTGCCCCTCAGGCTTTTTCCTCTTTCCCACTGGCAAACAGCAGTCATCTCCTTATATTCCCCGTAAATCCCCACAACGGTTAAACACAATTCCATTTTACCCATAATTCAACTATTTACAATAAACATTTTCCCGCCCAAACTCACGGTAACGCACGTCTTTACAATACTGAAATTATAGTGAAAAAACAGAAGATGTGTGCAAGTCAGTATAAAAAAATAAAGTTAAGGGCTTGCATGCTTAAAATGCCCTGGTATATAAAAAAATAAAAGGAAAGACGGGAGATCGCTCGTGAGCTTAGCCAAATTGTTTTAAATTTGATAACGGGACGACTGCGTTTGGACTGGATGTCTTCATCAGCGTTAATGACTCGTGTGTGTGCTCTCCCATCTGTGCTTTAATTTTGTGCTGAATATATCCATCTCACTCTGGCCAGCTCGTGTGATTTTTACAGTAATTTTTTATGTTTTTGAAAGAACCGTCCAGCTATGGGATGCTGGTTAGAGGACACTATGGGGACAAAGCACTGGAGAACTTCTTAATCTTTGTCAACAAGGAGGGACATGGGCAGGATAGAGGCAAGAAAGGGAGGAAGGAGCATATCTTGCAATGGTTCCCGAGAGCTTGGGTGGAGGCGTGTCACCTGGTAGTGAGTATCTGAAAGCCCATATTCCATCCCCCGTTAAAAAATATTACTCCCCATTTCATCGCTGTGGATTTCCGATCAGCTCCTCGTGCACGTAACACATCAGCACTGTGCTAAGGGAGTTGCCAGTAAGTATCTACTGTATTTCACTAGATAAGACTTACTTTGAATTTCAATTTACAAGCACGATGCCTGAAAAAGAGGCACAAAGAGTTAGATGTGGGGACGGAGCTCAGTCCTGGTGGCGGCAGAGGTTCAGTGCACATAACCACGACGGCTCGGTGACAAACTGCCACTCAAAGCTCGCCGAGTTCTTGGCCCGAGCGCTTCCTGCTCCCCAAAATAAAGCAACACCCGAGAATGTAGGTCAAGCACGTGGGCAACCTGACAAAACAGTGCAGCAGATGAAGCTGCTATGGATTCAGAAGTAAATAAATAAGATGTGCTAAAAATAAGGGCCCTCGATCAGTCTGCTTAGAAGTACATTAGACAAACTTTTGACTGATTATTTTGAGCAAATATTTTAGTGATGCATCATATTACCCTTGCCACGTATTTTTTCCCCCCCAATTACCAACCGCCGTTTTTTGCTTTTCTAAGTAAAACATAAAATGTATGAGGATGATCCATGTGTTGCCTAGAAAGGTAACAGAAATATAAATTACTATAATACAAATTACAGCAAACTGTCTATTCGAGGTCTTAAAGTGCTTATTAAAAGCAGAAGGGATACTATTCCAGAAAGGTGGTAGAGACCATGTCTCCCCATTATTAACTCCTCCATATTACATATGACACTTTTCATTTAATATATTACACATATTATTATATAATGCAAGGGGGTGCGGTGGCGCAGTGGGTTGGACCACAGTCCTCCTCTCCGGTGGGTCTGGGATTCGAGTCCCACTTGAGGTGCCTTGTGATGGACTGGCGTCCCGTCCTGGGTGTGTCCCCTCCCCCTCCGGCCTTACGCCCTGTGTTGCCGGGTAGGCTCCGGTTCCCCGTGACCCCGTACGGGACAAGCGGTTCTGAAAATGTGTGTGTGTGTATTATATAATACTTGCTAAAGCACAGTCACTCACTATCAATAATCATTTCCCAGCTTAGGGTCTCAGTGGTCTGGAGCCTATCCTGGAAGCACTCTAGCACACAATGGGCAAACCTACATAAAGCTATTAAATACATATTGTACGTTTACATAGCATGCTCCAAAAATCCTGCCAAAATGAGCAAACCTGTGCAGACGCTTGTTCAGTAAAGTTTCTACCGATCAGGACAATTATGTTTTTAAAAGTGCGTAATGGAATTTCAAAAAAGGCATTTAAATCATGCTTTTGCCGAGACCTGGCCCTGAGGTGTCCGGCTGTCATTCGGACATGTGCAAAGACTCAGGACAAACCCACGTGTGTAATTTCACACCCAAACGCTCGTGCACTCGCACACCCCGTCTCATACCGACATACTGTATACACACACCAAAGTCAGAAAGCTGCGTTCGAGCGACAGCAAATTGTCTCCAATAAGCAGTAATGGGTCTGTCAACAATTTTACACATTGCCATGAAGCTTGATGTGCAGAACACTGAAAAAATCCCATTAATTCAATTAAAAATGCAGTGCGCTTTTGCTCTAAGCCTCTCACAAAGTCACCGTAGCCCTCAACAAAACGTTTCTGACTTGGGGCTGAAACCCGTCGCAGGACACAGCGAAATACGGACCATACAGGAAAGGTCCGCGGCGACTTGCTGTCGACGTTTTGACCGTCAAACTGAAAGGACCGAGATGGTTCCTCTTACCTCTTGATGGAAACGCAAGAGCGAAGTGAAGCACCCTGCGTTGCCGATTCCACGAGAAGATAGACGATGCAGCTCCCCCTACGCTGACCTGGTTCTCCCTGGCATTGGGAGGGGCCCCAACTGTGATGCTGGCTTCCTGACAGCAGTTAGGGGGCTATTTTGGGCTCTGAACTCATGGCCCTTTAGAGGCTGCCTTCTGAATGGCCACATTGCGTTTTTCAGGACAGCTGCCTTAGGACATGGATGGGTGGGGGTCAAGGGCAGCTCGTGAAGACTGATGGCAGCCACTGCACATGACTCACAGCCACGCTTTTGCCCCTCCGTGGAGCTTCCAGAACAGCTCAGCTGTGCGGTGAAAGGAGGAGGCCTGTAAATGGACAACTGTGGTGTCCTGGAGGTTCTCTAGCTATGGTAAAAGGGTGGTTTCTCCAAATGGTGAAAATGAAACCGAAGACAAAATGGATCTTGGAATTCTTCCATTAGCCCATATGAATTATTTTTTTTGCAGATTTTACTGTAACCATGCATTCGTCTGGATTAGTTTCCTGAAGGTGCAAATATCACCTTCAATGTCCAAACCAGAGCACTAACAACCCTCCACCTCTAAGCCCTTGGTGGGCCAACACGTGATATTTGATTCCAATGTGGTCGAATGAGTTTCCTCCATCCCTCAGAGCTGCTGAATCCCTCAGAGCATTCAGAAAGGGTCTCAAAACCATGTCTTTCAGACCCACTTCTCTCTCCATCTCCTGATCTCCTCTCCTGAAGAATCAACAAACAAACGTAATGCAAGCAAAGCTGACGTATCTTTGAGTACTTGGGTGGGAAATGTATTTTTTGATATAGCCATAAAGAAGCCTTTATTTCATTTATCTGTCAGCCCATGAGCACCAGTAACGGAAGTTCCGTTTCAGGCCTTGCACTTTACAAAATGTGAGAATACTTGCATAACTGATGTGTTCTAATGATACCTGCTTATCAGAGCAAGCTGCAGATGCAAAAGATCTGGAACCTGCGCTCTTGGCATGAGAGGATTCCGTTGTTTACACAGTGCAGGCGTGTCGAAACGGTCCGACAGAGCGATGGAGGAAAGCATCCGTCTACCTCTGTTACAGTGAGAGCAGTACGGTAATGTGAGCGCCGAGCTTGACGGGTCACGATCACGTTCCAGGAAGGGCGAGCTCGTGGTAGGACCTGTTCGAACGGGGGGGAACCCTGCGGTGTAGTCTACGCTGGACACAGCCTTTTTGCAGACCAATCAAAGTCTACGATTTGTTAAAACAAGCCACAAAATAGCTTTTCCTTCCTGTAATGAACTGTTATTATGTAAAAGACAAACTAAATGTGACTGCAATGTATAAAAAGTATGAACTAAGATCTGAACTTTAGGAATTTAACCGCATACGAGAAACACATTAATCAATTACAAACTGCATGACTGCTAGACTGGTTCCTAATGGCATGAAAAACTGTTGAGTTATGAATTTTCAAAATTCATTTACTTATTTAGCAGACACTTTTCTCCAAAGCGACTTCCGATGAGCTCTGAGAGTTATCAGCCCACACACCTTATTCACTGTGGTGACTTACACTGCTAGATACACTACTTACACTGGGTCACTCATCCATACATCAGTGGAACACACACACTCTCTCTCTCTGTCACTCACACACTATGGCATGGGGGAACCTGAACAGCATGTCTCTGGAATGTGGGAGGAAACCAGAGCACCCAAAGGAAACCCACGCAAACAAGGAGAGAACATGCGAACTCCACACAGACTGAGGGGGGAAAAAATCGAACCCACGTCCTTTCACACCACCCAGGCGCTGCGAGACAGCAGCGCTACTCGCTGTGCCACCGTGCCTCCTATTCCAATTACGCTAATCCACAACACAGTTTCACTCATTTTCTTGTTCATTTAGTTATACTTTCACGTCTGTTATCTAAATTTAACAAGATTTTAGCTGGAAGTAAAACAGACCGAAACAGAGCAGGGTTTTAGGGCCACCTTAATTTAATTCACTGCCACAATGTTTACAGCTCATTTCTGGTGGTCCTGAGCATCAGTAACCAATAACTGGACAGCAAACCTGTCTGGAATAAACTGGAACAGCAATTAGTAATGAGCAGGAGTTGACGGCGACAACATACTTTTATTTTCAATTTTAGCTAGGAGGTAATAAAATGTAGAAGTCCTACAAAGAATTTTTATAGCTTGTATGTTACAGACTTTTACAGCCGTTAGACAATTTGAATCCCACCTCCTGCTGTAGGATCCTTGATCAAGGTACTTACCCTGAATTGATACAGTAAAAATTACCATTTAAAATAAATAAATGGGCAAATCAGTATAAGCAGCTTAGTGTACAAACCTACCACTGTAAGTTGTTTTGGAGAAAAAACTTTGAATAAATATAATAATGATAAAAACTGTGCATAGTTATTTTCATTTCAGTTATAGACAAGGTCTTCTGTTCAGATTTATTAATTCAGCAGACGGTTTTAACAGACACTTTTCTTTCTATTTCCGAAAGTGAAGATAACGCGGTTAGAAATAAACTGGGGAACGTTTGCATATTTGCACATCTAACCGTTTCGACGACTGTACCGAGCGAAGGCGCAACGCATTAGCGCAGCCAAGGGCTGGAGGACGGCAGCGCTCTTGGTTTACTAACGGCAGTGGATCCCGACCTTATTTCAAAGCGCTGGACTCCCTTTTCCGTCGAGAGCCTGGCGCCGCGGGCCACGCCAGCATTCCCAGCAGCGCTGCGATTGCATCACGTACATAAATTCTTCGTGGGCAGCTGCAGGCCTTCCTAGCCGCTGTGTAAAAATAAAAAAAGTGGCTGAGGACAGTTTGTCAGCTGCTCCCACACAGGAGGCCATGGGGGGAGCAGGGATTACGTTATGGTGATGGGGCCTGGACCAAGGAGCGGTGACGTCACAGTGCTGCATCTGTGTCAAGAGCCCCTTGTACCCCCTTACCACACGTTTCCTGCATAAGGATGGTACACGAGACATATACAACCCCATTACATCATCATTGGTCACCATGGCGACAGCATCCGCTATCCAATGGCACTACACGCAGAAGGAAATATTGAGCAACATTTTCCTACTCTTCATTTTTTACTGTGGGACTAAAGTTACAGACCCCCAGTACTGTACATATCCCATCTGGCTGCCCCATGTGCAACTGCAGTACCCCCCAGGGGTCAAATGTCCCAGCATGCCTCACTCCAGACTGCCCAGACTCCCTCCAGCCAATCAGACCTAACACGTTTATTACATTTGCATAATTTTCTGTCAAGCCCTCCGTCGAACCCGACCTGACCAATAAGGTAATGAGTTCATTTTTATACCTTAAAATATTATTCGTCACTATTTTCACTTTCACATTATTTTATTGTAGATAAAGAGTGTATTATGGCGTTTTAAAAGATGGTTAATGACTTAAACCATTAAGGTCCTGAAAATTTTGCACGGATTAGGACATTTATACGGAAAAGCTCACCTTGGCTAACGTCTAAATCGGTTATTGCCATAAATTTTTGCACAGATTAGTGACGTTTGCCAGGGTACTGCTGTACAAAGATCTTTGACGTTTGGCTGCCACGAGCGTTTCCGTTAAATCTATTTTCACATGCGATTTTATGCTGCCAAACTGGTCCCTTACAGGCCATTTAGAGTACAAGGCTTTCTGCACCACTTCACCACCTCATTGCTGTGATGCTCCCTGCTTCCATTCCTTTTAATAGATAACTATGACAGACAAAAAAAAAAAAAAAAAAATCAAAATGCACATCCTATTTGGAAACAGACTGTGTTTCCAAATAGGATGTGCATTATGATTTTTTTTTTTAAAGAAATCTGGCATGATTTAATCTAAAACATGCAGTCTGGTCCAGGTCACGCCGCGCACAAAAACAAGTATTCGGGGTATGTTAGAGTTGCTGTGATTTAATGTGCTTTGAAAAGTCACACCAGGGAAGGTCACGGCAAAGTCGAAGGCCCCCAGACTATGCTTCCAAAAATGGCGTACAGAGAGCAGCCTGGGATGTGCAAACGGGAAAGTCACTTTACCAGGGGTCCCGCCTCACTGTGGACGCGTGTTTACGGAGCGCTGTCCTCTCATCAGCCTGATTTGCGTCTGCTCAAGTCAGGGTTTCGCAAAGGTTTGAAAAGCACCTTTGGCCTTAAAACACTATTTATATGGTATATTTATACCATTTATACTTTAACATGCATCTAGAACTTTAATCGTTGATATTTTTTCTATTACAGCTCGGATTTATTGCACCTTTGCGGTACTGCGATACTGTACTCAGCACCTGTCTTCCTAGTAGCAGGTTGTTACATGTAGTTGCGCTGCTCCCTCACCTTGCCGACACAGTCGATATGTCCCTCTATTCACCGGCTGGTCAGACTCCGCACCAAACCCCTCTTGCATCACAATGACTGACACATCAGTATATCATTTTAAGTGGACACGCCATCAAAAAGGGGTTAAACATACAGAAGGACATCAGTTTGTTTACAGGTTCACGAAGCTTTCCCTAAAAACCTCAAACAGAGCTGTAATGGGCCAGCAGGTGGCGTAGTGGTTACGCTACTGTCTTTGGACTCTTTTGAATCCCACCTCCTGCTGCAGTACCACCGATCAAGGTATTTACCCCGCGCTGATACAGTAGTAAGTGCCCTGCTGTACAGCTTCTGCTAAATGAATAATTTAAATGTATGAGCAACTAGTTGCAAGTGAAAACAAATAAATGTAATAAATTTATGTAATGTTTGACAAACTTTAAGCTTAATTAAAATCAATAACCTAGGCTAGAAAACTCCACAAACTCTTATTTAACTCTGTTGACTGATCCATCCCATAATCATGTCTACTTTTGTCACCGATCAACACCCCAAAACACCAGGAGGGTATTGAAAACACTGTGGAAGCCAGGAGAGCAAAGGTAAAGTGTACCTTACCCAGGGTAAAGGCCCATGCAACAGATAGTAAAACCACTTAAACAGCAGAGGCCGTGAACAACTAATCAGTCAAATAACCCTCATTACGCAATATAGGAATAACCCCGCCCCAATATGCAAATTACCAATCCAACTGTGTAAAGTTCGCTTCCTAACGGGCTCTTATATTACACTAACATATTTATTCAGACACGGTAAAAGCAGGAGGCAGAACCGAACGCGTTTTTATTACTGTAATAAACACAAAGAGTACAAGAGAGTCAAATATAATGTTGATATACGTTCTGTATAATAAATAAGTAAATAACCATAGCGGTTATTCGCGTTCTGACCACTAGATGGCAGCGATGTTCTGTGAATTACAACAGAAGGACGTAACGGCGCAGTGTTGGGACTCCTGAATCAGGACTGGATTCTCTACTCCGTTTTATTGAGAATTTTATTTGAAGGGGATAGAAGGCTAAACAAAAATTCTACTCGAAAATTAAGTGCACTATTTAGTTCCATGTGGAGGATTACATAGGCCATTCATCTGAAATTTCTGCAATGTAATGCTTGCTCTTGAAAGCAAAAATAAGCCTTAGTTTCTCTGAGGAGTAGATTGTGGGACATGGCTGAAAGAAGACCGGATGTTCTCTGGGATAAAGGAGAATGGAAATGAGTCATGCTGGTCAGGCAGGACAACACGGCAGAGTCATCATGACCGCCATCCCTGAGCAGGTGTGCCATCGCTCACAGGAACAACTGTAGTGATGTAATGTGGCCTCGCAGGCTTCCTGCTCTCATCCAGCCTTACCATCATTTACCTCTTTAGCCAGCAGGATAACTTTACTGGGGCAAATCCAGTACCTTGATGTAGGGTACAAGAGCAGGAGCAGGAGTCAGCAATCCACATACCTTCTGTTCCAAACTCCATAGGCACAAGCACATTCCTTGCTGAGTTCCAAAAGGCTTCTTTTATCCTCTCCTCAGAACCTTCGTTACACAGCTACTGAACCTCTGTTCCATTTCCTTTTGTCCCCTCAGAGCTTAACCGTCATTACTATACATCTTGAGCCAAGGACCCACACCCTACACCCACATTCCACACTCTCCAACAGGCACCAATTTCTTTATAAGCCCTGTTAGTCCCCGTGACGGTTGGACATCCATTTCACATTTTTCCCACAATTCCCGTCACCCACAACTATTTACAATGAGCATGTTTTCCCGCTCGGACGCAACACCCCTCCGTAACGGGGATAGTTACAGTATTGTTCCCCAGAGATCGTGACAGAATGTGACAAGTTGACTGCACTCTAGAGTCACTTGTCTACATACAAATCTCCCCTTCTGTTGGTGTGACACACTTTTATTGTTCTTCGAGATGTACGTCGTTTTGGAGAGAAACGTCTGCTAAATGAATAAATGTAGTAAATGTTAACAACAGATATACACAGTCATGAATTCCCACAAGATGTTTACACATCTTTATTACTGTGCTCGGCTTTATCATGTCCACTTGGGTCCCCATGTTACCATGGTATCCTCACTTATTACTTGGCACTATTAGACTCACCAGCACTTAAAAACAATAGCCACAAGCTGTAAATGCCAGTGATCACAAGTCATATCCTCTGCAAAAAACTAAATCAATGAAAAATAAATCACCCAAAAAACACATTAAAAATAACACAATTTAGAATAATGTAATAATCATATGCAGTGAAGTTCATAATTCATAATTGAACGGATATTCATAAGTTGAGGAGGCAGTACATTTCATTTTACCTATGTATACTGTAACTGCTAGAGTAATAACAAAAGATGCATTTCATTTGAAATATTTCTTCCTGAATAGAAAAGATGATACTAATATTTTTAGACTTAGCTGACAGGTCTAAGTTATGATTGAATTTCACTGTAGCTGCTTTCAGTCTTTGTTGTGTCACTTTCTTTTTTCTGGTCATGGTTCATTGGTGGAGACCATGCATCATTTCATTTTGTTGTTTCATAATCATATCATAACTCACTACATTAGAATGATGCAACAGTTAAAAATGTCTCTTAATAACCTAAAGGCTGAATCTCAACACAATATGTCATATTAATTTCTTCACTGACTGATTTTCTGCCTGCCTGCTGTCTAAGTCATCCTTTGGTCACCTTATTTTTGCGTTGACTGAGAACATGAGTTATGAATCCAGCGCTGCACTCATTTCCAACAAATATTTTTTTCTGTAAGAATATGCAGTAAAAGCCACAATAACACTTCCCTCTATTTAACTTCAAAAAGGAATACCAGAAAATGGGCCTTTGATGCTTGCAGACAGTCCCCTAATACTGTTTAACTGCTGATCTCAAATACTATTTCCCTAAACATCAAAAAAAAACATGTATAAGCCTTCAACAGATGGAGTGGTGCGAAGTTCCTTTTCATTTTGTGTTAAAAAATCCATTTCAGCACTGGTTTCACGTACCACTGAGACCTCCAATTACATAGAAAAAAAATTGAAAAATATAATTACATAAAATAATACTTTCAATCTAAGTATACTGTTTGAAAATTTTTCATAGTCTGAAAATGTTGGGGGTTGCAGTGGTGCGGTGGTGCAGTAGGTTTGGTCGGGTCCTGCTCTGTGGTGGGTCTGGGATTTGAATCCTGCTTGGGGTGCCTTGTGATGGACTGGCGTCCCGTCCTGGGTGTGTCCCCACCCCCTCTGGCCTCGTGCTCTGTGTTGTCGGGTTAGGCTTCGGCTCCCTGCGACCCCACTTGGGATAAGTGGTTTCAGACTCTGTGTGTGTCTGTGTGTGTGTGTGTGTGTGTGTGTGTGAAAATGCTGTTTGCAGCATTTATAGTTATCTGACATTTTCTCCAAAGCAACATTACAGTCTTAAGCTATCTACAATTATTTACCCATTTATACAATATACAACTGGGTAATTTTACTGGAGCAATTCAGGGCAAGTACCTTGCTCAAGGGTACTACAGCTGGAGGTGGGATTGTAACCTACAATCTTTGGGTCCAAAGCAATACACACTACACTAATGTGAAATCAGTCATATATGAAAGATAATGCTAAACTCATTTCAATGTCAGAACGCCCCAGTGTGGATATCATAAATCCCCCTTTAGACACAGGCAGGATCTTATGGTCAAATTCCAGCCAAATTGCACTAATTGGGCAGGAATGCTCACATTACCACAAACATCATTTGATAATAACCCTGATGGCAAAACATTGCAAACATTACAACCATATTGCCATCTTTTCACAAACCACATGTTAATATACATTTTAATTATGAAGATGAAAAACACAAAGGGTCCCATTAGGTTAAAATCTTTCCCTCTTTATTAAGAGGAGATGTTTTGCTGCGCTCTGGTGTCCAGGCTGGTGCACAAAAGACTGTCTGTTCAAGTCATTTATGTGACCCTTGAGAGTCATTGTCCCATGGGGACTTGGGACACAAAGAAATCAGTGACACTTCAATAACATCTGAATTCAGAGAATCACATGCAGAGATTTGTTTGGGCCAAAAATGAGCTGTCTGGCTGAAAAAAAAGAAGAGCTTCATGTTTATGCTGCTTTCTGCTGTTGTATGTAAAATCTGAGTTTGACCTTTTAGGAAAAAAAATGCTAATTTCTAGTTTCTCAAAAGCACCTGGAGGATAAATAAATAGAATTATTTTTAAACTATTTAATGGAACTTATATAATTTAATATTTTTAAATGTCTGAAACATGCCGTCTATTAGACTTTTGTCTTTTTGCTGTATTCTCTATACTACATGCAAGATGTCAAGATCACTGGGAGCACTTAAACACTGTACAAGTACATGTGTTTATTATTATTATTATTATTATTATTATTATTATTATTATTATTTACGTTTAGCTAAGTTACTTATTTCCTTAATGATCTAATGAAAATCCATGCTTTGTTATTTCTGGCGGGACTTTTCCATTTGTTTTACAGGAAATTCTCACTTTTTAACCGTAGTATTATAATATATTTTATTGTCACATATACTTGCACCTCAACACAATCATAAATGTACACCCGTAGTGCAGTGAGCAATTACATTTATTAATTAATAATAATACACACACACACACACACACACACACATTTTCAGAACCGCTTGTCCCTTACGGGGTCACGGGGAACCGGAGCCTACCCGGCAACACAGGGCGTAAGGCCGGAGGGGGAAGGGGACACACCCAGGACGGGACGCCAGTCCGCCGCAAGGCACCCCAAGCGGGACTTGAACCCCAGACCCACCGGAGAGCAGGACTGCGGTCCAACCCACTGTGCCACCGCACCCCCTAATAATAATATATGACATTTTTATCCAAAGTAACTTACAATGTTAAGTTACGCATAATTTTTTTACCCATTTATGCAGCTATGTACCCTCCTCCAGGGTACCGCAACTCTGATTCAAACCTGCAGCTTTTGGGTCCCAAGGCAGCACTTCCAACCACTATGGTATCGGTTTCCCCCTCCTTCTCCAGCACGTTCCACTCGGAAGGTACCTGTCACACACCTGCACCTCTTCTCCAGATCACGTTCAAAGTTCTCCGCAGTCTACGTAACAGCTTTGGACAACGCATACAGATCTTTTAGAGCACTCCGCTCTCCTTCCCTTCCTAATATATTAAACATAAGAGGATGTTTTGATGGTTCCCAGTACATGAATTCTTTAGAACAATCTATCCCAAGACTTACGTATGTATGTTCAAGTACAAAAGGAAGCCCAAGTGCAAGTGTCTGGAACGGGCCACATGTAACACATTTCACCCTGAAAGTACTTTATTCTCACACTGCTGTCTTTGCGCTGCACCCCACAAGGTAATTTTAACCCTGTTTGACGAAACCATCCTCGTGAAAAGAGACTTCCCGGTTTGTCGCAAATCTTGGCCGAAATCTCTGCTGGAATGCAACATTTTACCGTCTTCGGCGTAGTAAAAGACCCGGTTCTAAGTTTTACTGCTTATCCTGAACGAACACAGACAAACTGATGGTAAAACACTTATGTGGAAGAGTGAGAGTGACTGCTCTTACCTTGAGCTGCACTAGGTGTACATCAACGTGCTTGTTGAGGGAGTCCTGGTGGACAGAGTGGGTGAGTTCCCGCACCCGCTCTGTCGTCCCGCGCAGCCACATCTCGATCTCTGGCAAGTGGAGCACCACCTTCCAGTCAGCACCTGTATGCAGGGGTGGGGGCTTCTGGTGGCACTGGGTGGGATCCCGTTCCCACGCTGCCCTGTCTCCTTCTTTGCCCTCTCCTAGATCAACTTGGTCCTCTTTGGAGCTGGGATCCAGGGTAGGGGTGACGGAGGTGATCATAGGTGAGGTGGCCTCGCTGGCCATCGGGGAAACAATAACGCTCATGGTGAAGTCCTAGATCCGCGATGCAGGGCCTTCTGGTTCAGCTGCAAGAGAAGACGAGGCGTTAATAAGGGAAAGCTGTCAGGAGGGGTTTCATTTATGGAATGGAAAGCCAGCAGGGTCATTTCAATAGCTAATTCACAAGCACTTTCATGCCCGACTTGTAAATAAATTGGTCAGAATTTTGCATAAATCTTCTGCCGTCGGCTTTGTCGAATCAAATCATTTTAATGTTTTGGAACGGATCATTGTTAAATGCCATTTCGCACCACTCACTTTTACTATGTGTGGGAAGACCAGTTGGTGGGTCTGTCTTAGTGTCCATGTATGATCAAACCTAATACTGAAAGAATTCCCAACTCCATGCCTCTCAGGTGCCTTTATTTATTTATCAGACACTTTTCTCAAGTGTGACACCCAATGAACTCTATGTAGTGTTATGAGCCCACACACCTTATTCACCGCGGTGACTTACACTGCTAGATACACTACTTACAATGGGTCACTCATCCATACATCAGTGGAACACACTCTCTCTGTCACTCACACACTATGGGGGAACTTGAACAGCATGCCTTTGGACTGTGGGAGGAAACCCACGCAAACACGGGGAGAACATGCAGACTTCACACAGACTGAGCAGGGATCGAACCCATGTCCTCTCGCACCACCCAGACGCTGCCAGACAGCAGTGCTGCCGGCTGTGCCGCCATGCCACCCACATTTGAACTTGAACGCCCAAATCTGAAAGCAATTCTTACAGAAAGAACAGTTCAGTTACATTTAGCTTAATGGAACCTTCTAGAAATTCTGTGAGCGCCATCGAAGAACGGTTTTAGTCACATGGTCCTCATAACACCAATTAACAACACGGTGCTTGGAATTAAAAGTGCAGGTGTCCGTGCGTCAGCCTGTTGTTGGCTAAGGTGCTTCCTTTTTAATTATTCTGGATTTTTCAAGGAAAGAATTATCGTTTCAAAGATGATCTAAATGCTCCAAAAGAAGTCTCTCTAGTTTTACATTGTTACCAACAGCAGTTCAAAATGTAGCTTTAAACGAAGACTTAAATGTCAAAGGTAATATTTGAGTTCATTCATTTTACAGACACTTTCCTCGAAAGCTACAAAAATTATTTGTAAACAATTGCTAATAAAAAATGAGGGCTTCTTAGTTACAACAGATTTATGAATTTCCCAGTAAAACTAACGAGCAAATAAATGATGGGAAAAACAGCTCTAGAAGTCTTATTTGTAGAGCAACTTCTGCCAAAGAAAGCAGCAGGGTGTTCATAGGGCCTTTAACATGATCCTTGACAGTAAATGGGGCTGATTGTAGAAAGTTTATCGAATTAAATTGTTTCTTGTTCAGGAATGGATGCAGATATGAAAATAAAAATGGTCTAAGGTGCCGACAAATGCCCACGATGGAGGTGAACTTCCCTTTTAATATCTTGCAGATTATTTCTTCATGCATAATACCCTACATAAGAGGTACAGGACTCTACAGAGTACTGTAGTATAACCACATTTACATCACTTCATTTAGCTGATACCAAACTCCAAAGCAACTTTCAGCTGCTTACCTATTTATGCAGCTGGGTAACTTTTGCTGCAAGTACCTTGCTCAATGGTATTACAGCTGAAGGTGAGACTTGAACCTGCAACATTTGGGTCCAAGAGCAATAACCCTAACCACTACACGATCGGCTTCCCCTTACACTAGAACCCAAATAAGATCAAATGTCAGTTTATGACACTAAGCTCAACTTGAACAAGATCATACATATTGTAATTGAGTACTGCAAGAGTTCAATATAGAAATGATCATAAATGTCTCCTTGCATCATTCACAAATGAATAAACACTTATTACATTTACATTGATTTATTTAGCAGACACTTCTCCAAAGCGACGTCCAATGAACTCTACGTAGTGTTATGAGCCCACACACCTTATTCACCATGGTGACTTACACTGCTAGATATTACAAAACAAAACATCATTGAAACCTACAGGTGACCGAAACACACGAACACGAAAAATACGGTCTGTAAAAAGTCGCAACTGAAGAATAACTGCAAGTATTTTTACGGTGTTATATTTACAGGTTTTCATTCATCGCCTCAAGTAAACTCAACCGTTCGTTATGTTTTCATTTAATTGTGAAATACACAAATACTACAGTGTGTGGATTGTAACTGTAAACTTGCTGGGTTCAATTCTAAAAATACACTTACGGTTTGCCTACCTGTCTTACGAACAGCTTTTGTTTGTCCTGAGTTGAGGACTAAGCCCTATTAGGGTGCATGTACGTCTACGCTGGTAATTGCAGAAATCCCTGGCAGATCCTATTGCAGGTAGGAAAATTTCGTATGCGGCAGCTCTCTGCTGCATGTCGTACCTCTGACGTCTTAAGGATGCTTAAGTAATCCGCCGCTATCAACGGAAATAGCACCAGAGCTGTTTTGGGTATCTGTGGTCTCCGTTATGTAACGAGTCACAAAGGAAAGCCCCCCCCCCATGAGTGTGATGCTGAGAAATAGCCTCACATTCCCAATCCACCCTGATGAGTCTGCAACGGAAACAAAGGGCTTTCGATCACCATGCGCTGCTTGTAATCACCACTTTTTTAAGAGACTATAGTAAACAGTACCATTTTTTACAGTAAACTGTAAGGATACCTGTTTTTCGCACAACAAGGTCCCATACAATGTACATAGCAACATGCATACATATACAATAACACATTATACATATATCAGTTATAATTAATTAATAATAATAAATAATCATTATTCATATATAATATATAATATACATATCTACATAAATAACAAGGTTCCATACAATGTAAAACTGCTACAAAAGCTTATGTATTATATTTATATTTATTTATATTATGTATTATATTTATGCAAAGGGTTAATAATTCAGCAAATGGAATTTTAACCTATTACGCACACATATATATGGACAAAGAAATACAAGAAGGAGTACAACAGCACATATATGCACTCAACCACGTGTTGGTGATTCCTAATAACATAATTTCTGCAGATTTATAAGTTGCTCACTTACTGCCTGTTTATACAGTAGAGGAGTTTTTACTGTATAAGTTCAGAGTAAGTACAGGCGGTCCCCGACTTACGAAGGCGTTACGTTCTGCGAAACCCATTGTAAATCGAAAATATTGTAAGTCAAAAGTGCATTTGATACACCTAATACACACCTCTTGGTGACAGACCAGGAGATGCGGATCGCTGCCATTGCCCAGCATCACGAGAGAGTATCGCACCACATATCGCTTGCTCGGGAAAAAAAATCAAAATTCGAAATTCGAAGTACGGTTTCTACTGAATGTCTATCGCAGGCTCACTATCGTAAACTCGAAAAATTCGTAGGTTGAACCATCGGCTACATTGATCACAGGTACTACAGCAGCAGTGGGATTTGAACCTTGATCCTTTTGGGAAACTATGAACATGTAACTATAAACTCAGCAATAAACATGTCGAAGTGCGTGTGTGTGTGTGTGTGTGTGTGTGTGTGTGTGTGTGTGTGTGTATACAGGAAAAGTGACCAATTAGAGATAGCAGTGAGGGATGTGACACAGGGAAAGTCTGTGAATTGGTTTCTTTCTGGTAGACACACACACACACACACACACACACACACACACACCGATTTTCTTAGTGTCACACACACTACTACTGTAACCGAAGGTTGAATAAAAGGGCCGTGAGGACATTGCCCTTCCTTCCTCCTATCTTTTGCTGCTGCATCCTCACCCAGGTGTGCCATAATCATACAAACAACTTTAATAACACGAATACCCTTACAGTAGCATAAATGAAGCCTTAATGTCATCATCAGCTAAATATCACCCAGTGTCAACATTTGCAGCACAACTCTGGACCTCCTTGTCATGCATAAAAATACCTTTTTACTATTTTTTCGATGCAAGAAATTATAGCGATTCGACCCCCTCGCAAAATGAATTGATCCTTTCGGGCAAAGTATGGGCGTATAGGTATGTAAATAAAACAGACTGAAACAAAATGTGGCAAAAAATGAGAACACCTCATTCTCTAACCCAGATTTCGACATCCACGCTTCTGAGGTTTGTAAGGCATCGTCGGAGCACACGCACACTATAATGATGCTTTCTGGTTATTTATCACTGAAATATTTTATAGACTAATTAATAATGATTCTATTGTACATACACATTATGAAATGTGGATAATGTATGAATAATGAAATTCCTATCTATCTATCTATCTATCTATCTTAGTCCAGGCCCATGCTGCCATTTACTTACTTGTGCTCCACATACCATGTTTTTTTATTAGGTCCCCTGGTAAAGTGAAAACAGCTCCGTCATCAGAACAGGGTGAAAAGACAACCTGCACATGACTTAATAAAAATGACATACCGCAATTATACTGTTCGGATGAGAGGAACATCGTGGAAGGAGACTTCATCCCAGTAATCAAAATCCAGGTGATGTGGAATTCCAGAAAGGTCTTTGACTGTCCGTGGTGAGGAAGCACATCCGAATTCCAAAACGATGCTCTCCTTCTCTCTGCGATCTGCTCGCCGGTGATGTTCGGAAAAAGGCCGTAACATTTTGCTCTGCGCTTGCATCTGTCTCCGTGCGTGTGAGTGTGTTACAAGCCCCTCCCTCGTCTGCCACACTCCCTCACACACCCCTTCACTGTCTTTGCTTTGTTTGTGACAATATCCCATCTATGCTGCACACAGAGAAGACTGAGGAGCCCAGTGATATGTAAAAATGTTTTTCTTTTTTTTTTTTTATGTACAGCAGATTGACACAAAGAGATTATTTTCACTATTGTTTCCTGTTCCTTTTATTTTTTGCAGTGTTTGTTCCTTCATTTTTACAGTGTCGGTTTATGTTCTTTATAGAGTTAATTCTTTCCAGGAAATCTCCCCGTTAGGCAAATTCCTGTTGTGAGCCGAATGAATTACCATTATTCCTTATGGGAAAAACAATTGCTTCCCAGATGAAAATTGTGCCACCTAAAAATAATTTAAAAAAAAAACAAACTTAAAGGTATATTTAAATTAAAATTATTAAAATTATTTTTAAATTGTATTTTCTATGAGATGTACATAGCTTTGGAGAAAAGTGTCTGCTAAATGAATAAATGTAAATGTAAATATAAATATTTTACATAACCATCACAATACTATCATATTTTATAATATTTCTTATAATGAGCATTTTATACTTTATAATACATATTTATAATTTATAATAATACATATTTTGTAATTTACGTTATAATAATTGTAAGAAAAACATTATTAAAACATTATTTCTAGCTTGTCTTTTAATGTTATATTTTCATTCACTCACAGTTTCATTCATATTCATTCACTCAGTGTTGATAACAGTGTCCATCCAGTGCAGAGTCACAGCGGTCCAGTCCACCCCACCGGTACAGGGATGAGACACGGCACACGGTACACCGGGCCAAGATATGTTGAAATTTAGCTCATGGGTGTTTACAGTATTATAAAATATCAAAGATGTGGACGTCATGCTGTTTAGAGGCATCGTTTATCGTTACTAACAAATATCGGACGTTAACGTTGATCACATTAACACTTCACTGATGCCAGTGTAAGTGTATACATGTTATTAAAGCTGTTTACGTGACAAAGGCGAGAGGGAGGAAGGATAATGTTCCCATCAGCCTTTATTTAAACCTACCCTGGAGGTAGGGGAGAGCATGACCCTGCCAAGAGAATCCAGCCTTTTACCGTGTTAAAGTCCCTCACTGTTATCCCTGACCAGTCACCGTTTCTGTAAATACCACTAATAAAAGTCCAATTTTCACGCATCCTTTTCAAATGTCTTCAGGCTGCTTTCTGAAAGAACACACATTTTCCCAAAGATTTAAGTAACTGACTTAACCATTACATTTCGGACATGGTTCTCCCATGTTGCCTTAGGCTGAGCATAACTAAGTCCCTGCATATAGTTAAATAAATTTATTGTGTCCTGTGATTTTCTTAAATGTTCCCATCAATGTTTATTCCATCTTAATTATTATTATTAATATTTTTTTTTTTAATGATGTTCTCTGAGGTGACTCAGAAAGGTATTGTCACAGCATAAAATTCCAAACCAATGCTCAGCAGCTGCAGACAATAAATGGCATCAGAGACACGCTTATGTTCAGCATTCCTCGTCTGCCCACTTTTCACATCCGAAGTATATTAGTTAGCTGCTCACGGTCCACAGTCATTAATTCACAGCTCAGGGAATTGGAATGAAGGACCTGAAGCAGGCAGACAGCCAGATTTCCTTTGGACATCCTCCATGAGGGATCTATACATAACTGTAAACCAACTATGTAATGTCATGTACAGTGGATGTTAAAAATCTATGTAGAATTCTGTAAGTTTAAGCTTTTTCAGGATGTAAAGGCAGAAATCGAGACAAATCTAGTCAGACCCTTTTCACCTTTGACAAGCTCTTTTTACGAACAATATGCAGGTGAAAAACCCCATGATCATTTAAAGGGATATCAGAAGTAAACTTTCGGTACGTAGCTCATTTTAGAACGGATGTAGTTATCAAACTAAATTAAAAAGAAATCCAAGGATGAACCTTAAACAAACACCAACCAACTGCTGGAGATGCAGCAAAGCTTCAGCCTCCTTAGAGGAAAATGCGAGAGTGTGAAGAAAATCCCAGAAAGCAAGTCATGGGCGTTGAGAGTCGCGAGCTGAATTTGTGTATACACCGTCCTCTGGCACATTGTGTGTCACTGTACCGTTGTCTAACCCACAACACAGCCTTCCATGCATCCTTTTCTAACATCAGCTTTTCAAATATTTTTTATTTAAAGTAGCCATAGTAATGTACAGTTAATAAGAAAAGTGTTGCAGACAACAACTATAAATGAACTACGGTAGCATACACCTGGTAGCGTAGTGGGTAGAGCTGCTGTCTTTAGACCCAAAGGTCATAGGTTTGAATCTCACCTCCAGCTGTAGTACTCTTGAGAAAGGTACTTACCCTAAATTGTTCCAGTAAAATTACCCAGCTGTACAGGTGGCCCCCGACTTACGATGGGGTTACGTTCCGTGAAACCCATTGTAAGTCAAAAAAATCGTAAGTTGAAAATGCATTTAATACACACCTCTATGCAACAGACTAGGAGATGCTGATCGCTGCCCAGCATCGTGAAAGAGTATTGCACCGCATATTGCTTGTCTGCAGAAAAATCAAAATTTGAAGTACGGTTTCTACTGAATGTCTATTGCCAACTGACCATCGTAAATCAAGGAGCGTCTGTATGGATGAGTAAATAATTGTAAGTAGCTTAACACTGTACATTGCTTTGGAGAAAAGGGTCAGCTAAATTAATTTAACCCGAGGTTACATCGACCTATTCCGTTTTCAGTCTTGCTCTTTCCTTGAGCCTCTTCCATTTGTGGCTTGCTGACTTCCCCCATACAGACTGTTCGTCCCCATCCGAACTAAACCATTGGGGCTTTTACCACCTTTTTAATGGGCAAGGTCGTTTTGTTGAATAAATCATGCCTGCGACTCCACATCGTTCCATTATGCATACTTTAGTTAACATCTTAACCTTGTCAGATTAATGTAAAAGGTGTAAAATATCAATTAACAATTATATTTAAATGAGACACCCCAAAGACTTCAATTATCATGCAGCTACATATTTGTGCAAAGTGTATTCTAGAATAGAAGACCATCTTGAAAGAAACATTAATGGTGAAATTATAATATGAATAATGATGAATTTTAGGATCTGAATTTACATAAATTCAAACAGTACAAGTTTTTAGACTGTTTTAGCTATTACCATTGTATAGTGGGAATATATAGCTTTGTGTGATGTCTAAGAATTTTAAAAATGCTTGAAAAATAATGACAAATGAGAAATTTAGATTAAATTTATGCATTCAACACCTTTCATGTGTTTTAGTTACTTAACATTTTATTTAGAATATATACAGTACAGTCAAAAATGTTCATTATGTTAGACACTTGCATTTGGATGGCCAGTAAAATCGAAAGGACAACATTTTTAATTGTTAATCACTCAGAACTATGGCATCTATATTCCCTGAATCAACAGTATGATCTACAGCATCTGACATTTGATACACGGAGATGTGAAACTAATCTGGATTTCTGCCAGATTGTACCACATGTACATAAAATTGGACTTTTAAACAGTTCATATAGCAAGGAATTACACGACATAGTTAAAATAGTGTTTCGTTGTTTGGTATGTTGATAATCTGGCATTTCGTGAGTCAAATCGGTTAAATCATTACTATTGTTGAACCAGTATTAAGATTTCACTGGAATAGACAAAAAATAAGGATACATTTTCAGTTGATTTTTAGGAAAATCTTCAAAATGGAAGAGAAACAATGATCAACAGAAAATGAATTTAATAAGCCACTGAATTTATCCACTAGTTAAACAATGTGCTGTACAGATCAATAAAGACTAAGATTTCTTACAAGATTCCATATTTAATCTACAAGAAATTTTAACGAAAATTTGATTATGTCAGGCTTTTTTTTTTTTTTTTTTGCATTTTCCACTCAGTTCTGTTTGATTAATCACACTTTTGGTGTTAGTTTCTCCCGTTATGTCAGTTTTTTAAAAAAAAATAAATATATCCTACGTTCCTGAATTTAGCACATTCTGGCAAACTTTGGCACCAGGTTCCAAGGACCGAATATTCCGGTACCTTTCAGGATCTGATGCTTTTTGGAATGTTTTGGTGCCTTCTTGAATCTTCCAATGGCTCTAAAGTACCAAAGTAAAATGACACTTTATTAGAACTAGTGCTATTACTGAAATCAGTAAAGTTTACCTAATAACAATCAGCGCAAAAATAAAAATAACTAACAACTTTGAAAAATTTGCTTGCGGTATGTAAACAAGAACTGTACCTTGCAGCCTTTCCGTTTATCTCTTTCATATCGATCATTAGCCAATAACCTGTATGTGCAAGTTTGACCTTTAACCGCAGTCGACCAGCTTCACATAGCGAACACACACAGCGTATTGATAGATAACTTACAGGCTACACTCTTTGTCCTTCTGCGCAGTGAAATCCACCACATTCTGCAGGACCCCAATCCTGCTCGCAAACTTCTACAACCTAAGCGAGGGGTCAAGCACCTTAAGAGCAAAAGTTTAGATGTCAAAGTAGTGTCGTTACAATTAGATAATGGGATGACTGAATCAACAGTACGAGAATAAACACAACAGTTAATTAGTATAATACCCTGTGAGCCTACAATGTACATACGTGTTTGTTTTTACTTTTAAAGATTTATTATTATACTTCTGATGTAGTTGAGCATAATGGCTTCATTTGAAAGTTTTAATTACTTTGACTGTAAAATATTTTCCAATTTTAGACTTTGGAGCCAAATTTATGCACACAAACAGAAAATACTATGTTTTAGACTCGTAGCCTTGTAGCCTGTGTTTCGAAGACAGGGTCCTGACCATGGCAACCCTGAAATGGGAAAAGTGGTTCATGGTGCTGAGTGAGTGGGTGAGTTTTGGATTATCTGGAAATGTATAAAAGCCATCCTGGGAAGAGTGCATTTCACTCACTCACACACACACACACACACACACACACACACACACATTGGCTGAAGCCACTTGTCCTAAGCGAGGTTGCGGACTCCATTTCAGATTCCTGCAAATGATGTAACATCTTGTTGGGTTTTATAATTAGAATAGTTTCACAGGGATGTATTTATAACTAGTACCATAATCCTCTCTAGCTGCTGCACAAGTCTATTATAACCCTCTCAATCCTTTTAGCTAAACTTGCTGTTAGATTTAAGATAATGAGATTACATCATGTTTTAGAGGTAAAATGTCTTAACCTTCTAATAATCTAGAGAGCTAAGTATTTTCAAGATGATTCAATGACACAATAAAGGCAGATCAGACGACTTTGCAAATATATTTATACTTTTTTCATTTACCTCATACTTCCTTCCAAATCATTTTACAATATTAAGCCACCTGCAATAATTTGTCCATTTGTACAGCATGGAAATGTTTACTAGAGCAATTTATGGCAAAGACCTTACTGAAGGCAGGATTCAAACCTGTGACCTTCAGACAAAGGCAGCAGCTCTTCCTATTCCACCATAAGCTGCCTTTACAGACACAGCCAGCACCACACACAAAATGCTTAATTTGAGCTATTAGCAGGAACAAAAAAAGGTTTTTTGTTGCTGTTTTAATGATGGAAAAATCTTTATGAAGTGAATTTGAAGAACAGCTTCTGGGTGCAAGAGTTGTGTGCTGTAAATCTGATTAAGATGTTTATAAATTGCAGGTGTACTGGATGTATCTTGTATGGAAACGGCACCAGGGAAGCCATGTATAGCAAACTCTCTTAAGAAAAACCTTGATAATGTTGTTAGTGTTGCGACTGAGATTGTCAAAACCTTGTTGTTTCCCCAGTCTGCTGAGAAGAAGGCTGACGTCATCATGACCTAACCCTCCTACCCATCACTTGACCTTCTGGTCCTCACTGAAACATGGCTCACCCCTGGAAATTCAGCTGCACCCACAGCTGTTCCTTTTCTCAAACTATTCGTCCTTCTGCCAGCAGTGGAGGAACAGGTTTGCTCATATATCTCAACTGGTAATACTGGGTTGTTCCTTTGCACAATTTTTGTGTCTCTTCATTTGAGTTCTGTTTCTATTGCTGCCCCAACTGCACCTTTGGTGGTTGTTCTCTACCACACTCCTGACTCCCCTGGCTGACTTTGGATGACATTGAAATTTTATTGAGTTCCCTCCCAGTGGACAACCCAACACTGATTCTTCTGAGTGACGATTTATATTTTTGGGACATTCAAGCAACCAGCCTTTACTCACTTCTACAGTCCTTTGACTCTCTGTATGCCTGTCCTCTACCAATCTCAAGGCCTGCAACCATTTTGACCTCGTCTTTTCCAGGAATTGATGCTTTAGGGACCTCTCTGGTGCACTTCATCGTTTGATCATTATTTCATCTCCTTCCTGCCTTCCATCGTCATATCTGCTCTACTTTTCTACTTCACACACTCCCCTACATTCCAGCATGACTGAAAATCTCTCCAGCCCTCCTTTTTTTCTCCTATTCCATCCTAACCTTTCTATAGTCCACTGCAAATTGTTTTTTTCTCCCTTGACCCTGTCTGTCCTCCAACTTCAAGACCAGCACATAACACCTGCAGCCTATGGGTTATCTAACATATTCCATGCCAAGAGAACTAACCCATCTCACTTGTGCTGCTGAAGGGAAACAGCAAAAATCTCAAATTCTCACAAATTAACAATTTATAAGGAGCTTGTTGCCCCTTTTCACTCAGCTGTTTCTTCTGCAAAAATGTCTTCTTCCACAACAAACCAGTCCACAACCAACAACCCCTACAAATTCTTCACCACTCTTCCTTCCTATCCCCTGCTCCTCCTTCCTTCACCCTTACTCTTAATGACATTGCTTCATTCCTTACAGACATATTTTATTCCATTTTATTCCGTTGCCAAAAGGCCCCTGACATCCACCTTCCCCATCCATACCAGAACTTCCTGCTAAGCCTCATTCGTTTCACTTAAATCCCTTCCAGAAAGTGAATTCTCTGACCTCCTGCTCTTGTACAGAACCACCCCCTGCTCCTGTGATGTAGTCCCTTCCCTTGTCTTAAAGCCAATTCCTCCACAAGTCATTCCTTTCATTTCTCTCATCTTTGGTTCCTCACTCTCCTCTGGTTGCTTTCAAGACAGCCCACATCTCACCGCTGTTAAAGAAACATTCTGTGAACCTAAACTGCATCCAGAATTACAAGCCAGTTTTTTTTTTCTCCCTTTTCTTTGAAAACCTCTGGAACAAGCAGCCTAGAACTGGCAATCTGCACTCCTTACCTAGAATGAACTCCTTGACAGTCTTACATTTAGATTCAGAATCAGCCATTCTAATGAAATTGCCTTCCTTGCACTATCCAAAGTTCTCCAGTTGGCTACAGTGGCCTCCCTTTCTTCAGTCTACCCAATCTCGTTTGACTCCATCAACCACCACATCCTACTTTCTTCACTATATCAGCTTGGAAACAAAGGATCAGAACTTTTATTTTTGTAACATTCAATTCTAAGTTAAAATTCTTTCTACTGCAACATATTTACTGTCCGTCTGTGGGTCCAGTAGTATGACTTTGGGGTTAGGGTGACCTATAGCAAGCCATGGTCTGAAATTAAGAGCAACATATCTGCAAAATAAGTACAGTAGGGTGTCATATAGGAATAACATTCTGTATTTACTCAACCAGTAACTAAAGTAACCATTAAAGATCAACCAGAAGTTGCTGATCTTTAATGTACTGCTGTGTCATTATCTGGTAAGTTGTTCTGGGAGAACAGTTAAAAAGGGATGTCCAATATGAATATGATTATAATGGCTGCCATCATCACGGGAAAAAGATACATCAGGCATTTGCTGGAAGAGTGACTCTGAAATGCATAATCTGAGGCATGACTCTTAGTGAGACCGCTGTAAATGATCCTTCTGTAGAGAAAGCATTACGGAACTGGATAAAATCAATGCTTATTTAAGCTTCAGTATGATGTGGGAATGACATCATGATCTGTGAGGATTCTTGGGGAAGACAATGCAGACATTGTTGTCATGGGGGGGCATCAGCTTGAATGACTAATTCATTGTTTGGGACAAGGCACATTATTTTCCTGTATGAGCCCCTCACCCACTCTTCATGAATTCAGCTCGGTCATCAAGACGTGTTGCTACAGAGATCATACTGTAAATCAGTATAAAAAAAAAATGAAATACAGCCACATGCAAGAATGTTATGGAGAAATTCATAGTGTAACTGTTGACTTAATGCAATTAATTTTGAATTTAGCCTTTATAACACTCATTATAAAAACAACGATTTCATTTTTATTCCTGTTATATTGTAACAATAAGTTTCAACTTCAAGGTTTGCACTTCAAGCTCCAAGGTTTGCACTTATTGTGCAGCACAGTCACAAACCCTTAATCATTCCTGGGAAACGCACACAAACCCACAGAGGACGTGAAATGCAAGGTAAGACATTTTCGTGGTGGGTAAGCAAATATTTCCAATCTCCTTACACAACAACCCAGCGCAATAACTAAATCATCATTAATACAAAAGGAATAGAGATGGTTATGAAATGTGATCAAAAGAAAATATACATTATGTGGCAACTGATAATGGGAAGGTTCCTCTCAACCCTCCGCTACACTATGTTATAAGATATTCACCAGATTTGGGGTCCGTCACTTGAGGTTTTAGCTCAATGAAAAGAGTAAGTGAATGCAGAATAGCATGGAAACCACTGGGTCGAGAGCTGGCCCAAGGCAAACACTGAGGGGTCACTTCCATCCGCATGTCATGCATCTTCTTTCTCTTTCCCATCTCATGACTGCCTCCCTTTTAATACCTTGTGAAAATGCCGGAGAGTCTTATTTCAGCTTCAAAGCATTTCCAGATTCCCAGAACACAGATCCACCCCTGAAGTATTGCATCTTCTTGAATCATGTATGTCTACCCCGAAATGCTGAAGAAAGTATAACACACGCCCCGGTTTACATTTTTTGCTCTGTAAGGAAAGCATTTCATTTAAAAAAAACTATGTTATTTTGTGTATCCTTGAAAACACTGTATAATGTATGTAGCATTTTTAAACTCCATTTTTTTCGCCCCAAATGCCTTCACCTTAAAGAACAGTTATTTTGTTAAGATAAATATTGTTAAAACGAATTTTTTCACCCTCCCTCCGAACACTTAAAAACAGTCTCAAGTAATTCTAATTAAAACATAAGAATAGTTACATGAAGTGTGATAAACGGGAGGGGGGCACAGTGGTGCAGTGGGTTGGACCGGGTCCTGCTCTCCGGTGGGTCTGGGGTTCAAGTCCCCCTTGGGGTGCCTTGTGATGGACTGGCGTCCCGTCCTGGGTGTGTCCCCTCCCCCTCCAGCCCTTCACCCTGTGTTGCCGGTTAGGCTTCGGCTCCCTGCGACCCCATATGGGACAAGCGGTTTCAGATGATGTGTGGGTGTGGGTGTGAGATAAATGGGTGGGGGTTACAGTAAATTCCAGCTTGCCTAAATTTCAACATATCTAACAGAAACTTAAAGTAATTCCAAAATGCTTTCACCCTCCCTCCAAACACTTAAAAACAGCCTCAGGTAATTGTAATCAAAACATAGTAATGATATTAGACATAATAAGATAATATATTAAGCATAATAAGGAAGGAAATTTAAAAAGACTAAATTAGGGCAGAAATTTGTTTACTAAACTACTATATGGTAAGTACACGTTAAAATACGAAAGGTACATACGGTACATTTACCTTTATTAGTTTAGCAGACGCTTTTCTCCAAAGCGACGTATATCTCAGTGAACAATACAAAAAGTGCATTACATTAACGGAAGGAGAGATTTGTACGCAGACATGTGATTTTTTGAACAATGCCATTTACCAGTATACATTACACAAATAGATGCATGCAGGCTTTTCCATTATTAAACATTTATTCTGAATTATTAGGCATAATAAACACGTAGCAGTTCTGAGATGAGGGGAGCAGTGAGTCAGAATCTGAAGGTAAATTTTGAGAGCCTACTTCAATGTATAGAGGTACATGGACAAAGAAACATTAAAGAAATAAAAGGAAAACATTTCTGAAAACTGTAATAAAACAAGCTGAAAGACAAGGCAACGTTAAGAAGTTATTATACGTTATGATGACTTCTGACTTTGACATCATTGGTGAAAAGCCTTTGCCAATTTGGCTCATGACTTCGATCTCATTGGGGAAAAGTCTACTTGAAACACCTGAAAAAAGTCTGAAATACTGGGAGCGCTCAGACTGTATACCGAACATCGGTACAACTTCTCTAGGGCCGTTATACCGAAAATCCGTAAACCGAGAGTTCGTACACCGGGGTATATCTATGCTGTACCCCATTAAAGTTGTACTTGTTAAAAGTGATTTTCTATGTGCTTTTTATGATATGAACTGAGAGAAATAATATTTTAAATGTGCACCAACATCGTAAAAATGTATGCGTAACCCGTGAGGTGCGATAAAAGGATGGGGGGTAAGGTAAATTGCAACTTGCCTAAATTTCAACATACGCAACAGAAACTTAACGTAATTCCAAAACCGTCTGTGTACATGGACACATACACTTTCTGATGTGTTCGAGCGCTCTTATTAAAATTTCATTATCTATTTCCTTACGAATATATTAAGTATAAAATATATTTTACACTTGCACAACAGGATAGCTATTGTTGTGTTGCTTTCATTTACGATTTTAAGAGGAATTATTTCTACGATTTTGACATTTGTTTTTTTTTGTATTACTACATTTTTTTCTACCAGCTGTGGAGTTTTTCTGTGCTGTTTCCGCATGACCCAGAAACATTTTGAAAGTCCCCCGTGCGAGGTTGTCAGCTCCAGCCCCCCGTCCTCCGGCACCTCGCCGGCTGAAGGTTCGGCGAGGCGCGTGCCTGCATTCTGATCGCAGACTACCAGCAGACGGGGACCCAGCCCTTTCCAGGCTGCTCAGGCCATTTCGCACACAGACAAGCATATGTTTGCTCTCTCTCTCTCTCTCTCTCTTTCTCTCACACACACACGCACGTACGGACGCACGCACGCGCACACACACCCCCACAGAGCATGAAGGGCGTTCTTCACGAACACTGTCCAATACACGCCCGCATGTAGTTTGGTGCCTCTCGCTGACACCCACGTGGTCTCAGCTAAACCCAGGACGCTCAGGCCCTCTCTGTCTGACACCCTTCTTCGTTTACAGGCCTGATGCTCCTGATTAAATATTTATGGGGCCCAGCTGAGGGATGAGCTAAAACAGAAGCCATTTTGGAATGAATGTCGGAGGCCTTGTCCCCACCCTGTCCCTCCTTCATCACTGTCAGCGTGGGCCTCCAGAAATAAAATGACCCCCGGAATCCAATAAGTGAACGTAAGTGTGTTTTCATATCGACCGGAGATGTAGGTCCGCGCTGCTTTCTCATTGTGTGTTTCCGCTGTTTATTATCCCAGTGGAAATTTACCTCCCCTCAGAGCCATTTGGAGCACCAAGGGCTGTGCGGCTGTCTCGTGGAAGAAATGCAGTCGCGTTAAGATGAAGCAACGCGGAACAAAACCATCTGGCTCGACAACGCCGCGTAATTGAGTCGACAAGTCCGGGACCGTGACGAGATCGGCGTTTATGGCCGTTTCCTCTTTTCTTTATTGCGATGAAGAGAGGTAAAACCATGCACCTCGTGAAGCCACAGCCACAGAAAATTACCCGCTAGACGTATAGATATATAACAGGAACTTAGATCCTTTCTCTCAAACGGTAATTTTGGTAGAGTTTTGGTCCAGCTGGAGTTGGGCACGCTTGTATTCAAAAACATGCTTTCGGAAAATCACGCACGATGCACGTTGCATATAACACATGTCCTGCGTAGGGTACCAGGTCTCCAACAAAGTAAATGAAATAAACAGAGCCGAAGCCCGTGACATTATCAGACGCTGTTTATTAGCACTACAAATTTCATAGCAACTTTGCAGTTGTCCCAGCGCTCGTCTCGATGTGACGTTTACTATAGAGAAGGCACCTGCTAGATTTCGTATTCCAGTTGAGCATTACATGGAAATAAGCACCGTCTCTATTGTTGGTCAGAAAAGTGTAAATTATGAAGAAATCTGTGGACAAATGAATTTGACCCGTGGTCTGTTCTCAGGTCAGGCGGAGCCTTTGTGCTCGTGCGGTTCTAGAAATGAGGAGCCAAACAGAGGCAACGGCACAGATTGTGTCTGGGCGTGGCGACCAAACACCTTCCTCCAGAGACTAAGTGGCACCGCGACACGGACTGCCCTTCCTGCTCCGCCGGCCCCACCAAACTCCACAATGGGATGAACCAATGAAATCCAACGGCGAGCCGGAACCACGAGCTGCCCCCAACAGTGCGGCAAACAAAAGACGCGATGGGGATACAGCAAGTCAACAAGGGCAAAAACCACAACCCCACGGTGGACGGCACACTGTCCAGTGCGGGCCGAGAGTTGCGAACACGAAGCCGGCAGCCCATAAGTCCACTCGACACCAAACGCACCAAACAGGCCACTCCCGGCAGAACGTAAAGCCTTCAATGACAGCGGTCGGGTCTAGTTAGCGAGTGCCTAACGACAGGGCGACGGCGGTGACTGAGCGGAGAGACGATCTGAGGCCCTCTGGCCTCCGGAGGCGTGATCCACACGCCAAAGTGGGGCGAGCTGGAGCTCCCAAGGAAAAAGGCTTGGGGACAGAAGGGCAGCAGAAGGAACCGGTCCCTCCCCTGTATTATCACCCAGCGGCTGCGTACTGGTTGACCACCCCTGGCTCCAGGGTGGGGCACCAGGGATGGGTCAGAGCTGGCGGATGCAGGCTTTTCCCACTCAGACCCCCCCCCCCGAATGAAAGAAGTACACGGCCACACGCAGAAACGCACGCGTCTGGATGTGAGCACAAGACACGCTGCTGCATGAACAGAGACCGGCGCTGAACACAATGCCTTCGCTCGTGCTGCACGACAATAACAACGGGTGGAACAGCTGCCCGGCCCAAGGGTGGGGGCGAGGGTACACTTTCGCCCGGCGAAAGCCTCAGGCCATCTGCACTCTTCTGTTTATGTATGCGACAGCCTCCTGCGCTGCCGGCCCCTTTAAACAAAGCAGCGAGGCTCTGCCACCCGCGTTAGCATTCAAAGCAGCACCTGCGCCCAGAAAAGAAAGCGATCCTCTGTCAGGGCAGATTAGAGCCCTGTCCTCCCCACATCGCTGCCTTTCAGAAAGACGCACAATGGCCCGAAAGGAATCCAAAGTGAACATGAATGCCCGTTACCTACCATGTCCCCTCGCTACTCCATTTTCCTTCCTGGGTGGATCTCTGGCCGTCTGCAGGGTCTGCTTGCTTGCATCAGTCCGGAGGATGGATGTTGATGATGCAGTGCCTTACTGGAGAGGAGGCCTGTTGCCATGGAGACTGAGACGTGATGGAGCGGTCGTGCTGCCCTGCTATTGGCCCGCGCAGTAAGGTGGATTCCCAGGCCTCGGCTGGGAGGGGCAGTCTAGAGGAGGCTAGCGGGGGCTACAGGAGGCTGTGTTACGCAGAGCTGTAGGACTGCCTACAGCCACGGAAGTAGCGGAGAAGCTTTCCTTAAATAGCCGCCCCGCTCACTGTCACTGTCCTTATTCCTTCTTTTGCCGGGCGAGTCGTATGAAAATATCTGAGGATGATTACATTACAGAGGTGCAGGCATTCCGAACATTTTAGCCAGCGTTGTGGAAATGTTTCGCTACTAGAGAAAGTGTTACTTTGCTGACAAAAAGTGCCAGTATGCATATCAGTTTACATTTATCAGTGTTTTTTAAAAATCAGTGTAGCCCTAACCCGAATGATCGCAAAAATACCGGTAAAATTTACTACATCTGCTACAGAATATACCACATTTTTTTACATGCCAGATGCAGTCTCTTGACTCATTGCTGGTGGGTGTCAATGGCGGATCGCCCTAAATTAACTAGCTACTACTGAATGAACTAGCTAATAAATGCAAAGCGGAGAAGCAGTTTTCAACATTGGTGACGCTCTGGTTGGTGATGAATGTATTTCTTTTGAGAAAATCCTTGCTGAAGGAAAGTGTAGCTTCTCTAGGCACTTATGATAGTCACATAATCTGTATATCGTATGTCGATCAGGTGGTTAAAGTCTTTTACGCAGGTTTCTGACTTCCATCTCGGTAAATCTCCACGACCCTCTGCAAAACATACTGAAGGAAACTGACAGACTGATCTCACCAAATACCAGAAAACTTTGAAGGTATGATTACAAATGTAAAAAAAAAAAAAAAAATTAACTTTTCAGAGATGTTGGTAAAACACAATGGCACAAAGAGTACTTTAAAAATTAAAAGAAACAGTGTAATTTTAATTTCTTACTGCTGAACTGTCATTAACTAAGTATTTTAAACTTTTGTCAGTGCTACAAGTTCCTTTGATTCATGAGATTATTATACTCTTGAAAAATAATGCAATAGAATATTAAAGAACCAAATTTTTGTAGTGCTGATGTTTTTTGGTGTAACAAATCCTGCTACTCATTTTGTCTTTACGGATAGCATGGAAACTTTGATAGGGAACCTTTACATTTATATTTATTAATTTAGCAAATGATTTTCTCCAACAGGACTTAAATTTTCAAGAACAATACAAAACAGCATTGAGTGGCCCATGTAATCTTTTTATGTTTCAAGTTTTTAAAACATTAAGCAGAGCTGTCTGTTCAGGGCTGGTCTCAATTATTAAGAGCAATTACTGGCAGTAATTTGCAGCCTCAGATCAGTAACAATTTTCTTCTTAATAATTCAGGTTGTAAAGTGTTACGAATCAGCAGAATGACCAATTGCCTGCTGTTCTACTTTTCGCCACTAGGGGCAGCAAAATGCACTTAGCGCATGAGTACATCAGAATATTAAGCCATATTATTAAACATTATATATATTATATAAACACACACACACACACATTTTCAGAACTGCTTGTCCCATACGGGGTCGTGGAGCCTACCCGGTAACGCAGGGCGTAAGGCCGGAGGGGACACACCCAGGACGGGACGCCAGTCTGCCGCAAGGCACCCCAAGCAGGACTCGAACACCAGACCCACCGGAGAGCAGGACCCGGTCCAACCCACTGCGCCACTGCACCCCCTTTATATAAACATTATACACACACATTTTCAGAACCGCTCGTCCCTTACGGGGTCACGGGGAACCGGAGCCTACCCGGCAACACAGGGCGTAAGGCCGGAGGGGGAAGGGGACACACCCAGGACGGGACGCCAGTCCGCCGCAAGGCACCCCAAGCGGGACTTGAACCCCAGACCCACCGGAGAGCAGGACTGCGGTCCAACCCACTGCGCCACCGCACCCCCATAAATATTATACATAATATATATTTATATATATAATGTATTATATATAATATATATTAAATATATTAAATACTAAGCCATGTTATTAAGTTTTTATTTATTGTGACACAGTGGATGGACTTAAGACTTCTGATCACAGTCATGCTGGTAAGATGAGGTACAAGTGTAGTGTTCCCCGAATAATGAGTGATCCATTATAGTAAGTGGACAAGGAAATCAACTCAGGCGTATGAGAAATGCCTTAAGAGAATAAAAACTGTAATTTAAAATATGAGCCGTGGTTATGTTCTGCACCACATGGAGAATCACTTCTGCCCTGCAGCTGTCTCTTAGCTCATGCCCACTTGCAAGCATTTCTCAAAAATCTTGTCACTTCTTATCGCAGTGTAAAACCATCATCTTGTAATAATTACCCTGAAGCTAAAAAATGTTTTAAAGAAAGTGTTGTGTTGAAAAGACAAGAAGCAAAAGAAAGACTGTCAGTTTAACATTTGAAGTGGTAAACATGTAGAATTCTCTTGAAAGGCAGTATCAATACAGATTACTTTGTGATTGGATTTACTATTCATTTATCGTAGCACTGGACTGATGGATCATTGCAAATGACACTGCAAATTAACTCAGCTCAGCAGAGAGGGATTCCAAGTATTATATATACAGTATATTATAATGTCAGAGTATTGGAAAGGCGCCACTAAAGATAACGCAGGAATTTTGCATCGCAGAATGTGGGAATCGTTCATGGCTCAGGAATGCATTACTTTTCCTGTTTAAATGAGTGATAATCAAGAGTTTTCTTCACAAGAATTCAGCGTAGAAGCAGATTTCCAGCGATGAATGACGCTTGTCAGAGGGAAGCCTGCACTGTATTTTAAATTTTATCTAGGATAAGATGAATAATTCTATCATCAACATTTTTGTGTAACCGAGTAAAAATATTCTTATATACACAGCTGATATAATAAATACGCAGATTTTAAAATATTCTCCCAGGTTTCAATGGAAAGATGACATAAGAAAGCCATTCCCATCATGCTCCCTGAAGACACAGAAGACTTCTGGATTATTTAATAGGATGACGGTGAATGTCTTTTGTTGGAACTGCAGTACCATTTGATTTCACTGGGTGACAGCCTTGTACCAGGGTGTTGTCCCACTTCCCTTTAGCTCTCCTGGTCTTTGACATGTTCATTTTTACTTTCATTATTCAATATATACAGTAAGTCCTACAAGGGTGAAAAACTACATCAGTAATTACCATTTGTGGAGACCCTATTCTTTTTTCCTGGTGCTTCAGAGTTTCTGTTCCCAAACCAGCACATATTCCTGACAAACATGACTTTTTCAATAATTCTCATAGAAAACATTAGACTTATAAAAATCCAAATCTTAAATGTTAAAATAAACTTAGAAAATTAAAAATTGTGATTTACTCACCCGATTCTACTTACCTGCTTGGTTTAACCAATACAACTTGCGGTTCACTTATTTTTGCACCTGCACTGCTTTGGTTGGTTTTTTTCTACTACGTGCATAATTCCTTCCAATTTGAACATTTCCCCATTTGTATCAACAAAAAGTTTACACAAAACATATAACACATTATACTGACTAAAATCAATCTGAATGTGAAATTTTAATTCAAAATTAAGTGTGTATCAAACTGGCAACATAGCAAGACACAAGGTTGAAAAAAATGAGACTTTATTTCAGGAAAAATATGGAGTAAACCAAACTCTTAAGATTAATTTCTCAAAATCATTTATTTACTATTATACATAGGAGATGATGTTAAAATCTTAAGAGTTTGTACACCAGCTTGAATGAGGCAGATCTTATGAACAAATAAGGTTGCTTTTCAAAACTACACAAAAGGTCTCCTAGCAGCTGCAGACTGGCCCCTCCCCCAACCCCTGCCCCCAATCCCTCAGGTTTCTTTTGAGAAATGGAATAACCATGGTCTTTGCCAAGCCTTTTTTTTTTTGTTGCTTTTTTTCTTTACACATTACATCTGCGTGATCCAAAAACCTGTTTCCAAACCTCTATCCATTCTTCTGACATTGCTAAATACATTTCTATTCAGAACACTTTCTAAGCAGCATCTTTTACAGCAAACAAAATTCTGTACCATCTAAAACAAGCTATGAGTCAGAAGATATCAGAAGATAGGGAATTAAGTACACAGAGTCAATTAATCTAACTCAGGTTTAGTACATCATACCACATAAAGCAATCTGATTATACGTTTTACAAGATTATACAGAGCCAACAGGCCAAGCTTAAGTACCTCATTGTATTTATTGCTATAGTAGCAATTAGTGTGTCACACACACACGTACATACATACACACACACATAATATATATATATATATATATATATATATATATATATATATATATGTGCGCACGCACGCTCTTTTTTAGGGAAACAGGGAAATAATCTATTGAAGAAATATGATTCTGGAATAACTGATTTGGTTAAAATATGGTACTGTAAACCAGATGATATTGGGATGTTATAAAAAGACTTCAAAACTTGTAAGAAAAAAATAATCATATCCTCTTTGCCTCTGCCCCCATTTAAAATTCCCTTCAACCAAGTTAAGAAAAAAAACCTTGAATGTAAATAAGCCTTTTGTGTACAACATGATTTTTTTCTTTGCATCTTCAGGAGACAAAACACATGCAAATTTACCTTAAACAAAGCATCTATTCAAATTTCTTTTATTGTATGAAAGCAAGTATCACTAAGATGTTAAGGAAAAAGAACAGAAAAATAAAGGTAAACAAAAGATCCAGAGTGCTTGCAATGCGTGTGTCCACAGAGATGTGCCACAAGGGATCAGTTGGGACGCGCCCTTTCGGAGGGTCAGGAATTCTGCAGGCTGCAGGTCCACCAGGACACATGTCGCAGGAGTGTTCACATCACTTCTATACATTTAGAATCCTCCAGAACAGGGCCTGATGACTGGAGGCACCAGGAAAAGCAACCAAGCTCCGCTGGACCCTAGCCACCCAGTCACTTTCTGCTCTTCCACAGTAAAATCATGTGTATTAAAAAAAAATTCAGCTGGCAAAAGAATTTAAAACAAGAGTACAACGTACTGTGCTCAGTACAGCCATCAAAACCACTGGACACATAATGTTGTTTCCCATTTTATGTACGACACGCTAACATACGTTTGACTCCTCTTGAAAACAAAACCAAACAAGCAGAAAGTGTTTTTTTAAATGCATCTCTTCCTTGGCATCTTGGAGAGAGGAGCAGTGGGTCGTGTTTTCTCCACCAGCGTTGCCATGGACACATGCAGCAGAAAGGGGATGCAAAGAAGGGTGCGGCCCCTCCCCTCACGTCAGCATTGGGCCCCAAGACTCCCACACACAACACGTCTAGGAAACTCTCGCTGGAGCTACAATGCCATGGATTCATTCGGATTAATAAAAGCGGAGTGATAGACATTGAGAGAAACTTCTTTCTTTGTCATTTTGGAAGTGTATCGATCCAACTGCTGCTCTTATCCGGAGCCTACATGAGGAGCGGCGGCAAGAAGGGGTAGCTACATGAGGGGATCAGGCGGCAGCTGGTGTTGGACCTGCTGGGGCTGGAGCGGAGGGGGCAGCTGGAGGGGCACCAGGGGTTCCACCATGCCCTGGGGCTGTGCAGGTGCCACATCCTCGAGCCCGGCCAGCTCGGCTATGTCGCCATCGTAGAAGAAGTACTGGCTCTGTAGAATGAAGGACTCGATGACCGACTGGTTGAGCTTGGTCGTGGACAAAGTGTCCTTGTTCTCGAAATCGGGCCGCATCAGCGTAGGCCAGAAGCAGATGGACAGGTTGTCTGCTGTCATCAGTGTGGTCCTGCTCTGCTGACTCACCCTGCAAGAGACAAGGGCAGATTTACATACCAGCCCACAGGGCAGGAACACCTGGAGGCACAGCTTTACATTTAGATTTATTCATTTTGCAGACAATTTTTCACTTTTTCAAAGTGACGGATAACTGAGGTTTTTAAAAAAAAAAAAAAAAAAAAAAAAACACACACACACATTGAATTCAAATGAATTCATACAAGCTACATACAAGTTTGTTGCATAAACTCTGATTTTCAGCATTTTTGCTACAGATAAGTGTGTTTACAGTCCATATACTATGATTTATGGTATACTTTCAACTTTTTTTAAAAAAAAAAAAACTCAGATAAGAGAAGGTAAAATTTCTTACAACTTTAGGTATTCAGGTTAGGTTTTAATTTACTAACATTATTTGTTTTCCTTGCTTGCCATTGTTATTTTGTTTTAATCACTTATTCGTATACACACAACCCTTGGGTTACAAATGGTGAAGTGACACATTTTGGATTGTTTTAATTACTTTTTATTTTGGAATATATTTCCTTCACATATCTGTTTTCTAAAATTTCTATTTGTAACAATGTGAATGTGGCTTGTGTTCATTTGCCTAGACAACAGATAGCAGTAAAGTGTACCTGTACAGAACAGGTGTGATACTGCCTTAATTCAACTCTTTCCACAATATTTACATTTATTCATTTTGTTGATGCTTTTCTCCAGGGTAACTTACCTTGTTTAGCTACTTACTATTATTTACCTGTTTTTACAGTTGGGTAATTTAGTAACGGAATTTAGGGTAAGTACCTTGCTCTAGGGTACTACAGCAGTAGTTGAGATTCAAACCGTAACCTTCAGACCCAAAGGCAGCTCCAAAAACGACACTGTCAGCTGCCCCCATTTACAGCTTGCATGTAGTGTTTGTGAGAACTAGTGATTCTGAAGATACCATTCAGAGGCAGTATACTGTTACTGTGATGGTAAATAAATATGGACAGATTCTAAGATCTGTCCATATTTGTTTACCATCACAGTAAGTTCAAGCTGAAATTGAGTGTTGTGCTGTAAGTAACATGTGCTTGAAGGAGATTGGAATGGTTAAGTTGTCAGGGAAAAGAAGGACCTGTTAGACCTCAGACTTGGTAAATGACATCCAACAACCCAGCTGTTTCCAACATTCTTTCTACAACTAAAGCACAACTGCACAACTGACGCCACCTGATGGAGCAAACCAAAGCCACACTAACTACATCCTCAGCAGCAAGAGGAGGATGAGCTTCATCTTAATAGCAAAGACAGTCTAGAGCAGACTGTGAAACAGACCAAAAGTTACCAATGCCAAAGGTCAGAAAAGGAAGCACAAAGACATCCACTTTCAAAGACCACCTGGAAAACAATCATCTGGGGAGACAATGTCTATGACAGTGAAGTAGAAGAACTTCAGACATAAATCAAAATGATCGTGAATGATGAAAGTTGGGGGGGGGGCCTTACAGAAGGTGGAAAAGCAGAAGAAATTTAATGATGTAAAACCAGAAACTAGAGGCTGCCCAGAAGAGAAGCTAAAACAGAAAAACAAGGATGTTATAAAAAAAAAAAGAGAGAATTTCAAGAGAAACCAGAAGAGCGAATGAGCTGTTCTGCAACATCTGTTAAGAAACTAAAGATGGAAAGAGATATGGAGGAACAAGAGAGGTTTTTCCACAAGATTGAAATCAAAAGTGCATTTCATGACCTACTTGATGCTCATAGAACGGATAAATGAAGAGATAGTAACTGACGGGAGTGAAGATCAAGTAGAAATGGAAAGAATACACTGGAGATCTGTACTGTAGTGATATCAACATCTCAGATAAGTTAGAATACATTTATGAACAAGAACCTTGGATAACAGAATAAAATGAGATCAGCACTGAAGTCAGTGCTGAGCAAGAAGACCAATGAAAGAGATGTGATTGTCCCTGATTGTCCCAAGAGTTGTGTTGGCAAGAGAGGAAGGCTCAGAAAAGGTGCTCCCTAACTATGCCATCAAATTTGAGAAGCCACACAGAGGCCAACAAGCTGGAAATGTTCAGTTTCAAAACAAAAGGAAAGAGACGTGGCAGAGAGTTCAGGCTATTGTGCAACTTCCCCAATTTTACAAAAAAAAAAAAAAAAAGGTTCACATGAAGTCTTAAGAAAAACTATGAGAACTGGCAAAACAGTTAACGTTAGCGTTGGTGGCAGAGACACAGATGTCTTTGACTTTACCTCTTGGGATCAATGACAGTAAGGGGTCTAGCAGGGAAGGAACACACCAAAGACCTGCACTGTTATGAAACATCTGGAAAAAAAATCCTGAAATGTGCAGATACGTCTACAAGAATAATGTTTCGAACTGTTCAAGCAATGGCATTTTCAACAGCGCTCTATAAGTGTGAAAACTGGACAATGAAGAAGCAGGTCAGGGGAAGAAAAAAAAAACTTTCACACAGTGTTGCTGGAAAGGACTTTTAAGGATAATTAGGGATAACAAATCATGGCCATGGACAAGGCATCAGCAAAATACTAATTAATAATTACATGTCATGGGAAGAATAGGAGTCTTAAAAATTCATTAAGGCTTGGAAATGTCAGAAAAAGAAGCAGAGGACAAACAGCAACCAGATGGGTGAACTCAGTTGCAGAGTTGATGGACGTACCTCTTAAGGACACAGGCGGAAGACAAATCTTTCAGAGATACTTTATGCATTTGCCAAGAGCTGATGTCAAACTGACGGCACTTAAACCATTTTTGAGGTATTTACATATTCTCAGCTTATAGACTATGAGATATGCAGGCCTAGAAATAGTATGGCCAGAAGCAAAAGCGTGAAATAGGTTTTCTGTTGCATTAATTATCATTTCCTTGTTTAACCTTTAATTTTCACAGGGATATTCCAGTTAAATTGAAGATCAAAATGTTAAGCAACATCAAGGAATCAATTATTCTTTTCACCCTCGTGGTTTTGGTGATGTTCTTAAACAAGAGGTATAGATAACGGGTGCAAAATTAAAAATACTGCTCCTGCCTTTTTCCTCTCAGTCGTTTTGACATTTTGCACATATGCTCAATATGTAATTTATCTGCAGTAGAACTGTGGTGTATAGTCCTACATGTGGAGCCAAGATAAAATTTTACTGTGGCATTCTTATGATTCCATTTAAAACGGTTATGACATTTCATGTTTGTTGTGCTATTCGGAACATAAACCAACCTGTATTTCTAGGAATCGGCAAAAATCTTGGCCATCCACATTAGAAATATTCCTTAAAACAATCTGCTATTCAACAACTGGAGTCCATACATGAGAAGATGGGCGATAAGGGATTAGCTTGACCGACGCACAGCACAAGTCAAATAATATTCTGCTTGTAGTTAAGCTCTTGATGGGAGTTTTGATAAGGAAAATATAGATGTCATGGCATTAAAGGCTAGAATTTTTCAACCCTGTAGCTGATTGGCATCTTTTAAGAAACTGGTATCTATTTCCAGTTTTAACCACAAATTTTACCGTTTTACTAAAAGTGAATTTTGCAGAAGTGTACTTTTATTTGGGGGTTATTTTGAAATGCACTGTAGTTCAACATATAAAATTTACAAGAATTCATATCCCAGGAGGCAAAAAATGTTTTATAAACCTCAAAACACACCAAAACTTTGGAAAGGTGCGAATGTTAGAATCTATCAGTTTTGTGTGTTGTTGCTGCCCTGTACCCGAGTCTCACTGCCACAAAATGTACTATCCCATTTCCAGCCAAGAGAAAATATATTATTCTTGCTCCACAAACTTCCACAAACACAGTTTAGAAATGCAGTGATCATGGTCATGTTAACTGACAACAAACGTTCTTACCTGTTTAGGTGAGTTATGACGTACTTGAACACTTCATAGTTCACTGGGGGGAATTTTCTCACTATCTCCTTTAACACATGGAGTCTTTCCAGGGGATCTGCCAGTTCTGCAGTCCAACAGAGCCGGGATTTAGTCATTTATTCGCTCCAAAAAACGCAGCTCAGACCAAATATGCAGGAATGCAGAAAACACGTGGTGCTCTTCCACTGACTTCTCATCAAACACTGTAGTACCCCGTTTAACTGTTGGCCTTACTTATTTCATTTTTATTGTATGTTAACACATGACGACGAAGGTGCTCAAGCTTTATCGTGATTATGTGACAGCTAGTTGTGACATCAAGAATAATGGTGTCGCAAGTGTTTTAATCAACAAAAGGGATTAACATTAAGGATCAGCCCTGGGCTGGTGACCATGGTACTGACCTTGCAGGGGGAGATGAGGGGCAAGCAGCTAGAAAGATAATCCATGAAAGCAGCTAGACCACAACCAGTCAGAACCACCATCATAATCATCTGCATAAATGTTATCAGCCAGAATGGTGATCACTGAATCACTCATTGATTGATGACAATAATGACTGTAATTAGCACTATCTTCAGCTTTTCATTGTCTTTATCACTGAGACTAGGGTTACAGTTTATTGCAATTTATTAACTCAAAGTATTTTTCACATTTTTGAAAAACCTCTATTAATTGTAAGAGAATACATTGCACATTATTCTCTAACATTTTAAATGGAAATTCACTTAACTGACAAACTTTTAGGAACAAACTGCACCTGCTATCTGCTAGAAGAGTAGAGTTTCTCCACAGAAATTCAGAATAAAGGGCTTTAGGTCAGTGGATGAGTACCAAACCAAGGTGTATGCCACTTTTTCTCACCTCCTCGCTGAGTTGCAAAGCTGACTGAAAAGGTCATATTTCTGTCTTTAAGAGATTAGCCCACTTTTTCAGCCTCTGGAGAGCAAATATACGCTGAGCTATATTTTTACACAATAATCTGAAGCCCAATGAGAAAGCTATCAGTAGGGGCGAAAAGTATGATATTGGATAAGCTCTACGAACACGGTAAATGTCATGGTTCCCAAGAAAGGCCTCAGGGAGGAACTGGCCTTTCTTTGGCAGCAGTCCAGATTCACTCAGGAGGTGAAGCCCCTTATGGAATCTACTAGAATGTGCTGCAATAAAGAGGGTGAAGCGAGGCCCCAGGCCGCTTGACACATGGAAGTGACGGTGGGATCAGCAAGGCGTAGTGCATTGTGGAGCTACACAGCCTAAACACCTTGATATGATTAACTGAGCACCACACAGTCGCACATCTAATAGTCCACTTTGCATAGTGAAAGAAGAAAACAATTGCAAAACAAGACTGATGGGATGACGGCTGTAAGTCTGGGTTGTCTTAAGTCGCATGTGTGGTAAGTTGTGGACTACGCACATATCAGATTTTTCAGAAGTCATTATTCTGCAGCAAATCACTTGAAATAAGGCTTAAAATAATAAAAACAATTACTACAACACATCTGTCCTGTAATGGCAAATATGGGCAGTCGGCATGTACTACAGGGCAAAGCTGTACTTACTGGCTGCTTCCACCAGCTCCGGGTGCAGGTTGTAGGGTATGAGAGGGTCAGGCAGATCGGCAAAGAAGGCCTTGAGGGCTCCTGCCACGGCATTGACCGCTACATCCATGGCCATTAAGTCCACTCCGTGGTCTGGATGGGGGAAAACAGTAGAGAAATGCTAAGAGATGGTTCTAAGATGAACTGACAGCTGTCAGGGGAGATATCTTCACTGGAGCGTAGAGGAGGACATGTATGGGAGAAAACAGACTTCATTCCATATGTAAAATGGGCAAGAAGGGGCAATTGTTGCAAGCAAGCTTTCGACAATGTGCAGAGCGGGTTTTCTGGGCACACACTGTCCTGTGAAGGGAATGATTTGGCTGCTGAGCAGAAGACTTTGCAGCCAATCTTGTGCACAGATCACTGAGTTAATTGAATCTGAATGAGAAAACGAAGGGAAAACCACTGATACTTTCATTGGGAAATAGAAAAATACTTGCAATAATTCAAATCCAGACATAGAAATTATTACATTATATACTGTGCAGTCAGTCACATAACATACTTAATTCAAGGGTGTAACACACTTTTGTTTACAACTGAATGTGACGTTTCTGTCCTATTGCAAATGCATCATTTTGTCTGTCGACAACCCAAAAATGCATACAGCTGCACAAAGCTACAAAATGATCATTTTGCTAAGGTTACTAGCCACTGAATAACCATGCAGTCAGTCAATAATTGAAATATTAAATGAAGACTGGGACAACATGTAGCATAGCGGTTAAAGCCCTTTTTGACCCATATTCTTTTTCAAATCCCACATCCTGGTATAGTACCATTGAGCAAGGTACTTACTCAGAGCTGAAACAGTAAAACTTACCCAGCTGTATGAATGGATCAATCACTGTATGTAGCTTAACACATAAATCTCTCTGGAGAAAAGTATTGGCAAAATGGACAAAAATGTTTAAAACACTCCTGATGTTCAATAAATGGCATTAAACTTTCTGTACTGATTATTCAAAATTTTATTTACTTATACGGCCATCAAATGGCAGATAACATTAAGAGACATTTCTTTTAGAGTCTGGCAGACATTGGGGTTGAATTTGACAAGAGAACAGCAAAACATTCTATTATTTCACCATAAGGTGGCGCTGCTCAAGTAAACAGAGGTTTAAGACAGAAATTCGGACTTGTTTGGCACGGGTGTGGCGAGAGTCCTTCAAGGCACTTGAATGTTACCTACTGTACCCCATTTACATGTTTACAGGTCTTTTCTTTGGTACGACAAGCAGTGCAATGGATGGCTGTTTGCCATGTGCTACGTCGATCTCATTAAACACTGGCATTCTTTGAAGTCAAGAAATTTTACATCTCAATCTTTCTTGGAAACATTTCCTTCCAAACGTGTGAAAAATACTCCAGTTTTTCATTAATAAAAATTATCTTAGAGTGCAAATTGACATGTCAGCCTTCTGTGGTTCACTAATGTTTCTCTTCTCTGAGGAGTCACTTATTTGCATGGATCTTTATGTTTACTGATGTTGATTCAGAGTCAAATGTAGACTCATCAGTCACCGGGCCAACGAGCGCGTGCACACACGTACCTTGATCAAACTGTTTCTGGATGTTGTCTTGATCCGTCTTGTTTCCGCTCACACGATACAAGCCCTCGGTTGTCAGTCCTAGAACACAGCACAGCAAAAACGGCTATTTTTACAATACCAGAACAACCACTACCAATTACCTTTGGTATCATGCAAAAAGGGACTCAAAAAAGTATCTTCACGCAAAACCCAGTAAAAAAATTAATTTTAAGAAAACACTGTACAAATAATCTGAAACTTTGATTAAAATATCATTCTGCCAAAATTCTAAAAATGTCCAACATAAAACAAAAGAAAACCCTCACAATTAACAATATTTTAAATAAAGCATATCCTCACTCTTCACCTTTATATAACAAAAAAGAAATAATTTGATGTAAAAGATCTCACACTTCTGTACTGCACTGCCCTATATTATCTTGTCCCGCACTGTTGTTCTGTTTATTTGTTTGCATCCTTCCACTCCCTGCCACATTCCCCACCCCCACTTTATGTAACTGTAGGAAGAGAAAACAGTAACACAAGTATTTCACTATATTGACTGAATAAACATGACAATGAAACTTAAAACCATTCAAGTCAAACCCTTACAGGGAAAAACCTACTTGTGAGACGTATGCACACACACACTGTATACACACACAGCATACATAGTATATGAAACCAGTGCACGCACACACCGCTGTGTAAATTTATTAAAAACATACATAAAGGCAGTACACCTTCATAAACTCCTCCAACGGACCCATCTTGCGCAAACACACATATAGCACATACACATCAACATTCCCAGGGTTTACCACGATGAGAACCCATGCTGATGGGGGAGGGGACAAGGGTGGTGAGGTAAAGGACAGCGCAAGATAGGAACGAATGCTGCGGTGCATAAATGAGCACTAAAACGGAAAAATTAAAAAAAAGAAATAAAAATACAGTAACACATAATAAAGATGACACATCCAAAACAAGGACAATCAATCCTCTAATCCACTGCTCTCAAGTGTCACAACTAAGAAAAAATGAAGCACACTCTCTTCACCATAAAACTGTGTATATAACCACAGAAACCAACGCCATGACGTACAACACCCTTGTCAGTCCACCACAGCACAATCGCGCACGCACACACAATACGGGCCACAGAGTCACTTAAAACACACGTGTTTGGACTGAGGAAGGAAACCCACGCAAACATGATGAGAGCATGAAAACGACACGGACTGAGCTAAATTAGAAAACGCACGTAAACCCTCGGCCCAGCAGCTGTGAGGGACCAGCACTATCGGCTGCGTTGCCGTGCCACTCCTTCATTGTACACCTAATAAATGCCTAAGACTTAAGAGTAAATATGTCCTATAGCCTGAAAAATGTGTATGAATGGGGGGAGGGGCAACGATGACATTGTCTGCAGTGAAGAATACAGTTTCATACAAATGAGTAGCACCGCGAGCTCAGGTCATCGTTTAGTGAGTCATTCAGGTTCCTCCTGCTGGTCTAGGTGGAGGTGGTAACATGCAGTAACAGGCTGAGCAGACAGCGGCAGACCTTCCTGCCCCACATCGACCCTCTCCAGCTCCTCCTGGGGATCTACATGCCCGCCACGAGATACAATCTCTCCAGCGGGTCCTACGTCTACCCCGGGGTCTCCTCCCAGTGGGACGCTGCAGGAACAATTCCTGCGACATGCCTGAACCATCTCAGCTGACTTGTCTCAATACAGAGGAGTCGCAGCTCCGCTCAAAGGCTCTCCTGGACCACCAAGCTCCTCGCTAATCCAAGGAGCACCTGCAATTAATTTATTACAGCTATATGAGAGACTTTAGCAGAATTTAACGCATAAATAAATCAAGCGGCATCTCCATTATTAATCTGTCGCCTATTTGACTTTGTAGCAAAAGTGACTTTGGATGTATTATTATTATTATTATTATTTATTTATTTAGCTGACAGCTCCGTCCAAGGCAACAGCTTTATTTATGGCCAAAAAAAGAACAAATCAAGTTAGGAACAGACTTGAGTCCAAATTGCGTTATTAATCTGAGATGGCGGTGAACACAGCACTGAGAAAGACCCCTGGAAACAAAGATGGATCATTTTAATCAGTTTGTGAGAAATGCACGTGTTCCACTTGCGTTGGGTAATCTAAAATCGCCTAGCTGCAGGCATTTATGCTTGCGATGGGTACAAATGTGGCCTGGGTCCAGCAAAGGACAGGGTGAACTGCATTGTGCGTGGAGAGCTTTTCCAACACAGCTTTGTGAGCAAGCAAGGTGCAGGAAATTTCCCATCCAAGTTTACCGAGCACACTGCGGGAACCAGACTCCCAGCTCAACGTGGCATTTGTCAAGCCGGCCTGCAAAAAAAATCTCAATCGGCGACAGCAGCTGGAATTCCTAACTCCCTCCAGAAATGTCCAAGACGAGAAAGTCACAATTGGCAGACGTTTCCTGTATCAAAGAGCTGGAGCTGCCCACAGTGATGGCGCCCCCTGAGATGACGCCCCTTGGTTGTGCCAAGCAGCGCCTGACACCAACCGGGACAATGTGGCCACACAGCAGGGCATCTCAAGCGCAGTGCAGACACACAGGGAGCATTTTCAGGGTGACAAAAAGAGCGCTGAGACTGAGCAAGTATCCCAGAAGGACAAGTGGACAAGCGTGGGTCCAGACCCTACAACCCCCTGGGTCCTTACTCTGTGACACTTCATGTATCTCAGCTGAAAATGCAAGTTCTGCTTCCAAGGCCCCATCTTACTTTACCGGCATCTTGAAGTCACATTCACAACTAAGAAAGACCATCTTGTACTTTATGAAAAAAACTGACTCTTCACTTAAAATCTTTCATCTCATGTTCGCAACAAACGAAGCCTCATGAAGAAGAACCGCATACACAACTTTTCTGAAAAACTAGACATCTCACCTCAAATCTCTCAATCTTTCCTCAAAATACACCAGACAAACAAATGTTGTATTCTAAAATCCCAAACAGGTATTACACAGCAGAACTCACACACACACATTTTCAGAACCGCTCGTCCCATACGGGGTCGCGGGGAACCGGAGCCTACCCGGTAACACAGGGCACAAGGCCGGAGGGGGAGGGGACACACCCAGGATGGGATGCCAGTCCATTGCAAAGCACCCCAAGCAGGACTGGAACCCCAGACCCACCGGAGAGCAGGACTGTGGTCCAACCCACTGCGCCACCGCACCCCCCACAGCAGAACTCCACTGCGGTAAAAGGAAGATAAACAGTGTATATGAGCACAAGTGATGAAAACCTGACCAATAACAGGTCACAAGACATGAAGCCTTTATGCACCGAAGGGTGTGGGGAAACCATACTTTAAGAGCTGAGAAAAACTCCAGAAATGCCAAAAAGTCTAGTTGATGAGCTGTCAGTGAGCTGGTGAACTGAAGTATGGACTGATTTCAGTAAATTACCTTTTTCCTTTGGCTGATTAATGCACGATAAGAATTGTTAGGAGAAAGTGCAGGAAGAGTAAGTGTGTTGGATTAGGGGAAAACACACTTTTGTTAAATAGGGTAAAATAAAACCTATCCAGAAGTTGAAAACCTGCTTCCTAATCTGAAGGATTCAGATGACTGTTGTTATTCTTCAAGTAACTCATGTCATTTTCCAAGGTGACTTTATGTTTGGACTGTTTATTACAACTTACTATTACTGACGCATCTGCACGACACGAAGCGTAACGATGGCAGAAAGGCGTCGAAGACGTTACGCTTGGTGCTCACTGCTCTGCCGTAATGGTAAATCTGCTCAAGGCCTGATATTACACCGACACACGCCGGCACGAGTCGGTGATGCTCAGGGCTCTTTATTGTGGAAGGAAGACTTGAACGTGATAAAAATAAAAACAGGAAAAGCAAAGAAGGAAGTTATGTGAATTTGGATGCACTGAAGCCGGATGTTCCATTGTCCTCAAACACCCCCCTCCCCCGGACAATATTTCAGAGTGGCAAAATGCAGTAATAAGGCACTAATGCACTACTAGTCTTTTCAATATTTCTAGTTCTACTAGAATGATAATGATATTAGACGTATTTAATCCCTAACACTTTTCCTGAAACTATAAAACATATCAAAGAAATACATAAATTCTAGAAATCCCAAAACTGTAGGGGAAAACTCATTATGGTTCCGCTCATGTAAACAAAACAGACTGAACTCCTCCTGGGTCTTCCTAAATGAGAGCTGGATTTCCTTCAAATTTGCTTTAGACAATATGGCAAATATTAAACATAAATATTTGCCACCAAAAATCCTGAGCACAGCTCTGCTCTGAACATCCCAACAACAATCCACAGGAACGAAGCTCCTCCCAGTGACAGCGCTGGTCCAACAGGTAAGGAGACTGAACGGTCACCTGCAGAATATCCTATTTTAAAAGATGCACGTAAAACTTTTATCATCGTGCTGACTAATGAAAGGTGTATAGAAAACACTGGAGAGCACCTGTAAGAATAAAACCGCAAGCACCATTTTATAATGTCCAACTTTACTGAATTCCCCCAGCCTTCAGTCACTGCAGAGAGGAAAAAAGATGCTGTGAAATGTTTGGTCTTTATGAGCCAAACCATTTAATATCGTTTAAATTCCCACTGCGTCCGAGCCTCTCGGTGCCGCACGGCACGGCACCGCATGAGCAAAGGGCTGTAACTCAGTAACCAGCTGCGCAGGATGTCTTGCTGCAAGCACTTCTCAAGCTGCCAGGATGAGAAGCCACCGCTATAAGACACACCCCCTTCTTCCCACAAACAGACTGCTCAAAGCTACAATCTCCTTAGAAATCATCCCACTCCATTTGTGCCCTTTCCAATTTTCTCTATTTTTGCAGGTTTGTGACATTGAATTTGATAATTTTCTTAGTTAAAGCAGCATCTGAATGGAGCCTCGGAGTGAGAAAGGGACACGCTTAGTGTAGGTAGTAGCGCAGTGGTTAGAGCTGCTGCTTTTGGACCCAGAAGTCGAAGGTTCGATTCCCACCCCTTTGCACTAGTAACCTAAATTACCCAGTTGTATAAGTGGTAAATAATTGTAAGCAGTTTAACAGTGTAAGTTGCTTTGGACAAGAGCTTCAGCTACATGAGTAAAGGCTATAATTTCCTTGATGTGAAAGACAATGAAATGTGCAATCATGGATTTGGAAAAGTAACTGTCTCTAACTTTATTAATCCCTAATTAAGATACATTTTATCAAATCTAAATCTCACACACACACATTGTCTGAACCGCTTGTCCCATACGGGGTCGCGAGGAGCCAGAGCCTAACCCAGCAACTCAGGGCGTAAGGCTGGAGGGGGAGGGGACACACCCAGGACGGGACGTCAGTCCATCGCAAGGCACCCCAAGCGGGACTCGAACCCCAGACCCACCAGAGAGCAGGACTCGGCCCAACCCACTGCGCCCCCCAAAATCTAAATCAGAAAACTAAAATTTAGAAAGCACGGGACAAATTCATGATAATTACCTTAAATGATGGTTTGGTTTACAAGACATAAGGGACAGAATGTCACACAATTTGTATGTTGAAAGGGGAGTGAGGGTGTGCTGGGACTCTGCCCAGTGATGGCAACAGGTCACACAGAGGATTGAATGTCCCAGCAGAATGGAGACCGTCTTCCCAAAGCTCAATGACTTGGTCCTTGAGTGAACTGATACCATGATTTGATGATATAACGCACCCTGACAGCTTTTTCATCTCCAGCTAACTGAACCCTCCCTGCAGACTTTTTTTCATGCCGTTACAGCAGGAAGTACCCCGACATCATGTTGGCAGTCCCAATATGAGTGAATAACAGCATTTCCAAGTATCAGCTCTTCACTCCCTGGATTTAACTTGAAGAGATGTTGGTACACTTGTGTCGACCTTGCTCATGCTTCCAAGGAAGTCATCCCAGCATTAGGAGGACGGCCCATGGGTAACCAGCTTGTGCTTTTGCAGACAGATTGGATTTTGAATTCACCATGAATATAGGCTCCTTTGGTTCCATGACAAAAACAGGGGGGCGACCAGTAGTATGGTCAAGGCACATGTCTCCTGACATGACATTGAAGGTAGGTGCTGACATACCTTAGACCCCAGAGTGCCCTCCTTGACCCCAGATGTAAAACCGGAGGATGCTTTTCCTCCACTGCGCTTTAGGCCAGACTGCAATAGCCCTCCTTAGATGTACAGTACCAAGAAACTTCTTCTGTTTGTATTACTGCGTCTGTAGAGATGCATCGCCTTTAAAAAACGATGAAAGTAAGGATGATGCGGCGAACGCAACTGCATCGCTGACTTACATGGAATTGGTGGAAATGCCTACAGCCCCTGAAGGCACTGCGTCGGACACACTGGACACACACGAAGAGCTTGGCCACATTAGCCTGGTGCGCTCGGGGCCTGGCAATCATCGCCCTTCTACAAGTCAAGCGACCCCTGAGGGTGACGGGACGGCCAGCATGCTGGGAATGCAGGCAAAAGGCAGAGCGCTGTCAGAGAGCTCACTGGGCCACTTTCAACATGCACAACAGGACGCAAAGTGTGAAGAAAAGCACATTGCTGCAGCTGCGTCCATTTAAGCCCATTTCCGCGCTCCCCTTCGACCCAGTGGCCGCATAAATGGCTAATTTAACTCCCATAAGGAGCCAACACACAGAATGCTAATACATCAGTTATTTATCTTCCAAACACATTTAACACATTCAGTACGACACATCGGGGCCTGTATGTAATTCATATTTCAACATCTGGAGCTGCAGTGCCATTCGATGGAAAACAGAAGAAATATGTTCACCTCAATTCACCTTTACAGAAATCCCAACGCCTTAAACTAAAAACCTAAAAATGTATAAATGCCTAAAACGCAAGAAATACAACCTAAATAACCATTTCAGTATCGCATCTCTCCAACCACCTTTAATGACTGTGTATCCAGTAAGGCCTTTTTCAGTATGAACTCATCCCATGAAGTACATACACTGGGGATAACTGAAAGTTCACCTTGTTTTTACTTTACATTTATCACTTTCCAAAAAAGAGAAGTCATTACAAATGTGTTTACTTTCAGCAATGCGCAAACAGACAGCAAGAACATGCCAACAGCAGCCTTACCCAGAGGGCCACCCTACAAATTACTGACTTGCAAATACAATAGGAAGTAAAAGAAATGTTTGCTTATTCTTATCTTGTCCTTGCAAGTTTTAAAACAAACAAAACATTTCTCTGGGGAAAAAAAAACTGTACAACAGTGTACAATAGTAACTTGAAATGCACACTTGTATCACACCATGCCCCTACAACACAACTTGTTTTCACAGCTAAATATTTAATGAACACCTGGAGGCAGCAAGTGGGGTAGTGGTTCTTGTGCAGTACTCTTGAGCAAGGTACTTACTAAGTTTAACACTGAGGTGGGGTACAAGGTTGGCAAAATAACGAACTGTGAAAGTCTAGAAACCCAGGAATTATTTGCAGCCCCCTGTTTCAGAGTCGAACCCCTATCACAGCTACATGTGTGAAATGAGCTGTGTAGGTCTTTGCTGCATATACTAAGGCTGTGCATGCCGCCATGAATCACGAAGTGTGGCACGCGAGGTCAGCGAGTTCGGATGCCGGAAAAAGGTCAGAAATCCTACTTTAGAACAGCAGAAATTATTCCTAATGTGAAAATAAGGAAAACTGTATACACACAGAAGCATAATTCACACAACGATGGTCAGTCAAGTGTGGCAAGGGGGGTGGGTGGCAAGTGCCTTTCTCTGACAGAAGGCCAGGCGATGCAGCAAACAAATGAACAGTCACAATCCATGAGCAAGCAGCCATGAAGCCCATTTTCTGCCTCTCAGATGCTGGGCAGGGTGTGTAGGGGTGGGGGGGTAAGCACAACGTTCATGTGTTCCGGCTGGATCACACCACGTTTGCTGGATGACTAAAAAGCCATGCTTATTTCTTTCGGACTTTGACTGCTGAAGACAAACTTGGTCAGACCTTTCTAAGAGGGACACATACAAAGAAAAGAAGAAAGAAGCCATGCACAAGAAAGGGTGTTTAAAAACGTAACGCTGAACCCATCAATCAAGAGGCCTTTCGGGAAGTGACAAACTCAGTTACAGTTACTATATCCGATACGTCTACAGCAAACTATAAAAACCCTTGTCGGAGTTAAAAACTTAATAAATTCTAACTACATAACCCATCATGTGAGGACTGCCCAAGTATGTACCATCTAGGAAGAACCTAAGCACAATCCTTTCACTGTTTACATGACATAATTAAAGATCTCTGACTGCTGGTCCTTGTTACCACTCTCATTTTTTCCCTGAAAAAAATCTCATTTTGCTCTGAAAGTCAAGTTTCCTCTAAAAATCTCCAGATTTGTTTGACGAAAATTCATGGCTGATTATTCTAACATACTTTTGCAAGGAAGTGTATCTTAGTGTTATGGTCCACACCCAAAATTCCCGCAGTAAATGTGTGGGTGACCAAAATGTTTAACTTTCTTCTGCTAGAAAAATTAACTCCCGATTTACATGACAATTCAGATGAATTCTGAAATGTCTGGACAGCCTTCTGGAAGAGGGAAGTGCATCATGATCACCCCTTTCATAACATTTTGACCTTTAGCTTTTCTTTTATGAAGATTATTTTCTATGTTACTGTGACAAGCATTTAAATACTCTGTTTTGTTTTACTTTGCTTTCTTATATTCTGGTCTGAATACAATGGCTTAAGGAGGATTAAGGAGGACATCAAACACCGGACCAGGTCCACTGCACACAAAGCACATCACCAACAGCCAATCGAACGGCACGGCTTGAAAAGGTGCCCTGTACATCTCCCGGAATATGGCAACAGAGAATGTAAAACCATGATTTTAAGTGGTAGCAATGCCTTAGGCAGGACAACCTTATTCCATTTCAAGGCGCTCAGTCAACCCCTGCTGCTTCTGCTTCGGTCTTTCAGCCCCACCCTTTGCAAACCCCTCCAGTGCCTGCAGCTGGCCAGTACGTCAGTGACACCACGCCACTTATTGCCACTCCTGTCCTCCGGTTTTCAGTGCCAACAACCACAGGCACAGAAATGCAGAGTGGGGAAGTAGACACCTAAAGTGCAGCAAAACTCCTATTGTCTACTTCCACATTTTCGTCCCATGAAGCATGAAAATCTTTTTACCGAGTTCATGCCAGTAGAAAGTGTCACTGGAGGAGATCCCAGAGGTGTGCGACTCCACGGTCCACATTGAACTGCCACATTTGGGTCCAATGCATTGACACTTGCTCACTCGCTATCCATAAGCACTAGTCCTAAAGTAGGGTTGCGTTGGTCCAAACCCTATCTTCAAAGCAGAGGGCAGGCTGGACACCATTGCAGGGTAAATTCACACATAGTGTCACACAGTCAGGGATATTTAGAGGGACCACAATCGGATTTTATAAAGTATGAAATGCATGAAAGTGTTGTCCTCAATTTTCACTGATATTCAGTGTCAAAAATCCGGTTCATTATATTATTTTCAGAAATTAGCAAATTGTGAGCAATAAAACACAATTATACTGCACATACAGATTCTCTGAAAGTTGTGAATCATTAAGAAGCAAACCTTTTATTTTTTTTTACTTGCCAAGATGACGCAAACAAAATGATGCATGTATGTTTACAAACACTGAACACGCTGACATTTGGAATTATTATATAATCCCAGTGAGCAAACCCAGATGAAAGGGAGATTAAATCTGAATCGCTTCTTCACTTTACACAATTGAGTTTGCGGGCACGGATCGTTGCGTAGCTGCAGACGTGCGGACACGGCTCTGCTGATGTCGTGTAAACACGGTGCCTGGAGCCGTGCTGAGTCTCCGCATCCTCTCAAGCCGCGCGCCTCCGCTGAACTCTAAGGACCTCGTACCCTCAGTCAAACTGCAAGACGGCACGTTTTTACACGATGGCACGTTTCAGAGCCCAACTGCTGAGAGACAAACACAGTGCTGATCTAATCACCTCATGGACTCCACACTTCAACTTAATAACCATGTTATAAAACCACATTATTAAATAAAAGGAACACTGAACAAATGATTAATTTGGATGAGTTCTTTCCATCTAGACCTGCAAAATTTAACAAAAAACAAAGAACACAGTTGCTATCTAGACATTTAACACTAATATGGTTTTAACAGGTGCAGTAAATTAAACTAGCCTCGACTTCAGTCTATACAAATTCTTGGGAAAACAGGGAAGATGTTATATTCAATACACAATTTAATACAAAAGTTCATTAATTTCTTAACTACAGTTTCTATTTGTATTGAAGACCTTGTACATGATTAAAAAAATAACTCCTTGCCATTCTCTATCAATGACTTTTCAGTTCAGTAAAAGGACAAAAAAAATTAAGATGTTTAATATTAAGTCTTAACACCAGTTTATATACACTGGTTGTATGTATATGTGTGTATATGTCTTGTCTACTCTACACTATGAGCCATTGCAAACCAAAACCATATTCCTTCCATGTGTGTACATACTTGGCCAAATAAATCGGATTCTGATTCTGATTAAATAGAATATGTGTAAATACAGATATCCAGAGTAAATCCTTAATGAATTTATTATTTGTACCTCTTCAGGCATTACCACCATTAACTTTGAAATTGCTTATTGTGCCAACGATTAACAGCAAGCCCAACCTCACACACGGCAATGACCAAATCTAACGGTATTCGATTTTATCACTTAGTCCAAATTTATTCGAACCGGTGCCATGAGCTGTGTGGGAGAGTGAATGAGCAGTGAAGGGAAGCTCAGGGGTGAGTGCTGTGTCACAGCTGGCTTCACTTATTTATTTTTTTCTCATTTCCACTACTCTCTTCCCTGCGCTTTTCTTCCTGCACTTTCTTCTCTTTTTCCTTTATCAAGACATTCTCGACAATGCGTCGCTCGCTACCAGTTAGTTTGTCAAATTTTCTTTTTTATTTTGAAAAACTGTAGAAATACTAGAACAAACCAATGTCTTTCTTTATCTCACCACATTTAATGCACTTAAGGAATTTCAACATTCGTTACATTCTTTCCTTTTCGGTTTATCCATCTTGGCAACCTTTTTATGAGGCACTTTGTTTCGCTCACAGATGTTCATGATAAGATTACGGATTTAGTCGAGTTAATATTAACGTTTACAAAGTATACTTCCAAACGTTAGCATGGGATTCTGCTATTTTAGTTGAGTCTGTCAATGTGAGAGGAAGTGGGTTAATATATACAATAGTTGGGTTTGTTATGTAAGAAGCATTGTGTCCATGTGCTTTGCAGAACGGAACAAACTAGGCACTGAACAGAATACCCCTTAAGGACATAAAATAACCATGTTACCCAACAAAAATGCCACTACCCAATAATAAACCAATTATGAAAAAAGTATACATTTCCATAAACCTTTGCAACAATTTTTTGTAGTTGGGAGCCATAATATGAGGGAAGGGTGTACTTGCGAAAATATGTCTGCTGAGGATTCATATGGCTTATTTCCATTAATTCCCATTAAAAGCATTTTGGCAACTGCTCTAACTGCTCTCCTGCCTTTGAAAATTTACTGCCATAAAAACCCATTTAATCACATGCTGAGTCCTGTTCCCCCTGGTCCTGCTCCACTTGAAATCCTTTTTATTACTGAGCAAGAGATGTTTAGGGAAATACTTAATGGAACGCTGAGGTTTCAGCAGGGCATCTCGCTAGGTTACTGTTTGCATCGGTCAGGTCATACGATTGATGCAGCATCAGTAAAACCCCACGCTGTCGGCGATGTTGAGAATGATATTCAAAGCAATGACTAATCGAAATCTGCTCCTGCCACGCATGATGAGGTAAACAGAGGCAGTTTTAGCAGTACAGTTGCACTGTTCATCTGGCAGGAGATGCAGTGTTGCTTTTGAACAGGACTTTGTGATACATGCAAAACTGTTTACACAAGCAGGACACATTTATACTTTACAATTTCTTCAGATGTTCATCCCAGTTACTATGTTCTTTTTAACACTGTTTCTAGCTTTTCCTCACAAACTATCGCTATTCTTTCCATTCCCATAAATTTTTGCAGTTTTATTGGTTCAGTTTAAATGGTTTAGCTAAATGAATACACAGCCCAGATTATTCAAAGTAAGATTTATCTAAATGATATAATTTAGACAATAAAAAAAGACAAGTGATCAGATCAAGCTAAGCTATCAAAATGGACATGAATGGTCTGCACATACCGTCAACGTTGGCACACACCTTCTCTTACGGTGGTGAAAACCCACAGTTAACAGACACACTTGGTCAATGTTTGTATCTTTGAAGATTCGAACGATCCCAGCCTGATGAGCCAGTGTGCGTGTATAGTTTTACAACACTGTCTGTACACTTGTTTGCTGGTGGAAATGGAAAGGTACGAGAACAGCTTTAAAATCAGAGATGGTTGCACACAGACATCTGGCTCTCTGCTCACAGAGACTGCAGTTCAACTGTAATTGAAATGCTTTGTAAACTTACAGATCTTGGCATTATTTGCCTGAAATTGCTTGGTTTGTGAGAAACAGCAGTCTGATTAGTTTAAAATGTTTCATGTCTGTTTCAATGTTTCTCACTGCCATTTTCACCAGTTAGATGTAGCACTCTTTCTGAATGCACCAAGGTACTGGCAATTCAAGTTCCGTCAGAATTCAACCTTGAATTCTCCTGAAAGTGCCTCTACTGCACTGCAAATATACTCATGGAATACAGAACATATTCCTTTTCACATTTCCACATGTAACACATTACAATTTTCATCTAACATTTCCATCATTCATAATTACACATTTTAATGCACAATTATTTTGTAAGTACTGCACACAAAACCTAAACAAAATCTTTTATTACATATGTACTGCGGTATATACTTATGTTAATCTATAGGAATTCCTAATCATATAACATGATGCTGCTTCAGTTTAAAGGAAATCTGCAAACAGATCAAGTTGTGCATAAATTAGAAGACATATAGACATAATACCATCAAGAGTGATATGCAAAAAATGTATGAACATGACCAGCTGAGATGAAAAGGGGTAAGAAGGCCATATCACACATCACTTTCTTTTTAGTGAATATTTCCCTCAAGTTTACCAATACCAAGAAAGCTTTACCAGAGTGATCATACACAATACTTACACAGATCATTTTTCACTGTTTTGAGTTCAGTGCAGAAGTACAGATAGTTCTTCTGAGGAAATGATAAATACATGATACGTGATTTCTCAGATAAGAAAGAAAAACAAAAAAATAACACTGAAAAATGTATAAAGACACTCCCAAAATTCACAGTGAGCCTTATAACTGTTAAAGTTAACTGTGCAAAACGAGTATTCTTTAAAAACACATTTATTCTCTAAGGGCACATATGAGAGCAACTCTTGAGCATTCAAGGCTGGAAACACAGGGCTGGAAATTCAAAAATATCCCCCTATTGTGCCTGAAATATCCCAAAGTGTGAAGGCCAATACAGACTACAACGACAAGGTCACTTCCTCTGGACAACTCTTGGAAACGTCCAGTTGTCTCACGTGGTCAAGATTTTCTGCAAGAGACAAGGTTTTATGCCAAGACTAACAACAACATCGGTCCCTTTTCAATTCTTTGTTTTGCATCATATTGATGAGCCTTGCAGGCAAATTTAGATGAGCTCTGCAGTTGTACAGTAAGGCAGCGAGTGAATGACAACCCTGAAGTATGCTCATCGCCTTGGGCAGTAAATCATTTAGTGCTCTGGCAGCCAGAGCAAGAGGCAGAAGAGACCTGACGAGATGCATGCAGGGCTATGCAAATGTTATGCTAAAAACAGAAGCAAGTTCCATATACAACTGAAAAAAAATTGAGACTTCATGCTGAAAAAGGACTTTCACACACTACATACAGCAAGAAGGCAGTAGAAAACAGTAATTACCTTGCAATAGATGGACACAGGTTCGGATCCCGATTCCTTCTGTAACACCCATGAGCAATACACCTAACATGAACTGCTCCAGTAAAAATTCCCCATTGTATAATTAGATACATAATGATAAGTTTACAAATATGGTAGACCTGACATAGTTGCCTTGGGCAAAGGCATCAGCTAAAAAAAAATTAACGAAGAATAAACATTGACATACAGTACTGTGGAAAAGTCTTAGGCACTTAGATGTTTCACAAAAATATTAGTTTTAGATAGTTATTTGATGTCTTGTGCATTAGTGTCAATGGGAAAGAGCATATTTTAGATTTCTAAGGATTCCTTTTGCAAAAAGTTACAGTATTACAGTAAGCGTTTTGAATGTCATTCAAGAAATAAAGTACACACACACACACACACACACACACACACACACACACACACACACACACACACACACACACACACACACACACAGAGTCTGAAACTGCTTGTCCAAAGCGGGGTCGTGGCGAACAGGAGCCTAATCCAGCAAGACAGGGTGCAAGGCTGGGGGGGGGGGGGACGACGACGACGACACATCCACGATGGGATGCCAGTCCATCGCAAGGCACTCCAAGCAGGATTCCAACCCCAGACCTGCCAGAGAGCGGGACCCTGCCTAGCCCGTCGCGAGCCCGCTCAGGTCAAGCGGTTGTTGATGATGGATGGTTACTAAGCTTTGTGGGAAGTTTATTAAGAGCATTATTGCTGGAAGCATTCTCACTTTCCAGCTTTTTTCCACAAGTGCCTAAAACTTTTGCACAGTGCTGTATAGATTCAGCACATACTTTTCTCTTAAGTGATGTACAACTCAGAGCAAGAAAAAGTGTGTCGCAGAAGAGACATGTAGAAATAAACATTTGACTGTAAATTTTTAATTGTACACAACCAGAAAACAACAAACCTAAAAAGTGAGGCCTGCTGTGCACTCTGTGGAGGGGACCCGGACTGGGGAAGCCCAATGAAGCTCAGCATGCGCAGGGATGCTGTTCCTAATATGTACTGCCCCCATGAACCCTGCAACTCAAAGTGTTGACATCTAAGAAGATATGTGTCTGAGCTCACTCTCAGGAGATTGTACAGATATTGCACATTAAGAAGGGCATACAAGAAGTGGGTAAGCGGGCTACAACTAAACTCAGCAAGGGATAAGCAAAAAAAAAAAAAAGAATTAACTGTACAAAAACAACTCATATGTCTAATTTGCTCAAATCCCTGTTGACAGTGTGACTGCCAGTTTCAGCCTGTTGTGATCTTCAAATAACCCATATAACTGATTCTGGGACAAACTGTAATAAAATACTCAATAAAACATGCAGGTGAATTCAGATAGCATATAATGTTCAAGTCTATAAGTAGAAAATTTTAATGGTGACGTAGTGCAGCAGTATTTTCTTTCATTCTCTTCCATAATATGCAGAAAAATCCTTATATAGTGCTTTTATTGCAAGTATGCACAAAATTTTTGCAAAGACTATGTGAAGTAAGACGACAGAGTAATGTGGCATTTAAACAAGTGTAACTTGTGTGTTTAGTCACGTTTTAGTCCTTTAAAATTAACCTGATAATATCCAGTGTTTATGTGCTCATGTAATTAAATGCAATTAAAACAATTTCCGATTGCACACTTTTTATACAGCAGATGTGAATGGTAATTAAATTTTTCTCCTGCTGCACACATTTTCCTTGCTTAGATGCAACAGAAAATGTGTGTGTAAACAGACCTCACTGTCCATGGCCACCCCCTGTGACACACCATGTGGACTTTGAGAGAAGTTAGGTAGCAGAGGATAGTAAAGATGGTCATCTGGCACCAAGTAACTTCAGCTGCACTGTAATTAAAGCAATTCTGCACCACCATTAAAAGGAATGAGGCAAGACAGACACACTGAAGCAGAATATAAAATTTTGTGATATGACACCAGGGATAAATATGAAAGAAGAGTTGTAATTCCAGCTCAGTCCCACACTTTTCATACAAAGTACTTTTTTGTTTGCCTAAATTAAGTGCAAAATTCTTCTCTGACCATTTGTAGTATGGTAATTTTCAATGGCTGTGCATGTTCTGTAGCAGGTCTGGTAAAATGTCAAACACTATAAAGTGGTGAGTTTCCATTATTAAAGGTGACAATGTGAGCAGATGGGTGCAGATGCAAAAGTTCAATACTTCTCACAGAGATTAGCTATTTACCAGCTTTAACAATGCTATATTATTCCACCTAAGGTGGGTCAGTTACCACGGAAACAGTCCTGTTTCACTCTGCCTGCCTATTCTTGGTAATCGCTTTTTACTTCAACCCATTTCCATATTTTTGTTCTTTATTTTTTAAACCACACAGTTGTGGGCTGCATAGCAAATCAGGTTTCTGAATGAAAAAGCAACACGCTCCTCAAACCTGCAGCAGAATCAAGTGGGGGGGAAAATAATTGTCTTGCGCTCGTTCGTTTACCCAATTTTGCCCATTGATCGATGGGCTTAGTGATGATCAGTACACATACAGACATGCGCACGCATATATAAAGGCAGGTGGGTTTCCAAATCCTCTTCTGAGGTGGAAAAAAGCAAATCCCAAAGCGAAGTACTTCTGTTATCTTCTGCAAGAAGGGTGCCTTGAAAGGCTTGGAAATGTGCATGCAGCACCTTGAAATACTCAACTGTCATATGGGTCTCTCAAACTTTCGTTCATCCTCTGTTCCATCCATTAACTGTGTACTCGTACCTATTTGACCAACAGATACATTAACCAATGGCTTTATGCAGTCACAGTGCAAGGACAATTAATATTTTGCACATTTCTTCATGGTTTATCAAATCTGTGCTCCAAAAAAATTTCGAACAAAAAAACAAAAAGTGAGATCCTACTTCAGCTATAAATATATTGTTTAGGGAAAGGCTGTAGCAATTTCTGGAAGTGACTGCAACAAAGTCACATGTGTGAGATCTGTTCTGAACAAGGGCAGGAAGTGGGTGATGGACAAAGCACACCGTCTTCTCACTAGGAAACATTAGCACTGCCTCTGTTTTCCTCAGACTGAAAATCCATTTGTATCTACTGAGACTGATGTAAAAAGCCAGCCATCAAAAAAAAAAAAACTGTAAAATCTAACCCCTCTATCGCCAAAACATTGTAATAACTTTGAAAGATGACATTTTTTCAAGACACCCTTAACTTCCCCCCTGTCAATGACATAAAAAACTGAGGTCTAAACTTAAAGTCTTACGCACCCTTGTAAAAATGTCAACATTTGTCTGATGTAATTGTGCTTGAATTAAAACATTTTTACCTTTAATAATTATAAGCGACAATATTTAAGTGATAATTTTTCAAAAAATAATTAAAAATATGTACAATGCCTTGGTTGCACAAGTGTGCAAATGCTTTACAATGAGGGTTGTAACTGTGTTTGGATTTAAGCAATAGCATTCCAAATCATGCACAATCTTAATTTGCCTTTACTTGCCATGAACTAGACTGATTCTGATTAGCCGTAAGTAAAAGCAGCTGCTGCTGCAGGATTTCCCCAAATATCTTTGGATGCGCAGTGCACCAGCAGAACACTGCAAGATCAGGACTTCCCTCCAAACTTATGACTGGGTAATGAGAAAGCTCATCAGGGAGATTGCCATGAGGTCAACACCAAACTTACAGGACTTCAGGACTTTGCTAGCAGCAACTGGACATTCACTGCATGTTTCAAGCAATTTGTGTATTCTCCCCAAGTTTAAGCTGTGGGGTAGAGGGGTGAAATAGAAGCCATTTCTCACAAAAATAACATCAAAGCATGTATACAAACAGCAATAAGACACATTCAGTCTACCAAAACCATGAGGGACAATATTGTATTACCTAATGAGACTAACATTAGAAAAAGTAGGTTTAGTGCAAAGCCAACACAACTCATCTCCTAAAGAGCACAATACAAACTGTAAGCATGGTGGTTGCAGCATCATGCTATGGGGCTGTTTCCCTTCAACAGGGACAAGGACTCTACTCATGGCAGAGAGAAAATTAAGAAATGAAAATTTCTATAATTTCGCATAAAACTGCTGTCAGCTGCCATAAAGAATTTCACGTCAATACAGTAAGGAATCGGAAGCAGAAGGCCAACTCAACTATGGAACTGCTTAATGAAGTTAGTTCAATGTCCTTGAATGGCCCACTCAGAGCCTGGAATTCAATCCTGTAAAAATGGATTGACCTACAGAGGAGATACCCTTGCAATGTGACTGACTTAACTCTTCTGCAAACAAGGGAGGCAGAGTAGGTGCCACTGAGTCAAAGTAAAGTCTCAGTGATCACTCACATGATTTTAAAGGGAGGGTACAGAAAGTTTATCATTGCCTTCTTTCATGTATGTCTTTGGACTATGGAAGAAAACTGACAGAGGCAGAGCATGGAAACAACTCAGAAGGGGCCACACTGAAACCCAGATCCAAAACTAAAGCCTAGAAGCGACGAGGCCACCATGACCCAGCCAGCAAAGAATAGTGGAATAAAACAGGTGAATCCAGATGTATTAAGTTCACAAAGATATATCTAGGCACTGACTGCTTTAATTAAAAAGAAAAGATACTTCCTAAAGTATTAGTCACTTCATTAGTACTATTATTAGTAGTAGCTAGCCGCACTTTTGCTTACTCTTAGTTGTACGTTGCTTTGGACAGAAGCGCCTACTAAATAGATACATTTAAATGAAGCTGAAAGGTATACACACTTAAACCAAGGCATTTAAGGTTTAGCTTTGATTTTACTAAAAAAATTTGCCTTTTCAGAATGAAGAAAGAATAACTTAGCTCAATTTAGGTAATGAATAAAATCAGCCCTAAAATTAAGTCATTTGTCATTCTCAGCCTTGTCTGCTTGTCATTTTCAAACACCAATAACTGCCAGGAGAGACGTCACATTCCAGCATTTCCATCTGTCTTGTAAATTTTAAACACAAGGGTCACTGATGTATTTTCAACTCTGTGGGTTCAACTACACCACAAATAGGCATTTTAAGTCAATTTGTAAAACGCAGGAGGAAAAAAAAAAAAAACCATCTGTATAAAAACACTGAAAAATGCATGTCTTTATATTGAAATTAATGATGAAAATTTTAAACAAAAATTGTACTATCAGTTATTCAGAATCTACAATGCCCTCAGTGAATGTGAAACAACTTGTTCTACATCTGCATTTGCTATACAAGATAAGGCTGCCTAATTAAATTAGATAATTCCTAAGTAATCCTTTTCCTGATAAGTAAATGCAGAGAAAAAATACGGAAATAACTGTCACAACTGGCCATTTAAAATATATTGGAACATCTCATAATTATATTAAGTAAGTAAGTAAATAAGTAAGAAAGCAAATAAATAAATAAATCAAACAGGCTATTTGAATTTGGTTGTGAAAACATTCCATCTAAAGCAGCGCAGACCTCACACAGCAAAGACATTTTATTCTTTTTTTTATACACAAAGATTCCTGTATTCTCCCCACCAAAAGACTAAGATGTGGTAACGCATATTTGACCTCTAACAACTAAAAGAAACTAACTTGCATTCAAGCAACATACAAATGGCAGCATGTGAAAAACCTTCAGTAATTTCTCATTATTTTCACACTGTTTTGTCGATGCACATCTTCTCATTTCTTTAAAATAAATAAATAAGGTGATAACACAATGCTGATATAAAGGTAACTGAGATTTGAACCCAAGAGTTTCTATCAACTGGTGCGTATGCTGACTTGGTGGGGCAGGACATCAGAAGAGCCACAATTCAGTGGATATGGGTAAGGAAGAGAGCACTCAAGGAAAACCGCCCCAGAAAAGCAGCAGCTCTAATCCCTGTTTTTTGTTTCAGCCACATAAACCTCCAGCAAAATCCTATTAAAAACACAGAAGCTGCTTACAGAGAATATGCAGTACTTTCAAGACAGAGCTAAAGAAGAACAAAGTTAGACTCCTTAACTTGGGCACAGCCATATCTCAGAGAGCACAGAAGTGCGTTCTGACACCTAAATCATAATTAGCTCTGTCGTCAACCACCGCACGTAGAAAATAATTTCACGGCTAAAGCAAGAAACTAAAGCAGGTGTACGACATGCTGGAGATTCAAAAGCCCAAACCGCAAAGTACCAAGCTAGAAAATATTAAAAACTGCACAATTCTGAACAATTTGCTGTGACATCTGTTTGCAAAGCAGGAGCACCTAGGAGCGAGATGGTGATGTCAACTGATTTCCATGACTGCATAAAGAGCACACTCAAAATGAAGCCTTATCTACAAATCTGATTAGCTACGGATCTTAATCTAAAGATAAGCTCCAGGGGAAAATAGCTGCAATGAGCTCAACAGAGCTAAAAATAGTGTCTGTGCCAGTGCAAAAGGGTATGAGGGCAGCAGCAAAGAGCACCACAGGCCAAGGCCTTGCTCTCCACCAAGCAGCATCACATGTTCCAGAACTTTAAGTAAAGGCAGATTTCCAAAGTTGAGGAATATTTCCACTCTGTATCCCTTAAAAATTTTTTAAAAAAAAAAATTAGAATTTTCCTACTTAGACATTACTACAATTTAGGAGAACAACGAGCAAGATCTGGTGCATAAAAAAACCAAAGCCACTGGAGTTCACATTTACACTGTCATGCTAATGGAAAATATGATGGTGCAATATTTGCATTCAGTGGTTAAGAGTATTGTGACTGATCAGCCTTGTGATTTCAAACAGGCTAGACACTTAAAATAACTACCAAACCTGTTTGATAACCAGAATATCTAATCGCAGGAAGGAGTGAAAACAATGCCAGAAAACACAAAGACATTGATCTTTGATGTTTGCTACATGAAGGAGGGCAACACAACTCTTCCCACCCGGGAGACTCTCATGCAATGGGCTCAGGCTGGCACAGCTCACACAAATATGACATAAGGGCATCAGAATCCAGGAGGTCTGTGGCAGAATGACAACGGCCAACCTAATCATTGACTATTTCAATATAAAGGTGCTTTTGGATTGTAACACCAATAAACCACTGTTTAAAAAAAAAAAGAAAAGAAAAGAAAAGAAAAAAGATGTATACTTTTCAAAGCCCCTATTCATGTTCAAGGGTGTGGTTCTGTAAAATCCGATTATGAAAATATCTAAGGACACGGCAAGGGTAAGTACAACAAACCAGCAGTCACAGGCAAGGCCAACAACAAACTGTAAAATATCAAATTACAGTGGGAAGGGGATCTCTGCAAATTAATTATGATTGCGATTTAACAAACATTTAAGCGACACAAAAGATACTACAACAGCTTTCATTAAAAAATAAGTCTTTCAACAAATTAGGTGGCAACTCAGAATGACATCATAATCTTGTGAAAAATATCATTACAGTATTTTATGAAAACAATTTGTAGTTGTGATTCACGCTCTCATGCCGTTCTCAAAATTAATCATCTTTGGAAAAAAAAACAGCATACTGTTCGTGCCGTTCGTGCTGATCAAATGTTGAGCACAATGAAAGGCAGAGCACGAGCCACTCCCCAAAGCAGTGTTTTGACATTATTGTGCTTGTCCTGGGCAAGAAATATCTGCTCCGTGACTGTCTGCATAGCAGTACAAGGCACACCAACGTAACCAAGATCAACATGCTGTAATTACATTTTTTTAGGGATTGAAACAAGATAATCTGAACAAAAGTTTCACCGAATCTTAGTAATGAAACATTCTCACCAAAAATACCAAGCTCAACATTCACCTAATAATCAAACATCTCCCTGAGCTACCAAATTTATACTTAACATAAAGCAACAGATTAAAGAAACACTTGGTCATTTCATTTGTAGCTAATTTGCAGGAAGCTTCTGATAAAGCTCTTATTTTCATTCTAGGTAACAATATTTTAATTATATGCTCTGGTTTAAACTTCATATCGAGCAGCTCAATACCCTAAAACTACAAAAAACTCAACATTAATGACAATAAGCTCGTATAAGGGGATAAAAACAGTGTATAATACCAATGTATATTGTCCCTGCATTTTATCTGTCACCACCTGCCACTCGTAAGCTACCAACTATTTAAGACGTCGGGCAATTTTTGCACAGATGTTCCAGTATCTGCGGTACAAAGACTGTAGGTTCTTGCTCAGCTTGGCAAGCCTGGACAGAGCAAAGGACATCATATCTTACCAGTTCGTTCAATGTAGTCCACACACTTTTCAATGAACAGTGGAATTGGTCTCTCAGGTGTAACAAGATTCTCGAGGGGTACGCCAAAGTAGTTGCTCTCCCAGTTCCTCCGGGTGGGTGGATACAAAGGTTTGGTAATCTTCGATTTTGTCTGTGACAAGAGAAAGCAGGAAACTACAAATGTCAGTTAAAATGATCTCATACTAACTGTTCTACTCTTTACATTCATCCCACAGTATATTATGCTAATCCATATTTAAGACCCAGCAATTCAAATAAACTACTTAGCACTACAGTAAAGAAAAACTGACGACATTTGAAAAGTATCTCAAAACATAGCCAACCTGATATGCAAAACTGTCCACTCCAACATAAGTCAAAAACACATTGAATAGTGTTAAATTTCTAAATATACGCAGCATGTAAAATACCCATTTTTAAATGTAATACTGAACTGAGCAGCATGTGTTTCTTTGACACATACTTCCGTGACATTTGTGTGAACTGTTATACGTGTGTATTTCAGTGCATTCAACATACAGTTGAGTACTTTAGTCAGAAAAACATTTTTAATATTGGCTCTGCTGTACACTGTTCTGTTTTTGAATTTTTAATGTAAAATGGGAAATTAAGCAAGCTAGAACTTTTGAATAAGTTTAAAACATAAGAAATTATACAGTTATTTAGCATAAGGATGAGTAAACACTGGAAGCATGGTAGCGCAACATGTAGCACTGGTGCCTCACTATCCTGGGTTGTAGGTCCAGACATGTTCACATAGCTCGGCTTTCCTCTCACAGTCCAAAGAAAAGTGTTTTGGCTTAACTGATGACTTCAAATTGACATTTTGTGTGAGAGAGTGTGAGTGTGTGTGTGTCCGATTGCCCCGCCTGCACTGACATCCTGTCCAGCTGTCCCCTGCCTCACACCCTGTGCTTCCGTGAGCCTACAATGGACAAGCAGTTACCGCTCATAACCAACAAAGTGTGAGTTAGCACATCATGCTTTAATTCATCTAAGAAGCATCCAAACACTGCAATATGGTCATGCAACAATACTGTAAGACTCCCATGAACAATCAATTACAGTTAAAGTTTCTAACGATATTTCTCTTTTGGACTACCAACAAACAACTCGGTTATAAAACAACTGCTAACAACATTACTAGTTGCGCTATGCACTGCTTATTAAAGGTGAATCAACTGAAAAAGTAGGACTTTCCTTCTTTGGGAGCACAAACAAGCTGTACTTGTCTGAGTGGAAAAAAAATCACTCAAAGGGCAATCCAACAAGAATGACACATGAATTTTGCTGGTGACACACACAGACTGTTGTGGTAAACACTGAGTAAACAGCGCTTACAGTTACACAATGCTCTATGAATCCTCCAGGAAACGGCAATCACAACAGGGCAGAAATTACAGCTCAGGAACTGCTTGTAAGAAGGAAGAAACACACACTATCATGCTCAAACTGTTTGGATTTTGCCATTAAATGTTGTGGAGAAGTTCTCAACTCATTTCACTATAATTCTCCGAATTTAAAAATGTTTCTATTGTACTGCAGTATAGTTATAGCACAATCTTTTATTTGTTTTAAAAAAAAACTTTTAAACCTAAAAGACAAACATATTTAAGGTCTCAAAAACTAAGCCAAATGCAGCGGCTTTGTAACTCGAAAGCCCTACTGCGGAAAAGCAGTAACACCGCTATTGAGCGCTCAGCATAAAAAGCCCAGTAGTGATTTCAGATTGTAGCAGGAGACGAACGGCATGTAGTGCTGCCAGTGATGGGTGTTACTCCGCTTGCAAGTAATAAAGTGTCAGCGTAGCAAAATGGCCAAAAAAAGAAAATGAGACATAGAGCAGTGCCATATGCTGATCTCTAAACACTGGTTCACACCAAAGCAAACCCTCGTCTATATCCCAAAAAGACTGCTCTTTCACCCAACACCATCTTTAATGCCACCCCCATTCCTTTCAAATTTCTATGCGCAATCACCTGTGTAGCCCTTCTGCTCTTACACAGCCAGTGACCTCCAAAACAACTGCACTACAGGATCTTCAGTCATTCTAAACCTTTACAAATCTCTTTGCCCGAGCAGAAAATAAAATGCTATATTTTTATGTCATGCTTAGCATAAAGTGTCCCAGTGGATATAACTCTTAAGGACAGTCATGGTGATGACTATTGCTGGTACTGGTCTGGCTTTGTTTTGCCCCTTTTGCTAACACACCACCAAAGTAAGCAACAAACATCTTGAAAATAAAACCAAAGCTAGATGTAACAAAACCAATCAATTAATTATGGCCACTGATTAAGTACAGATTAGACTAATATCATTCCTTTTGTAATTCAATTATTTTTTCATAGAGCACTCTTCCTTCATCAAGGACACACAGAGTGCAAAGAAAAGTTCATTGTACAATTCAAAATGAAATACAAAGATAAAATACAGAATCACAGCAATTATAGCTAACTATAAGGATGAGCCAGTTGGCAACTGAGAGGAAAACAAAACTCACACCGCAAAGATGGGGAGAAAAAAATATACTTATGTGGGTCCAAGTACCAGCATGTTTTTTAGCCAAATATTTTTAATTAAAAGCATTCAAATTCAGAGAATTTTAAAAATAAAACAATTCCCACTTATATTTTTAATACTGCCAATCTCTTTCTCATGTGTAAGTAGTGGAGCAGCAGTAAAGAGTAGTGATTTGGACCATTGCCTTGCAAGCCGAAGGTGCCCAGTTGCCCAGTTTAAAACCCCTCTTTAGCTCCTGTACCTCTGAGCATGGTACCAATAAGGAATGGCTAAAGTAATTTCTTCTCTTCGCATACGAATCGGTCATCAACAGTCATCAAATAATGAAATTATATCAGGTTGTTTAATGTGACTTCAAAACGTTTCCAACATTTTACCAATTATTGTCCTACTCATTGGGCTGAAAGGACTCAAGGTATTGTCATTAAACTATACATCATTATCTGAACAGATTGTGAATGCTTTACCGATGGCTAACAAAAGCACTGCAGGAACCAGAGAATAGCCTTATTTATAGCTACCTCTAGTCATTCCTACAAGATTGCTGTTTGTAGACATGACATGTTTTCTTAACGGAAGCAATGTTTCACATAGAATTTATCATCATTCCTCCCTTTCCAATTCACTCAGAAAAAAATGAAATATATGCATAATTTGTCACGACTATGATGCTATAAAACTCCACAATAATCAGCTGATTAATACGGAGTCAAAGATGTATATGCAGTAAAAATAAAACCACCTTCTCTGCTGAGCTATTATGCATCTCACCATACCATAAATGTCATAAATGTTCTGAAAGTTTTAAAGAGTTCTTTGCAGAATAAATTCAGCATCAATTTACATTAGACAGATCAAGGTTAGTCCACTGACTTAAAGGTATTAAATATTGAGGAGTACTGCTTTAAATCAGCATCCAGAATGATTCCGTTACTTGAAATATAAATACACAGTTGTACAGTGAATTAAAAAAGCGTATTTTTGCACTAATCCGTAGTGATTTTTCTCTTCTGGCACATAATCTCTTTGCCAGCACTGCATGACAAAATTTTACTGCAGAACACTGGAAGATACATTTCCTGTTGAACAAGACAGCACCCTTAGCAGTAGATTTCTGATCCTGTTAATGGAATGCATGAGCCCTTTAAAACTGAGAGGCCATTTCAGCTAAATGAAATATACTTATTTTAGAATAGCCTGTATCATCAAGCACTTCATATGAATACATAAATAATTTTTTATTAACCTGAATTCAAATATTTAGCAAAACAATTTCAAAGCTTTACCTTTTTTGGTTCCTTTGTCTTTGGTGGCTTCTTTTTCTTTGACTTTTTGTCCTCTTGTTCCGGATCGGATATGATGGCTGGGTTGTCTATTCCTCCCTTCCATGGGTCAACAGGCGAGAGCAGAGGGTCCTCTTCACTGCCCCGATGTCCCCTGCCCTTCTTTTTCTTCTGCATCGCTGGGCCAGACTCATCATCACTAGCATCAGAGTGGGCACGCCTATGGTATGCTTTTGTTTTGCTGAAGAGTATCTTGGAGCGATGCTTGTACTTAGAAGGCCTTCGGCCTCCCTGGGACTTGGACATTCGGTCAAAGCCATTCTCTTCATCCACATGTGAGCCATGAAGGCCCCCTATAGGGTTACGCAGCTTAACAATTCGGCTCTGGGTATCGTCTGGCACAGCATAAATGTCGTCATTGAAGCCCTTAGATTTGAGAAGGGTGTCTGCAGGCTCTGCGTAATTGTCAGAGCCCTCAATATCCTCCCCATGGGCCAAGGGGACCCGAGTTCTCCTTGTGCTCCTCATACCTGCTTCAATGGTCTTTAGCAGGTTTGGGTCCAGCTTCTTTACACCGGGCTTTGAGAGAACGGGCTTAGGCCTGACAGGGGGAGGCACTTTATGGTTGCGCTCGTGGTCGCTGACAGGCGTGCTGTGGACCGGATATTCGTTTCCTTCCAGGTCAATTTTATACTTAGTGCGCTCACTGGGAGTAGGCAGCAGCTGGACATCATCACCAATAGGACTGTAGGGTGGAGGTGCCTCTGTGTCATCCTCTGAGTCAGGGTAGGTGTATCCAGGCGAGTGTCCATAGGGCGACTGGGGAAAGACGTCCTCGCTGGCACCATCCCGGCTGTTGTCAAACATGAACGACCCCTCGATGCTGCTCTTCTTGTCCAGCACCTCATTGAAGAACGGTGTGAAGACCTCCGTCTGTCGGTGATACTGAGAGAGCGAATAGAGAGCCGTGAACTTAGCTGAGATTTCTGTGGCAATGTGCTCCCCCTCAGTCATCAGTTCTTTGATAGCTTCATTCTCAAAGAAATCAGCCTGGCTGTCTGTGATTGCAACCATTTGGACTGGGATGACATCTTGGACTTCAGCCAGGAAAGCCCTCAGCATAGCCATAGAGGCCTTCCGCTTTGCTGAGTAGACCAGAATGTAGCCGTGAACGAGCTCATCTTTCCTGATGCCGATGGAGGAGTGGTAAGAGAGGACAGTGATCTGTATTCGTCTGCGACTGTCCCCAATGATCTTATCAAGAATTAATGTGTTGCTTTGTCCAGGCTGTCCAGCACTGCAGGAATGCGAGTCCAGGAAAGGAGAAAGAATGAGGTCCACGCTGAATGGATCTCCACACATAGCACACATGACGATGCGCAAGTCTGTCTCAGACAAGTCTTTAATGGAAGGGAGAGGGCTCATTACATCAAAATTGTGCTTTAGTCCCTCCAGTACCCCTCTAAGAGCTTGCTTTATTTGAGATTCATTGAATTTTCGTGGAAATGTGCCAGAGGGCACATCTACAAATGTACACTGGAGCTTATTGGCAAGTTGTTGGCCCTGATGTCTCAAGATAGGCAAATTTTTGCACACACTGTCTCTCTGGTTTGCTAGAATTAAAATAAATGGCAATGGTGGCATAAATCTGTCCCTCCTGTTTTGTGCGATCTCAGCCCGGATTCTGCTAACGCAGTCACCAATGAAATTCAGTGACTCTATAGAACTGAACACACAAAAACAGCCATGAGGTTTGAAGTTGGGTGCAAAGGAATGGCCGAGTAGCAAGGCCGGATTAACTTCAATAGGCATAAGCTCTAGCTCATAGATTTTCCCATCAAGGGTGTACTCATCATCTGTCGACTGTGCTCTGATCTCATTCGCCAGCTCTTGGGCGAGACCTTCCTTACCTAGGAGACAGAGATTAACTTTATCGATGTTGGCACTGTTATGGTACAGATTAGAGCGACCGTGGTCCAGCTGGACAAGTCTGTTAGCAAGAACCTGCTCCACCTTTATGTCCACACAGCTTTGGCCACTGAGACAAGTCTCCTTGGTGGGGTGATACACGAAACCAATGTGTTTCAGCAGAAGGGACTCCCTGTCTGGGGCAAGTTTCTGCAGAGCTCTGTACCTTGGTTCTTCATTGAGTACTGCATGAATCTCACTCATTTTGTCACAGCTAGGGGTGGCGTTTAGGTCCAGGTCATAGAACAGCTCCGCATGCTCGAACAGCATTTCCTGAAATTCTTCTTTGGCTCGTTCAACTATTTCCCGTTGGTGCCTGCTGTAAACATCCCTGCGATCAGATTCACTGATATATTTGTACGCTTCGTCCTCCATGACGAAACACATGACCTCTTCCCAGGGCTGTCCCGGACTGATGAAATGTACCCTTTCCAGTGTCTTCTTAAACTTCTCTTTCATCTCCACTCGCCTTTTCTCAGATATCAAGTGCTGAACGTGATTTTGATAAATCTTTTCCCCTTCCGCAGTTCTGAGGAGATCAAAGGGAACTCTTCTGTCATTTACTTTGTCAATGTGTTCAGTCTCATCCCAGGGTGTCTGCTCCAGTATTACAAACCAATACTGGAACTCCGGCCTACTCTTCAGAAGACTCTGAGCTTCTGGCCAGCTCAAGTTCTCAATTTCCTCTAGGTTACTAAGCAAGCTATTAAGAATTTTAGGCAGGCTGGAAAAGTATTCTTCTCTCCTTTTCTTGATATGTTCCTGCTTCAAATGTTCTATGTGCTTGGAAAATGTGTTTCGGGCTTTCCGGGTACCTTCCAAATTGATGTATTCCTCATAGTCTGGGTGATTTTTTAACTTATTACTTACAGCTTTCCAGCTTGTGTGGTAATCTTTGACAGTTTGCACTATAAGCTTCTCAAACTTATCAGTCACAGTAGCAACAAGCTGTCTCTGGATCTTATACGCATCCAAATAAGGAATGGTTTTCGGTTTCCCTCGCGTTTTGTCAATCTGTTGTATCAATGCATTAAAGCAGAGATCCACATTTACACACGTCCTAGATGATGTCTCCACCACCAACAAGTTCTTTTTGTTTGATGCAAACGCCTGGATGTCCCTTAGGTACTGCTCGACGCACTCGTCGCACTTTGTTGCAGCAATAACAATGGGCTTTTTTGACTTTGCTATCTGAGAGTATAAACTGTTTACAAATTTCATCTGATCATCAAATTTCCTATTACAGCCTTTACTTACATCTATGCAAAGAACAAAACCATCAATGTTTAATTTCCCATCAGGCATCTGCTTCTGTTCAAAGTCTTGCTCCAAGCCCAGCTGGTCAGTGCAAATGTACATCAGTTTCTCTGCTGACTGTAGCTTGGTTGCTGCAGCCCGTTTGGTGTACGGCTGCAGGTTTGTGCTGCGGTGGGGTAAAAAGGTCTGGTCATCGATAAATTCAGTCTGCTCAATGACCTGGATTTTGCACTCAAGGCCATCATCACCACGTTGCTGCACTTCTCCCCAGTACAGGAAGTGGTCATTATTTACCACACGACCTCCAAAATCTATTGTGCTCAATACAGAGGTGTGCTCCATGTAGTAATCATCTGCCTTGGGACGCACATACCTGTTACACAAGCATGACTTGCCAACCCCACAGTTACCCTTCTCCTTCTCAGTCCCTGAAAGCCCGACAACGCTTACTGCGTATGTCGGGGGACGGGGTTCCTTGTTCTTAGCCATTATATTTCCCCTGTCATTGCCTTGTCACTTAAAGTGAAGTTTCCCAGAAGGGCTAGTTTTCCGGTCCCATCTCTGCAGGATGGTCAAAGAATCTGTGTGCCCATGGTCCTCTGGTGTGGAAGGTCCCTTCTCTCCTGGATAGTCACTTGGGGGTAGTTGCTTCTCCCCTCTTATCACCTCCCTAAAACAAAAAGAATGTCTGTATGAGGAAAAACTCTGATAAGGACAAGACATTAAAAGTGACTCAATATGACACAATACAAAGGGAAAGCATTAACCATGTGTCAAATTACATGTCATCATTCATCCTGAGAACACAACTAAACCGTCATGCTTCATAACCGCGATAAATTCAACATTTTTAGTAAAATAAATCAAAATACATAATTTAAGGGCCTATAATTTAAGGATAATGTGTTTCCTGTGTTTTAACCTTCTGTTACAGTGTATCAAACCCCAAATTCTTCATGACAAGGAACAGAAGTACATTTCCAGATACACATTTCATCAGGAGTGGCATTAAGACAATGTTAATGTGATGTTAATTGCATAATTATTTGTGTGTTGATGTTTTACTGTTACTATGACAAATAATACGATCAACAGACTTAGCTGCCAACATATAAAAGCAGCATCACAAATTCAGACAACATCCTAAGACAGTGTATAAATATAGTGCATAATCTGACAACTTCTAAAAAGAAAACAGCAGCTCTAGATCTGTGCAATACAGAGACGCACCCCTGGGTATATATAAACCCCAACCCTCCCTCCAAATTCCAGCCCAGCCCATAGTGATCACCCTCACCCTGAGTCCATACCTCCTCTACTTTTATGATGCTAAAAACCTCCACATATTCAAACACGGTAGCACTGTGTGCTTCTCTATTGTCAGTACACTTTTAAAACAGTCCTCTTTGTTGGCAGCCTTCGTATAACAACTGTGCAGGGTTTATTTGATGTAGTCAAGGTGCTTCCAGTACCCTTTTTAAATCGGATTACAGTACACCCTGCCCTCATATATGATCCAGCGCAATGAAAAACTGTTACAATGGCTCATGAAATATGTGATTTTTTTCGTGCAGAAAGCACATTATTCAGAAAATTTATTTTTGTTAATGTTGCCATTGTGGTGAATAAAAACACTTATCAACTTAACATTTAATGTTAGGTAATATTTTTCATCCAAGAACCAATGTCTTAGGTTTTTTGGATAATAAATTACCACCATTAGGTGAGAGATGGGTGTACATGCAAATTTCACCACAACACGCATGTGCAAGCTTTTTGCCAGCAGTCATTTACACGTGTATTTTATACATTTTTTAGATGTTAATATTTTTCAATTTGCCATTCTTAAACATGCTTAAGAACTGTATCTTTACAGCACTTTAAAGTAGGCAGTTGCGCTTATTTCCCACATTCCTGCACCGCAAAGAAAAACACAAGTGAAGCCCGAAGCCTGTGCCACACTGCTACTGCAAGGGGGTGAAGGTACTGACCACACTGGTTTTACAGTGCAGCTGGAGTATTCATACAGCTGAGGTTGTTTGTTTCAAATGAAGGGACTTTTCATGAGGAAAGTTTTTTGTTTTTTTTTTTAACCATTGCTGGCTACAACACCGTTCTGTTACTTCAAAAAAGGTAAAAGAAAGTTAAAAAGACAGTTTACCATATGCATACATAACTGTATTAAAACTTCACTGTGGACATTTCAGAATAAAATGTGTCTAAGACCAACATTTACGAAGCTATTAAGGAGTTCACTAGGTGGAAGCCAGACGGCATAGTTATGCAGTCCGGTCCTATACCCTCCCCCCACAACATCAAAGAAGCACCGGAAAATCAAAGTTAATGCTAAATATTTTTTAAACATATGCTAATTTAGGAAATAAAAACAATCTATACTCACTCACTGTCCATAACTACTTAACCTAAGGAATGTCAGCAGCAGTCTGTAGCCTTTCCAGGAATTACAGGAAGGTAGCCTGGCCAATAATGTATATTTCATGTAAAACATCTTAAATATTAATCTCATATGAATATTTGGAAATGGCACAAAGTATGCACCACAACCCTGCCTTAGGATATGCGGTTATTGATACTGAGTGCGTGGGCTCAACGTATGACAAATTGGATAAACATACTGCCATGCATTTTATTTCCCTCCAAATATATTAATGTATGCTCAGTGTGCTTATTTTCATATATTAACATATTATAAAAACTATTTTGAAATGCCTTTTTCATATGGAGCTGCTAGAAACTTGTTTACCTTCATATCAGACTTCATTAAATAACGAAACTAAAACTACTCTAACATTTACAAAAGCAAAAGTAATAATTGCATCTACAGGGGATATTACTGCTAAAATCAACAAAAGATGAGAACAGAAGCTTGTAAGAAACTTTACCTGTCAAGACCAATTATTTTCTACCTGGGTGCATATGGTAAATACATATAATAATAACATAAACGTAATAAAAAGCTATTCTGGTTTATTCTGTGTGTCACAAATAGTCTTCCCACACATAATGAAAGAAAGCTGTTCTGAAAAACCATTTGTAAGGTAAATTTTCAGAAATCAAAGACATAATTGCCATTAATTTCAACAGTAAAAATTTGTATGCATTCCTGAGCCCAAAAATTGACACTCATTTATGCTAAAATATCACCAAATGCCATTAAAACTGACACAATCACTTTGAAAGTTATCACGAATTGTAACCCAACACAAGACGGTTAAGCTACAATAAGCTGCTTACAATAACCAATATATACAGCTGGGTAACAACTAGTGGAGCAATTCAGTGTATAGTACCTCGCTTAAGGGTACTGTGGCAGAAGCAGGGACTTGTACCTTGGTCCTTCAATAGCAAGGTGATGGACCTATACTCTACACTGATTACATAGAGATTATATCTCAACCAATAATAAAAGTAGCCCTAACAAGCAGCCCAGCTACCCTGCACTTCTGCTGCACACCAAAGCAGAAATAAATATTAACAAAGAGGGGTGACACGGCTGTCAGGGTCATCCGTCTATTGACAGGGAGAAGTAAACGCCATCGCAGTTATTCATCATCTTTCCAATGCTGTATTTCAATACCTAATGAGCAATTTATCCCTCGTCAACAGATTCTGTCATCAGTGCTACAAACCCTGCAAATGGAAAACAATCTGCAACAAACAGCTCTCATGAACAATTTAGAACTACACAATTTTAACAAGCACTTTTGAGAAACTGTGAACCTGTTTTCGGTGCAACTGTGAGTGATGCTTAACCCAGCTCTGTATGAACCTCTGCCATCGCCAAGTTGACGCCCACATCCAACATAATGACAAATGTTTATTTTGCTTCCTCATTTTTTATTTGTGGAAATCTTTCGTGCAAGAGAAAGATATATATGTAAAATGCCAATATGCCTCCTCTTGTCTCCCATTTTCACAAATGGCTTGTTCTAATAAAAGGGTCATGGTCACCCAGATCCTATCCCAGAAGTATCAGGCAGGAGGTAGGGTACACCTTGAAAAGCACACCAATTCATCATTGAGCAATCACACACCTACACACTTATTCAATCACCCACACACATACACGCAACAACAGCAATTTAATGTCACCAATTTAACATATTTTTGGACTGTGGGAGGAAACCTGAGCACCCAGAAGAATTCAACACAAACATGGGAAGAACATGAAAATTCCACAGAGACTCAATCTTATATCAGCCAGGTGCTAGAAAACAAGCACTAGAGTATTTTTAAAAATTCCATAACCAACCAAAACGAACATTAAAATCTTTCAAGCAAGTTCACCATTTAAATGTAATAAGGATCTCATGAAAGCCCTGTGCTTTCAGAACAAGTCTTACTTTGTCCTTCGAGGTAAAATAATTAAAAATAGATGTTTTGTATTTTTCTTGGTGGTAAATATTTTAGCTCAGTTTGTAGGCAAACAAGGAAAGGGCAACGCTTCACATTGTTGTCACATGTTAATCACTCTCTCTGCTACTCATTCCATTTTCATGCATCATAAATAACAACCAGCCTTGTAGGGCTTTGCTGGTACCCGGTACAATAATGCACCTCTTACTTGCAACAAAACCATTTTTAATGCACACCTTCAGAACCGCTTGTCCTATATGGGGTCACGGGGAACCGGAGCCTACCCGGCAACACAGGGCGTAAGGCTGGAGGGGGAGGGGACACACCCAGGACGGGACGCCAGTCCATCGCAAGGCACCCCAAGCGGGACTTGAACCCCAGACCCACTGGAGAGCAGGACCCGGTCCAACCCACTGAGCCACTGCACCCCCCATTTTTAATGCACTGCACAAGTATTATATATAGCTTATGAAGGTAGAAAAAGTAAGAAAATCTAAGTTCTGGAGGAAATAAATTACAAGCACGTTCTGCTTCTCTTTCACAGATTTCCTGGGATGTTCGTAAAGCTGAAATTACAATCTTACAAAGTTATTCTGAGAAAGCCCTATATAAGTATATATCTATAGATCGATCATGGCTTGTGAACTTTTTCCAGTTTAAAATTCACATGAAAACTGACTTGTACGATTTGTATTAACAACACATCAATTAATAGAGAACTGGGGGTTTTGTATGAAAACTGGGAGTTATGGTAACTACGTTTGAGTACTGTAACTCGGTACATGCATGTTAAGGAGGTATGGTAACCACGTGTGTATGTTGCTGTGTTGCAGTGTCTTGGGGACAGCTGGTAAGTGTAGTGGTTAGTGCGACTGCCTTTAGACCCAAAGGTCGCAGGTTCGAGCCTCACCTCTGGCTGTAGTACTCTTGAGCAAGGTACTTATGCTGAATTGCTCCAGTAAAATTAGCCAGCTATCTAAATAGGTAAATAATTGTAAGCTGCTTTGGAGAAAAGCGTCAGCTAAATGAATAAATGTAAATGCCTTGGTTTCCCCCTCATGTGCTACATGTAAATTGTGCATTCTTAAAGTATAAATCTGAATAACCTTTTAAAAATTTAAAGGTGGCCTCCAACTTCAAAGGCTGGCATATTTAGCTAGGTAGAGGAGTAACTATTCTGCTAATAAACATTTTTTTCCGTAAATTTGATCTTCTATACACCTAGGTCTTAGAGTTGAGATGTCGACAGGGTTCAGACATTCTGCCAAAGTCTGAACCACTGGCCATGTGGAAAGATTGTTGGGTTTTACATTGAATTTCTGGATTATTCGATAGCCCTGATGTTTATGTGAGAATCCATAGTACCTGGTAAAAAGCTGAATTTTACTCACCTATTTCAGACTATTTTAAACCAGACGTAGCAAATTTCATTCCCCACGTACAACACTCAGGAAAAGAGAAAAATGGTGAAGGATGCTACTAAAAGGCCAAGGGTATGCCAAAAAAGGTCAGAAATACATAGAAATATTTCTATGAATTTTAAACAAACCTGTATCACTGAGTAAAAACATTAAAAAAGACAAATTAACTATCAAAGGTTGACACTGAAAATGATACTAGCTGATGTTCAATTTATAGTTTTTGGGTCTGAAATATATAAAAGTGCTGTATTTTCACTACTTATTTACTACTCTGCTAAAACTACTTCTTCATTAGTAACAACACAAGCAGTTTTGGAATCCATCAGCTATAACAGCAATTCATCAAAACTTGGATTTCAGACCCTCTGATCACATATTAAATATCCACAAGCCACAGCAGTGGTACAAAAAACACAGTTTAACACAATTTTCACCTTTTCACACATTGAGACATCCACCTTAATTCATTCTTTTTTCTACAGATTATACCTTTCCTCTGTTTATAAGAACTGTATCAAACACCTGCACTGTGAAGCAATATAAATAATTACTCAAGTTCAATTTATGAATTAGGTACCACACAGTCAGGACAGATGTCTTACAAGGAAAACATTGTAAGCTATAAAAGCACAAAGCTAAGCACCTTCACAAAGCTAAAGAATACAGAGTGCAAAAAACATCAGCACGACGTCAACAGTCTCTTTCCTGTACAGTATCTTAAATAGCCAGTCATCTGCAAGTTGTCCCACCTTCATATAAACATGCAAAGTGAAAGTTCTTCTGTACAAAACCATTTGAAGCTGGAGCGCAGGAATAAAAATATTAAGTTCTGAGGAATCACACCGCAATTCAATCCTCACATACTATTCTTGTGAGAATGTACAAGAAAATACACATAAACACACAAATACGTATGCTTCAAGACTAACAATGCATTTTTGTGTTTGTCATTCTGTTTTTCTAGCCCGTAAACTCCTTTAACTGCCAGCTATCGTTCGAACATAACTTTTCAGTTCCTTGTCAATTAAACTAAAAAAATTCAACCTGAGCATCCATTCTGACAAGAATAGTAGAGCCAAATATGCCTTACCTTCCCATATTTTAATATGCTTTTTCTGCTCCAGAATGAATGGTTAACAGAATTGATGAACTTTCTAATCAAACAAATTTGAGAACACACAGAACCTATTCTATCAAATATCTCCTAAATCATCTAAGCACACTGATTTATTTCATGTTCCAGTTATAGATGTCTATAGTCAAATAATTAATAATAGGAAAATTATACATTAAAAATGACAAAAAAATGTTTTATTGCTGAAGCAAAGCATGATTGAAATATTTGTAAACTTTTTTTTAAGTACAAAAGAACATACAAACTTCATTTGTTTCAAAGTCCTTAAGTAAATCTGAATTGTAAAATTTATTTTGCTTTCATTTTAGTGCGGAAGCAACTGCTGTTGATATATTTATCCAAAGCATCTTAATAGTACTTGACCATTTTATAAAACTGATTATATTTACTGAAGCAATTTAAAGAAAGTACTGTACCTTGCTCAAGGGTACTAGAGCAGTAGCGGAGAGTACAGCTTGACCTGACAGCATTTTATATCTTTAACCACGACTCAACTTGCTCGAACCTTGTTGGAATTTTCCAGAACGAAAGGTATGTAGAAGATATAAAATTATTCACCAGCTGTAAAATCAAAGCACAGGGGATGTCATTTTCTTCAAAAATATAAATGTGTCTTTCAACACTCTTTGCTCAGTTCAAGCAAATCCTAGCAAAACATGTCTAAGAACAGCAGGACCATTTGGGCACAACCCTGGCAAAAAACTGCTGGTCATTCAATCAGACCCTTATTAAATTTTAAACCCAACAGAAGGTGTCAGACCATTAAGGACTCCTTTTCTCAGCTATATATTGAATACAGCCCATTTGACAGGAAAATTAACCTACCACAATCTTTGGAGGAGGCTTTTGAGGCACCATTATACGCCACTAGCACATCCTGTGTCAAATCCATTAAAAATTTTGGTACTCACTCATTTTTCCAATCTATCCCATTTTAATCAGAACTCCAAGTGGATCAATAAACCAAATAAATGAAGAGCAGCAAGGTATACATTTCTATGACAACAAATAATTTACAAATTTATCCATCAATAAGGATGAAAGTGGTTTGATTATGACATCCATGTACATCCTCAAGCACTTTCATCATTCACATTCAAGAAAAGTGAAAACCACTCAATTAAATATTCATGTTCCGCTGATACAGTATAAAAATAACCCCCATTGAAATTGTAAGTTAACCACTGGAGACAAATATTGAAAGAAAAAACAGAGTACAAAAAGGCAAGACACCAAAAGGCTAAAAATTTAAAGATTTAATGAAAAAAAAAAAGACTGCAGTCATTGCAAAAGTGTTCTGACTTAAACTAAGAAAAATACAACAAACCAACATTACACATTAATCATATATAGCTTCAAGAACAAATTTTGATATCAGTTCTGGCAATAAATTATATCAGTTAATAATTCAAAAATACCTAAGTCAGTCCCTGTGATGACTGCACTGTATTTAAACAATCACGTAAAAAATACCAATGCAGAAAAGCACTATATACTGAATAAAAATCAGCCATTTAGTCTTAACATAACGCCACTATTTATACTGAAAAATATTTATTTATATACTGAAGCATCTAGACCATTTAACAAGGTGCCTGCAAAGTCCTTTCTTGTAATTTACATGAGTTCATAAATATAACTTCCAGGAACGCTTATGGTAAACACTGAATGGAAGGTTACCTAAGACACGAAATGTTGTATAGGTCATAAATAACATAACAAAAAACATGAATACCTCTAACTGTGAGGTGGACTATTTTTGACAAATATCCTTTAGCGGTAGAATAACAAAGGTGGGGAAAAAAACTGTATTAATCTTTAAATGATTTGAACAAACACATAACCTTCCAGTATGGGTGCAATCAATCTACAGATATAGCTTTCATAAGCAACTGAAATATGTATCTAAAAGTCACCTTACGTTACAAAAAAAAAGCATTAACCTCAAGACACCCGAGGGGAGGAAAAGAGAAAGAGCGAGACAGCCACATCAAAGTGACCGCAAGCCACTCTCAGCCCCTGATCGACCGGTCGCATCAAGACGCGTCATCAGACGTCATCACACGTCACATCACGTACACCTCCTTTGAGTAAGAAACTGAGCTCTTGTGGTTTCTCTGTTTTACACACGACACTGAAGGGTTTTCTGTTCAAGTTCACAGCTACATCACTGCTCTCATACATACAAATATACATACAAATCACAAGCAGTCTAAAGGAAACACATGGAGGGAGACCACATCCACAAAACACCAGGCAGTAATGCCTGTTTAACCAGCCATGTTCTTTCAATGTACAATAACTTCCCAACATGCTGAGCAGCACGTGGACACACTCCGGGAAGAGTGGGGACGGCCGAGGAGAATCCCAGACAACAATCACCCTCGCTTTTCATTGTGGTTTCTTTTTCAGTCACATTGTCATGAGTTTTCATTTTGTGTGTTTTCTCACTGTATTATAAAGCTAATGGAAGAAATGCCCCCCCCCCCACAAAAAAAACATGCATCATTTTATCAGCAAATGTGAGCCCAAGCCTTCTGAGAACAGTGAAAACAGGAAGAAAACTGTTTTGTGTTTTACAAGTCAGCTCTTATGTGTATGAAGAGGTGCAAGTTTGGATTATCTAGATAAATTGGGTGAATTAAAATCACTTCTTTCATTTCAATTTATTAACGAGCAGCTCAGGAACACTGGGGTAGAGTATAAATCTAAGTTTCAGTCCAGTCCTTACATACCATCATAGCAAACCAAGAGTGTGAAGGAATGTTAAAAATTACAAGTATTGTCAAGTTGCGACAGGGTTCCACTCCAGAAACCTCGCCGTAAGTCACATATCCCCCGATATTGTATTTTAATATAAAGCATAAGGATGCATAAACATTTACCTTTTTTTTCTTTTTACATTTATTCATGCAGTTGTCTTACAGTATTAAGGTTACAATTATTTACCCATTTACACAGCTGGATAGTTTTACTGGAGCAATTTAGGGGAAGTACCTTGCTCCAAGGGTACTACAGCCAGAGGTGGGATTTGAGGTGGGATTCATTTGAACATGAATGCTATGTTGTACAGGATTTGTTTCATTTTTTCACTAATCACACACACTTTTGTCTCAAAATTCTACAAATATTTTCTTGGTGCACTATTACTTTAATTTCTGGACTGGTGTCTTTTTCCATGCACCATCAGATATCTCACTTTTTGTTTGCTACTATAGCTATTGTAAAAAAAAGTAATGAAGGTATTGCAAACAAAACATTCAGCAAGTAAAACAGTTGGTTTATTTCGGTAAATAAAATGGAACAGCTGAGACACACCGTCAGTAAGAAATATGGTGCTGTGCGGGAGAACTCTAACATTCGTTACACGTTACGTCGGGACTCGAAAATAAAGGTTGTTGCGACAATCGTAACATGTCTAGATAACTCACATATGTAACAAGCTGAGGACAACCTGTACACTCTTGGTGGATGGACACAGATGAGAAACAGACAGACAGACAGCTGGTTGCATAGTGGTTAGAACCGCTGCCTTTAGACCCAAAGGTCGTGGGTTCGATCCCCACCTCTGATTGTCGTACCCCTGAATAAACTACTTACCCTGAATTGATCCAGTTAAATTACCCAGCTATACGAATGCGGAAATAACTGAAAATACCTTAATGCTGCAAGAGGTTTTGGAAAAAAGCATCAGCTAAATTAATAAATTTAAATATAATATAAACCTAACAGTCAAAGCAGCAGTTCAAGTTATACTGCAGAATCCAGTCTAAATACATTTTACCTCGATCTACAATGTACATCACACTAAACTCACATGCAGTTTTCTGTAGCGCGTTTTATTCTACCTGCAGTGTCCAGTACTGTGTCCGACTGTACCGTGTTGTGTCCTCCTGTACTGCATTTTATTGTGTCCTACAGAACTGTGCTCTACTGTAGTACTGTGCTCAACTGTGCTGTTTTACTGCAGTGTCCTGCACTGTGTTCTACTGTATTTGTGTCCTACTCGGCTACTGTACAAAAATACTGTTCTATTGTGCTGTTTTACTACTGTGTAGTGCCCATATACTCAGACTGTATTGTGTTCTACTCTACCTGTAGTGTTCTGCACTGTGTTCCACTAGCGTGCCGTGCTGCTCACTGCCAGGCCTCCTCCTCCTCTCCTGTACCACAAGTAAGCCTGGTACCCAAGAAGAAGAAGCTGTACTCAGTCATTTTGACCGAGCCGCCGGTGCCCACCGCCCGTCCCTTTCCTTTCGCCGGACTCCCATTCTTCTTTCCCTCACCACCGGCTCATTTGTGCGTCAGACCCTCGGTTCGGCGCAGTCAGTCGTCGCAAACTTTGCGCCTCGGGCTTCACCTGTCCTACTTACACACGCAGTGCGGGGCTTTCGCGTCAAGCGTCACGCACTGGCCGCTTCGCGGGGTTTCGCGGGGGCCGCGCGCGCGCGCCGCGACAAACGCCCCGTCCTCGCGGACGGCCACGCCGCTCCTCGGAGTCGGTACACCTGCGACGTGACGTAGTGCGGCCCGCGTGCACGGTGACGTGCGCGCCCGTGATGTCAGCCATCTTGCAGCAGCGCAGCTGTGTGCGACTAGATCCACTAGCATTCCACTCAGGTTCTTCGATTTTCCGGCGTGCCCTCCGCACTGACCCGGTCTACAAACACTCTGACACGGGGAGGGGAGGGCACACTTAAGCCAGCAACAGGAATGAGGGCGGGAGGCGCGTTGCGAAGCGAAAACAGAATTATAACAGCGCACTATTTGCACTATCAGTATCACTATGAAGCTGGAAGAGGCGTGTTATGGCGCGCACACGACCGCCGCCGGCTCGCAGTGCAGAGTGGACGTTGCGAAAACACTTCCTCGCTGTAAAGTCACCCGCAGCGACACAAAGAGCGAATCGACGCCGAGTGTCACATCATCTGGCCGGGAAACATCACATGGGTGTCTCCGAAGTCGCCTTTTTTCTGCACACGCAGGACGAGCCCGGCAGCGGAGTGCAGCCCTTAGACCTGGCAGTGCTCGAGTCTCACACACGGGGCACAGCGGAGTCAGTGCAGGTCGGGGGACATCGGCGGCCCCTTTCTGCGGGCTGCGCTCAAACAAATCTCCGCTCCTCTAGCAGCGAGGCGGTGCGTTCCGCCTCCGGGCCAGGCTAGGCTAGGCTAGCCCCACTGCGTGCACCTCTGCTCTGGGCAGCGCATTATCTTGTTTTTTTTTTTTTTTATTTCTTTTTTTGTTTTCATTTCCCTCCCAAGTTGCGTTTTCTGCCCTTTCCGAGAGCTTCTTCCGCGCAGTATCTGCCAGCAAATAAGGCAGCAAACACCGTCTCCTCTGGAGATACGGACGGAGCGGGCGCGAGCCCTGTTTACTCCCCGAGTCTCGCGCTCGGTCACCTGGCCGTGTAACAAACTACGTCAGACACACACATTTCATGTCACTTTCTCCGCAAACGACGGGGGGAAAAAATAAAAAATAAAACAGCTGAGCTGAGCTGGATAAGCGCGATCAGATCAGTAACCGAGCGGTGTCGATGTGGTAAACCAGGGGTACGGCGTGCTGGTGACCAGCCGCTGCTGGCTGCTTGTCATCGTCCCCGCCAGCGAGAGGAGCGGGGCAGCGGAGCGGGCCTTGCGCGCTCACCTGCGCGACTCTCAGGCCCTCCGGCCCCGGCCGCTCGCTCGGGAAGCTGTCCGCGGTACCGACCGCGGCGCGCACACGCACACACGGACACTGCGCGGCGCCGAGAGAGAGCGGCTCCCAACGGCGCGCCGCGCCACTCCGGACACTCTCTCCTAGTCCTACCTAGCAACATGGTCGCTCCCAGCGCCAGCATTCCAGCGTCTTCTCCTCCCTTCTCGAAAGAAGCGTCCTCGCCGCGATCCGGCCACGAGCCGCGGCGCGCTGTCCCGCTCCTCCGCCTCTACGGCGACGAACACAAATCCGTCCGCGGTCCGAACGCGGCTTCGCGCTGTTTTTTCGCGTTATTGGACGGCTGTAATCCGAGCCCCGCTCCCTCCCCGCTCGCTCCAGTCAGTAATGGCGACGGATAGATCCTGCTCTCTCATCCCCGGTAACTTTTCCATTCGCCTGTGTACGGGGGCGCGGCGCGGCGGCGCGCACAATTCCTGGGATCGCGCGCGCCCTTCACGTACAGTAAGTTAGGCCGGTTTTCCGTAACGCGTTCAAGAGGCGAACGCGCGTTAGTGTGGGGCTGCAGGCTTCGCGTCGTTTCCCTCTTTGGTTACGAGTTGGTGCGGAAACAAACAGTATCTCGCAAATGTGCGAAAAGCGCTAAACAACTTTCATTTCCCCGTTCTTACTGCTACATGGTCTCCGTGTAACACTGAATAATTTGAAATTCACTCTTTCAAACGCAAACACTTTTTTTTTTACCTCAGGCCATCATCACTCTCATTGAACAGTTAACACACTCCCTAGGTCTCCTGCCATCACTTTTGTAATTTACTCCTTATTTACATTGATTGTATTCATACTCTCTGTATACTCTAAATATTTATTTATTCTCTAATTCTGTGCCAGCTATTTGTTGTCTGTAAATAGTGGAAGCTTCATCAAGAACCGCAGCAAATTCCTTGTGTGCGTCACATTTTTGCCAGTAAAACTCATTCTTCCCTATCTGTACACGTTTGTATACGTTTACCTCACAACCGACTCTGCCCAACTACTTGTCCAGGCCATGGTGACCTCCCGTCTGGACAACTGAAACTCTTTCTTGTGTGGCCTTTACGCTACTGCCATCAAACCTCTACAGCTTCTACAAAATGCTGCTACACAAGTTGTGTTTGACTTGCCAAAGGGTTCCCATGTATCTCCTCTACTCGTTTATCTCCACTGGCTTCCTATAGCTGCCTGGATCAAATTTAAGACCCTGGTTATGGCCTACAAATGCATCAATAGAACTGCTTCCAGCGACCTATAAGACTTGATCATCCACTACACCCCAACCAGAGACCGCTTCACTCATCTACTTCGCCCCCTTGGTGGTCCCGCGCACAAAAGGTAAAGCATGGAGGTTCTCAGTTCTGGGTCAGTTGTGGTGGAATGACCTTCCCCTCTCACTCAGAACTGCTGGAACTCTGTCTACATTCAAGAAGGGTCTAAAAACTCGCCTTTTCCAGACTCACTTTGCCCAAGATCTCTCCAGCTCACGTATCGTGTAAATGTTCATGCACCGTAACTTTATGATCATCCCTAGATAAGCCTACTGCCATATACATAAATGTTTGTGTACCTTTTAAACAAAAAATGAAGGAAGGTGGTCAGGAATTGTTTATTCTGAGTTTTGTGCACCCGCTACCTATGTATGTGAGTGGCCGAGAGAGTGTGTTCCACTGATGTATGGATGAGTGACCCAGTGTAAGTCACCTCGGTGAATAAGGTGTGTGGGATGATAACACTACATAGAGTTCATTGGAAGTCGCTTTGGAGAAAGAAAACTTAATTACAGTAAACATAATAAAACACTGTGAATAATGCCCATGTGATGACACAGTATGTCAGATTGTCTCAAGACGGGAGCTGTGAACTCAGTGACCTGTCCGGCATGGCCAACTGTACCCTGATCTCATTCCCTTTGACTGGCTTCAAATGTCCCTTTGAGTGAATCATTGCACATTCATTCATCTGCAACACATCTATTCAAAACAGCTGTTTGTCCTGGGAAAAGTGCTTAAAAACCCAAAACATTAAAATGTACAACGTATAGTATTTGATTTCTTAACAGAAATGTTGGACAGTTGCTACTGCGTTCTCTCATCTCATCTGTTACTGTATGCGTTACGTATTTTTCAATCTTTCGAATGCTATTTATAATACTGCACAGTTAAAAGGTTTCATGTGCAAAAGTGTTCAGTGTTTGAAAAAGTTTGCAGTACTTGGGAAATCAACAAATTATTATATATTTTGGTTAGATGGCACAGCAAATTTATTTACGGTTCATGTATGGAACTTGAGTTGGTCAATATTTACTCTAAGTAAATCCTTATTTATAGCTGTTTAACATGTAGAGTGGATTTTACTCAGTTACCCAACATCACTTCCAAAGCTTTGAATATCATGCACTTGGCTGACATTTGAGGGAGGCGATGGAGCTGAAGGGACAAGTAACGAATTTTTGTGGTCTGCATTTGTGGTCACAATTTAGAGGAGTAAAATCACTGTAAACTTTTCGATACTTAACCTTCTGTATATTACTGTTACAGTGTCTTTCTGCATAAATGTTTTCAGCTGTGATGTGAAGCTGATCTGTGAGATCAACCGTAGTTGAATTAGAAAAGCACTGCAGTGACATTCCCCAAACCAAGTAGTTTTTCTATTATATTTTTCCCAAAATTGCCACTATCCAATTTTATGACTGCTATTTCTCAGACTTAATTTTTATTTAGTTATTTTTTTTCCACTACCAGTCAGTCAGTCAGATTGTCACAAAGCACCATGCAGGCGTTCCTGCGGGATATTGGAAAACAGAAATCCCAATTTCTAAATATGATAAAAACAAAGTTATTTCCTTTCACCTGCACAATCTACTATGGAATTTAAAAAGATAAAATCTGTGTATAAGGCAGGAGCCCGAGGCACAGCACACACCTCCCAGCCTGATGGCCACACCTGGGAGGGAGAGCTTATTACAAGCAAAAAAACACACACTGAAGACATTACACTGCACTTGGTTAAAGACTTGCTTTAAAGAGACTGCATTCTTAGAGTTGGAGTACCAGTTGGTTATTTATTTTGACTGTAGAGTTTTGTTTAGTTTTAACAAACAAGCAGCAGGTGGCATAGTGGTTAGAACTACCCACCTTTGGACTCAGAGGTCCCAGGTTTGAATCCCATCTCCTGCTGTAGTGCCCTTGATCAAGGTGCTTACCATGAACTAATGTAGTAAAAATTACCCAAATGTGAATCACTACAAGCTTAATAGTGTAAGTTACTTTGCAGAAAAGTGTCCGCTATATGTATAAATGTAAATATAGGCTGTAACATCAATAAAATGCTGCGTAAAACCACCCTTTGTTACCCAACACCTGGTTACTGCCCCAACCTGACACACCCCTGGCTGCCACGTCCTACTTTATGCAAAAAACTATTTGTAGTTCAATATTTTAAAATACTACAAATTTCTTACAGATAATACTGTAAATTTATCAAACAGTAACTGCTGTAACGAAAATTTTATGTAAAAGTTTGAAAAACTATGTAACATACATTAGTTTTTTTTTAATTACATAGAAGAAAAGCCCATGAAACATCAGTCGCAGGAGACCCAAGAGTGATACCCTATTGTAATCTATCTTGTCGCATTGTCATTGATCATGGACACTGAGGAACACCAGACATGAGCTGTAAACACTGGAACCCAGCTGAATTAATCCAGGCCACATTCCTACTCTGTTTGGGTCTGTTTTACTGCCAACTAATGTCTGGATTCAGAAAAATTCACTTGCTCAGTTACTTTCCTTAACTGCTCATCCAAGTCAGGATTGTGGTGGGCCAGAGCCTATCCTAGAAGCATGGAGTGCAAGGTTAAGTAAGATAACTTTGGACAGGATTCCACATGTCCAGGGTAGCTAAACATACACTAAGGACAATTCAGCATCACCAGTCACTCTGAAACACGTTTTTGGGGGGAGAGAGGAGGAAACCAATGATTAAACCCATGTGAACACAGGTAGAACATGCAAACTCCACACAGAATAAGCAGATTGGAACCTACGTCCAAACAGTGCAGGTGCTGTAAGGTCCCAAGCAGTACCTTGCCACCTTATTAAGTGATACAGTTCAAAATTAACAAAGAAAATGTTCATATCTTCAGAAGAAAATTGTAACTGAACTGTTGGTAACACGGATTAGGAGATCAGAAGAGAAATGGATCTGAAAGAGATGTGTTTTCAGCACTTTCCTGAAAGCCATTCAGCAATTCTGACAGGCTGCAGTGGATTGATGTCGCATGCAGGCAATACCCTGCTTTATACCCTATCCATAAGACAAAGGGTCTAACCTTGCATTGTTCAAGCGATGGATGGATGGATGGATGGATGGATAGATAGATATCTAGATAGATAGATAGATAGATGGATGGATGGAATCCAACCTTTAAAAAGTCCTCTGATTATTTTCAGGTTCCTTTCATTTCCCTTTGTTTGGAGGCTATTATGGTACTGAAGTTCTGGACACTGAAAACTATCACATTCATGTGAGTGAAGCTCCAATTTTAAGTTGGAGTTGGTATTTTCTGCAAGTTTGAATTTTAATCAATTACCTCATGATAAGGCATAAATGCTCATGTAGCACTCCCTTCTTCATTTCACAACCACATCTTCTCAAGGTAAACCCTTGTGGAAACATTATAGTACCATCATCATAGTGGAAGGAGGAGGGAGAGCATAAGTGTGGCATCATTATTAATGCCTCATGTACCAATGTCCTTTATGTCACAAATGACCCCTGTTCCAATTACGGCACAAATGGCCCAGGAAGGCTTTAAAACCGCAGTACTCTATGAATTATTTATTTAATTCAGAATTGTTTATCCATGAACATCATGAATATACTGTATCTTCTGAGACTGACAGACCTGAAACATCCAGCGTGCGAATGGAGACACCACCAGTCGGTTTATTTTCTTTCAGAAATGCACACAAAACACTCCAGAGTTTTGATGTTAAAAAAAGCTCTGCATTATATCTACGCTTCTTAAGGAAAATAAGAGGAAATGTGTTTAAAATAGATTCCTCCCTAATTCCCAGTTGTATTCCAGTACCAAATGGTCTTTGACCTTGTCCAGTAATGAGTGTCATCCTCTAACCTCCATATAGCAAAACATAGTCCAGCATTCTTTATGAGTGGTGAGGCCCCCAGCTTAACCCCCCCAAGGGTGCAGCCTCCATGACCGCCAAGTCTGCTTGGAGAAGATCAGCTGGGGCAACTCCTCATGTTCCGTCGATTCAAAAGTCCAGGGAATGTTCCAGCTAAACATCTGTTTCTTCTGAAATTCTTGTCCCAGGATGGGAGGGGCTTCTCATTCTTGACTTTCATAATTCCATTTTTCATGTCTTGGGTGCTGAGCAGGGAACTTTTTTCCAGAGCAAACCAACTGAGCCAGGCACACAGAACATGAACACGGTACCGTCACATCTGACATTCGCACCCGTGTTTGCAACACTTTCAACACTGGAAGTCATTGTTTGAGTTCCTTTAAAACAAGGAAATTTAGAGGGTGAGGCTTTAGAAAAGTAATGCCCTTAAGTTGCCTAGAAATTCTGAGGTCAAATTTAAAAAAATAATAAAATAATAGGTATTCCACTGAATCTAAGTTTTTTTTTTAATATGTATTTATCTGTGCTAAATTTACCCATTACATTTGGCACATTGGTGTAGTGGGCAGGTTTGGTGTCATTGTGGGCATTGTCACCCTGTGTTAACATGGGAGATTCTGGTCTCTGGTCAAAATAGGTAATTTGGTAACTGGCCTCCTGTCCTGGGTGTGGCCTGTCTGTGCTTTGTGGAATTGGCTCAAAGTCCTTCAACTGGTCTGTGAAAAAGAATGAACTCTTCAGTAAGAACTAGCCTATCATTTTTTAATATATTGTAACGACCCGCATTACCGTTTGTTTGGATGGAAAGATTTGTTAAATGTAAATCATTGCATTATGGGAAAAATACGTAAAGTGTGCAACCGTTGGAGTGACTTACAAGCAAAATAAAGGGGTGACCGTGTTTGCCGATAAAGAAAAAGAACCTAGAGGTGCTAAGCAGGCTGGGAAGATTGGCTTGAGGTATAGCTCCTAGAGGAAATGGAGTTCTTAGACTGAGAGTATTATTTCCCTGTGGGCTGTTGTTCAAGTAAAATGTTTGAAATAAACACTCCCTCTGTGTCCTTCTCTGCCCCATCCAAACCTGTGGTGCTGTATGCTATAATATGTATGAAAACAGATATAGCCATGCTGGTAATATACAGGGATCCAACTTTCTTTAAGATTATCTTAAAGGCTCTTGATACCAAATTTTTAATTTATGGAATTAAAAATCAGTATAACAAAATTTATCTGAAGCATGTCCCCAAAAAGTTCAGTAATGTACTGTAGTTGGCAATAGTATATCATCAGCTGTTTCCCATTGTCGGCTTGCTTCCCCTGCCACATGTTAGTGCAGTGGTAGTGCAAGAATGACTGACAAACATCCTCCCTCCTCCACAACTCACAACCAACTGTTATCTTGACTCAGTGAGCACTGTATCCGGTTCTTTACAATAAACTGCCTTAAATTTTCTGCACTTTTTAAACAGAAACTTCATTATTAAATGTTTGTTCCATCTACTAGATACTGCATAAGGAAAACAATTTGTCTCTGATACACACTGCATCGAAACATACCGAATAACGATGTCATTAACTTTTTGATAATCATGAAGCGTTTTATATCGTGCAAAAACCATAGGTGGATATAGGGGTTATATAATTACAGTTATATAGCTGTTTTATGTACAGGGCTTGGTGTTTTAGTGTTATTTGGGAAAAGTGGTTTGGGGTTTTTAGATGGGCTGGGAATAAATTATTTTCCCCCATGTAATAATGGGAAATAGGCTTTGAGTAGCCACACCATATTTAAGAACAGATTAGTTTAATAAATCAAGAGACTGCTGCATACACACAGAGAAACAGTCGTATAAACACGGCGGTAGCTACTATTCCTCTTATTTCCATGCCTGTGCTAACATTTCATAATGAACAAGGATGTTGCGATTCAGGATATTCAAACAGAAGGCATGCTTAAGACTCCATAGCACTGTCAACACACACACGCACACACTGTCTGAACCGCTTGTCCCATACGGGGTCGCGGGGAGCCGGAGCCTAACCCGGCAACACATGGCGTAAGGCTGGAGGGGGAGGGGACGCACCCAGGACGGGATGCCAGTCCATTGCAAGGCATCCCAAGTGGGACTCGAGCCCCAGACCCACCGGAGGGCAGGACCCGGTGCAACCCACTGCACCACCGCACCCCCCCACACTCTTAACGGTGAAGGTTATATTAAAGTGCTCGAGCAATGAATATGCTGTATATTGTGTAATGGTATGCACCATGTCTGCCATTATGTAGGAACGCCACTAATGACCGTAGCAGTTTAATTACAAACCACTGGCATTTAGTTATGTGAGCCTTCTCATGAGATCAGTGCAACTTTAAATCTGACCATCTGCAAAGCACTTTATCCATTTTAAGTTATGGAAACATGACACCAAATGCAACAGTTTCCTTAGTAATTGTTGGGTACATTAATTTACTTTGCAGAGCAACTTTATGTTGTCATTCTAATAGAAGTGAAATTAATCTTCCTGAATGTTTTGCAACAAAATTTAGATCAGCATATTAATCAAAGTACATCTCTGAGCTTTGTATGCGGTATATAGTTACCACATTCACAATTCGGCACTGGACATGGACAAGGTGTGTGTGTATATATGTACATATATACACACAGAAATAGTATATCATATTAACACTTGCCATCTCAATAATATTTGAAGTATAAAATATTTCTTCACTTAACCACTACCATTAACCACTCAAAGTCAGGTCCAAGGTGGTCTGGAGCCTATCACAGCAACATAGGTTCAAGGCTAATCAAGGGCACATTTCAAATGAGATCCATCCATCCATCACACGTGCATGCATGTGCGTGCGTGCGTACAGATGAGTGATTGACTGCAGTTTAAGTCAAATACTACATAGCATTCACTATAGATGGCTTTGCAGAAAAGTATCTACTGAACAGTGTGTGGGGTTGTTGGATTTATTTATTTTTTTATTTTATTTTATTTTTTTCCTCCCACAAGTCCTGTGACCAGCTGCCTTAAGTGTCTGTTGATTGCCCTTAAGTGGTAGCAGCTTGTCATCATTAATTAGGCAGCATGGGGCAGGCGCTAAAGATGCTCCTCAGTTCAACCCCGCTCCTATCAAGGCACTGAGAGAGTAAGCACTCTGATGGAATACCCTCCAGTTCAGCATGTAGGCTACCTCACACCCTGTTGCCATGAAAGGCTCTGGATCCTTACAACTCAGACTTGGACAAATGATCCATTACTGATAGAAGAACAGGATTAATGCATGAGTTTAGGAGGCAGCTGGAAGAAGATGGGGCCAACAGCAGAGCAGGGATGGGGTGGAGGTGGATGCTGGTACATCGCTTAGGGGATGTGGACATGTGCACCTTGGTGCCGCTTAACCCACACCTGCCTCCCCAGCTTTTCGTCAGCAGTCCCGCATTCCGGTCACCACCCATAACTCCTACTACTTCTGTCGTGGACATTCTGGACAGGCCATTGTACCCTCTCCTTCAGGTTGGTACCTGGAAAGGATAAGCGAAGCCTCCTCAATTTCAATTCCTGCAGTTTTTTAGGCCTGATCTTGTAGGAAAAAATACAAAAGAATTTCTTTTTTAAAAAAAAAAAAAAAAAAATCTGTATCCCTGCTGTCCACTGTGTGGCAATCTTTGCCTGCTTAAGAAAAAGATTGAGGCCAATGACAGCAAAAAAGAATAAGCCAGTGAGAACCAGGTGCAGCACCCAAGCAAAATGCAGTACTCAGAGGACCCCCCCAGCATAAACAGTAGTATTTACTCTCTAAGTACTCATACCTTTCCCTATTCAGTTTCAGACCAGCTGCTTTGTATTATTGTGGAAGAACCCACTGTGGCCACACCTATTCATCAATACTGACAGCTGCACATGGAAGCAGCTTTTTTTCTTTTTTTTTGGGGGGAGGGGGTTAACAAGTACCAGGTGGGCCAATCATCTAATAACAACCATTATAAAAGCCTCAGAATGAGTATATGGAAGGGTTGGAAGGAGGGGGGTAGTGGGTTGATTATGAGCTGTGACTCTTAATTTCACTGCTATTCACTGCCTGATCAGGCATAGAACCACCTCTATTGCTGGGGGTGCCCCCCCCCAAACTATGTGTAATGTCAATATGGGAAGGTAAATAAAAGCATCTGCAGCAAGTTTTATTCAAATGAGCACAGACTAAGGACATTTGACTCCTACTCCTAAATCACAAGTAGAATTGAAGTTTTGCAGTATTAGATGTATTCCTTTAGCTGATACTTTTCTCCAAAGTGACTAGTAATAATTACTCGTCCACTTCCAATAAAAATTACCCAGTTGTGTATCAATCCAGGGTGGTGAGTAACAAAGGGTGTTACAACAGGACAAGAGATTCAAACCTGGGCCTTCTCAGGCCAAAAGGAGTAGTTTTAACTGCTATGCCACCTGGTGGTAATTTATTAAAACATTTGGGTCAAAATAACTAATATTGTAGCTCTGGTGGGGTGGCGCGGTGGCGCAGCGGGTTGGGCCGGGTCCTGCTCTCCGGTGGGTCTGGGGTTCGAGTGCTGCTTGGAGTGCCTTGCAATGGACTGGCGTCCCGTCCTGGGTGCATCCCTTCCCCCTCCAGCCTTACGCCCTGTGTTGCCGGGTTAGGCTCCGGCTCCCTGCGACCCCGTATGGGACAAGCGGTTTCAGATGATGTGTGGGGGTGGGTGTGTAGTTCTGGTAATGAGCCCATTGAAACAATGCCATTAAAGATTATCAGTGCAGAGTAAGTACCTTGACTAAAGGTACATCAGCTGGAGGTGAGGGTTGAACCTGCAACCTCTGAATCCAACTGAAGCTGATCTACCCACAATGCCACCTGCTATTAAAAAGGAAATTTGCACAGTGGTGCAGCGAGTGTATAAAAACTAGTTTATTACTAGTTTTACTAATTTTAATCTTAATTCAATAGTGATATTTCACTGCTGTGGTCTAAACCTGAGGTTGTATTCTGTTTTTATATATATATACACATATACACACACATTCTCAGAACCGCTTGTCCTACACGGGGTCGCGGGGAACCGGAGCCTACCCGGTAACACAGGGCGTAAGGCCAGAGGGGGAGGGGACACACCCAGGACGGGACGCCAGTCCGTCGCAAGGCACCCCAAGCGGGACTCGAACCCCAGACCCACCGGACAGCAGGACTGTGGTCCAACCCACTGCGCCACCGCACCCCCCTATACACATATATATGGATGGAATTCTTTCTTCCAGAGAAAACACTGGAGCTGTAGAACTCAAACAGTGGACCACTTCTAGATAATGAACTTTTTTGATACTGCTACTCTAACATTTTGGAAATACTGCAAGTGTTCAACATCTAAGCTGTGACTAATCTGAAAATATATATGTATAAATAAAAAAATAATAACAATGCAAAGGGGGTGTGAGTACCCATGAGCCCTGAGCAGGAAGTGAAAGGAAGAGCAGATGGAGAGGGCCCCCCTGCCTCCGACAGACCACAGGTCGTCCCGGAGAGGCAGTAAAATTGGAAGCAGCTGCTGCCGTTTACACTGCGGGGCTGTAGCTAAGTGAGCAAGGGCGCCGAACACGGCGCGGACGCCAGGGTCGAGACGCAGAGGATCAAACGGGGGTGTGGCAGCGACGGCGAGCTCCAGGGGTGAAAGGGTGTAGGTGTTATTCATCTGGCCGGTCCTTCCTCCACCTGGCTGCCGTGTGCATTCCTGCAGTCTGTAGGAACGACACCCGACTGAGCTCAGAAAACACACCCACCCAAAACGCAGATCGAGCCGAAGGTTGTTTTACAACCCCCCCCCCCCCGATGCGTGTTTTATTGACCCCAATAGTGAAGCCTGGTAGGAGCATCACTGATGAACATCTGAAACAACCAGTGAAAACTGCACTTTCCTCCTTCACTTGGTTGTACGTCAGTTGTTTCTGGAGTTTTTGCATTTTTTTGTGCGTTTAGTTTCATTTACAACCAACGACATTCTCGTTTTGTATGGACTCAAACGCACCTACCTTTCCTTAGAACTCTTTTCCCGTGTTTGTCGGACTGTTCATAAACCCCAGCCCTGTTAGGCCGATACAAGGAGCAGTAATACCGGCAATTTCATGGTCATTTCACAATCGCAAGTTTTGTCTATGACTCAGAGCTACAGCTCCTCGTGCCTAAACGGAAAATTCTGGGTATTATACCATCCATCTTACATTACTTCGTTTAGCAGACACTTTTCTTCAAAGCAACTTCCAACAAACTCTGTGTAGAGTTATCAGCTCACACTGCTAGATACACCACTCACACTGGGTCATTCATCCATACATCAGTGGAACACACACTATGGGGGAACCTGAACAGCGTGTCTTTGGAGTGTGGGAGGAAACCAGAGCACCCGGAGAAAACCCACACAGACATGGGGAGAACATGCAAACTCCACGCAGACTGAGCGGGGATCAAACCCACGTCCTCTTGTACCACCCGGGTACTGAGAGACTGCAGCACTACTCACTGTGGCACCATGCCGCCCATCTTCGCTTATCGCTTGTTATAAGTAGGATCACAGGGGTCCGAAGCTTCTCCTGGAATCACACCGCACCATGTCGAAGTCAACTCGAACCCTTAAAGGAGCCTAAAAGCTGCAGTGGCACAACACACTGTCTTCACTGTCACACACCTTTTATAGGACAATATCCCAAAACTTATTTGCAGAAGCCAGTTTCAACACCAACTCTGTATTTTCAAGTAAAAATAGTGGTGTGTGTGATAAATGTAGATTAAGTGTACTGATACACAAGGTACGCGTTGCACAGTAACGGTCAGTTCTCGCTCGTTTCAACTGGAAGCCGCCACGAAAAGTAGAAGAACGGGTTTGGTGTCCCACAATGTGGGCGCCATAGAGACTAATTAAGCCGACGGGACGCAAAAAAACACTATGAGTCTCCAGGGATCTAAGAACGGAACGCATAGCTCTGCAAACGGGCGCCTTCCCCCCAGTGGGGTCCGTGTCTCCGGTAACCCCGGGCCATTCCCCTCGAGGGGGCAGATCCCGGGGCAGGAAGGCGGGGAGAGAATCGCTTAGAGTCACTTTCTCAGTGTGAGGTGGATGACCTCAACACTGTTGACACAACAGTGGCTGCTGGTTCTTCTCAACCAGAACATCTCTGGCTTCACACAGCGCACGGCTGTCTCGTTGGCGTTTCCTCGGTGCTGAAAACAAAACAAACGTGGCAGCAGTGTGTGTGTGTGTGTGTGTGTGTGTGTGTGTAGGGCTACCTTGCAACGGACTGGCATCCTCTCCAGGATGTATCCTTCATAGCCTAGCAATCCATGCATCTGGGATAGGCTACAGACCACCGTGATCCTGCCTAAGAATAAGTGGTTATGGATATTTAGTGAATCAAGAGTAATGACACAATTACTATTATGCTAAAAAACTGCTTTTGCTCTCGTGAGGCTCTGAAACAGTTAAGAAGAGAACTTTCTGGAACTTGGCTGAGAAGTCCAAATTGAAATCACATTATGAAAACGCATGCATATACAGTGTAGAGTATAGGTATGTTTACAGAACTTTTTCAAAGACGAATTATTTTTTGAAATAGTGATACTGCTTGCTAGTGTAGGGTATCATTAAAACTAAAAAAATATACATTTATTGTTGCACTGAAATTGTCATTACACAACATATTTTTTAAACCTTTTTAAGGAGGGAGGGGACGCTTGGTGGAGACACCCCTCCTTCCCCGCTAGTGATTCATGACTGAGGAAATTACAGCCGCGAGACACATTCCAAGATATTATGAAATATTACCATTTTAAATGGGAACTAAATATACTGTAGGTGAACCACTTTTCCAAAGGTTGAGTTCTGATCATTAAATCCATTCCACAGAGTTAGTCACTTCATATCTAAAGAAATGTTGGCTCAGCTTCCATCGATTCTCTCCAGAATGGTTCAGAATGCAGCTGCACGTGTCGCGTTTGACCTGACGGTGTTCCCATTATCTTCCTTCCTCGGCTTCCTGTAGCTGCCTTTGTGAAGTTCCACACTCCAGTTAGTACTTGCCACACCCCAACCAGACTGCTACTCTCCTCCTATGTCTCCTTGATGGTCCCATGCACAGGATGTCCAAAATCAAAATCCCAAAGGATCTTAGTTGTGACACCAATGTGGTGGAACAGTCTCCCTCTCTCACTCGGAACTGCTGTATCCCTCTCCACATTCAACAAGGTTCTCAAAACACATCTCTTTCAAACTCATCTTCTCTCTAGATCTCCCAACTACTCCATAAACCGCCCTACTGAAAAAACCTTGCTTTCTATCAGTTCTGTGTACATTTATTGTTGTAATGTATGTTGGTAAAAAACTGTGGTAGTGGACTAAGTGACTAATTGGTGAATCATATGTCTGCATCTGTATCTCTCCATATCACGGTAAAGTGCATTTTTGTTTACTGAGTTGTACGTTGCTTCGGAGAAAAGCGTCTGCCAACGGAATCAATGAAATGTTATATAAACGTAAACCTAGGGACTGAGTGTAGTAGAGAACATCCCAGTGTCGGCAGAACAGCAAAGAACCCATAGAAACGAAAGGGATTTAACCAGCTAAACATATGAGAATTAAAATACATATCACTTTATTACACCCTGTTCCATTCAAAATATTCTTTGTTTATTTCTAAGCCAGAGTTCAACGTATCCAAGGAGAGCTCAGAAAACAAAGAAAACACTGTTAGTGCTACTGGACAAAAGAACAAAAGAATGAGCAGAAAGCAAGATGGCAAACTGCACCGATTTGTCCGGGAATGAACTGAACGGAGTGTCCAGTCCACCCTGTGGTCCACAGAACCAGAGGGGCTGTTTTGTCACAGACATTATAATCCTTCACCTGGTAAGTTGCTGAAAGCCAGAGTCACAATGAATAGGTACAGTAGGTTTTATCTAGACAACAGAATGAATAGAACTAATATAAGAACTTGTTTATTTCAGACAAAAGGTGCAAAAATTGAGTTTAATCATTAAATATTCCACCTGCGAAGAATTTTTTTTTTTTTTTTAAAGTAGATGCATCATAATTTAAAATACAGCACAAGTGGAAAGGAATGGCGTTTCTTTCAGTGTCCTCATTAATAAACACACATTTATGTGTTTATACATTCACAGATGATCCAGTAAACTTCCATATTCCAATGTAATTGTGCGTTGCTAGGGAGCCGTCACGACGCTAACTGCTGACGACACACAGGTCACCTTCCAGAATGCTGCTGCACGAGTTCTGTCGCTCCTTCTGCGTCACGCTGTCACGCTGAACCGGAAAGCTCTGCCAGCTGCTGCACGACTGCAGACGCTATGTTTCTGTAGGCCTCGGCCTGGAAAACACAGAGGAGCAAAACGTCTGTACCCATCAGCCCAAAAAAAGAAACCAAACCAAAAAAGCCCGTAGGCCTCAGTGTAAAAGACATAGTAGGACGTGTTTGTGGGTCCCTGACGTAAAGGTACAGCGTAAAACGCACCTTCAGGATTCAGTCCAGAACACCTAAAGAAACACATATTCGAGAGCCTTAGGTGGAACACATGTGTATTTAAGGGTATTCTCCAAGGGGAAAGCAGGGGGTGTAGCGGTTAGAGCTGCCACTCAAAGGTCATGGGTTCAAATCTCACCTTCTGCTGTTGTGCCCTTGAACAAGGAACCTACCCTAAATTAAAAATAACCCAGCTTTATAAATGGGTAAATCAGTGTACGTCGCTTTTTTTTTTTTTTTTTTTTTTTTGGGGGGGGGGTCTGCTAAATGACTAAATTTTCCTCAGTCCTTCACACCTACATTGTGCATTTTATATTTCTGCATATTAATAAGATATCTAGAGAAAAAATATGCTTTCTTTATTTGGATGATAAAATTTGATTTTGTTTCTCAGCCTCTCAACCCACCATGGACACCTCATACAAAAACCGCTGCGTCCGCAAAGCCCCCAGTATTGTGGACGACCCCCTCACCCATTTCCCATCTGGGAGAAAATACAGGAGCATCCGTGCCACCACCAGCAGACTCCGAAACAGTTTCTTCCCTGAGGCAGTCAGATTACTCAACACCCTGCTGCCTCCCAACGCTCACCTGGCACAGTCAAACAGTGAACCCAGCATGACTCAATACCACTGCACACCTGTGCTTTACACACTCTCTTTTTTATGGAACTCGTTTTTGCTGCTACTTAATACTTATTCCTGCTACACTACAAAACGGTTTACAGCTTACAGCCCATGTCCTGTGTATCTGTTGTTTTGCACTGTATATTTATTGTTCTGCACTCGCCTCAAACTCGTGAATTTGCATTTCATGTAGTCTTACGTACTGTTCTGTGTTCATCACGGTCCTGGAGAAACAACATTTCGTTCCACTGCATACAAGCTATATAGAGGAATAACAATAAAAACCCTCGAACTTTTCTCCACTTGGAGTTGAATAAAGCAAAGTGAAATCACTATGACATTCACGAGTAGAAAATTTATCATCAGCAGCCTCCACTGCGGTGGTGCAGTAGGTTGGACCGGGCCCTGCTTGCCGGTGAGTCTGGGGTTCGAGTCCCGCTTGGGGTGCCTTGCAATGGACTGGCATCCTGTCCTGGGTGTGTCCCCTCCCCCTCCGGCCTTACGCCCTGTGTTTCCGGGTTAGGCTCCGGCTCCCTGCGACCCCCTACGGGATAAGCGGTTTCAGATTGTGTGTGTGTGTGTGTGTGTGTGAGAGAGAGAGAGAGCGAGCCTCCACTGATATTTAGCGGGAGACTGAGGAAGCAGTGAGGCAGCGTCTTACAACAAACTTAGTCACGCTGATAGGCGTGTGTGTCCGAGTGTGCCGCCTCTAACAGCTCAGCTGGGTCCTCAGATCTGCATGTCTGTGGAATTACTCATTAGAAACAGTGTGTTCCTGTGTGCAAGAGAGACAGGCGTACAGTGTTCATCTGAAAAAGGACCATACACAACCACACAACCATCTGCTCCAGAGAAAGAGGCCCACGTTTGTACGGTTTACCAACCTCAGGACTTTCAGGAGAAGACACCACCACGGGCCGCCCCCTGTCACACATCTCCCTGATGTTCACGTGGAGCGGCACATCCCCTAAAAACGACAAACAAGCAAGCAGAAGTTGAGATGTTCCGGCTCAGAAAAATCTGCAGAAGGTAAGTTGGAAGAGTAAAAAATTAAATCTCAACCTGATGTTTACTTAGGTCACTGGGTTTATGTGAGACAGTAAACGTTACAGATGTTTAGAGCAAATGCTGATGTTTGCAAGTTCATTTTTTATTATATCCTGTTGTTTACTTGCACAAGTGAGCTGTTCTGTGATCTGTGTGGATGAAATGCTAACAACAGCAAACAAACCGGAGATGATGCTGATCTTGTTTATACGGGCAAGCTGCCAGACTGCGATTCCACTTCTTTCATGCCTTAAATTATCAGATCACTTGCAAATGGAAGTTTCATTAAATCTTTAGAACTAGCACAACAGCTTTGAGACCACAACATACAGCCAGAAGGTTCCTGGTTCAAATCCCAGGAAAGAAACTAATTCTTGAACCGCTGAGAAACGCTAAAAACCTATAATATAAGTAGACTGAAACAGTCCAAGTATATTGAGTGTTTAGTTGGTACAGTTACACAGGTACCCCACGTAAGGAGGCTGCTATGTCTACAACATGTTTTCATCATTACTTATAAAAGCTCAAAACGATGTTGATGAAATGGGGCTCACCGAGAACCTTCACTCCTAGAGTGGATGCCAACTCTCTGGCCCCATCTGCACCAAAAATGTGGGTCATGGTCTGGCATTTGGGGCAACAGAACACACTCATATTCTGAACCAATCCCAGGACCTGCAGGAATTAACATTTCAGAAAAACATTAGAATTGCAGAGCAAAAGCTGAGAGGTAAGACCACGGAGTACCAGAATGGTAATGCAGTGTGTACAGCAAGAGCTCAACCTGCTCATAAATCATTGCAAATAAATTGCAGCCCATAATAATGTCAATCATGGCAAATAATACTTAAATCACAATTGCAATCTGAAAATTGTACATCCAATATTAAAAGGTTAATAAAGCAAGAAATCCATTGTGTAGGGGCAGCTGAAAGCATAATGGTTAGAGTTGCTGCCTTTGAATCTGCAGGTCGCAGGTTCAAATCTTACCTACTGCTGTAATACCCTTGAACAAGGTACTTACTCTAAAACACACACACACACACACACACACACACACACACACACACACACAATCTGAAACTGCTTGTCCCATACGGGGTTGCAGGGAGACGGAGCCTAACCCGGCAACACAGGGCGTAAGGCTGGAGGGGGAGGGGACACACCCAGGACGGGACGCCAGTCCATCACAAGGCACCCCAAGCGGGACTCGAACCCCAGACCCACCGGAGAGCAGGACCCAGTCCAACCCACTGTGCCACCGTGCCCCCCTACTCTAAAATAGCTCCAGTAAAAAGAAATTAGCCAGCTTTTTAAATACAGACACCCCTCTACTTCCCTAAATTCGGATTTACGTAAAAAATTCCCAGCATACACATTATTTACGCATAGCGCTTACGCAAAACATCCGAAATATGTTAAGCGCAAGTCGGCGCAGCCAGACAAGGCAGGAAGTTGCATCTTCCAAGTTCTTGAATGTTTTTGAGCCATCAACGCATCTCCTTGCGTTAGTGTAGTGCTTTTTTCGCATGTTTTACCCATTTCATTATTCACAATGCCTGGTACTAAATGTGCACTTACAGGAAAACGAGAATCGTTTCGCAGACTTACAGCAATCGATTTGAGATGAAATTGAAAATAATAAGGAACTATGAAGGTGGACAAAAATTCTGGTCTATAGTATAGTACGGGAACCAGGTTTATCCGTATTGACTGTCTATACAACAGTGAAGGATGCTGCATGTATAAATGATCACGTGAAAAGAACAGCTAGTATGAAAACAATAACATTTAACATGTCTGACATCTACAGTGCTGTGAAAAAGTATTTGCCCCCTTCCTGATTTTATATTTTTTTTGCATATTTGTTGCAGTTAAATGATTGGGATCAAACAAATTTTCATATTACACAAAGATAACCTGAGTAAATACAAAATGCAGTTTTTAAATGATGATTTCATTTATTAAGGGAAAAAAGCTGTCCAAACCTACCTGGCCCCATGTGAAAAAGTAATCCCCCCCCCCCCCCGTTAAATTATAAATGAACTGTGATTAACCACATTTTTTGGAAAGCCGAGTTACATTTCACTTGCCACACCCAGGCCCGATTACTGCCAGACCTGTTGAATCAAGAAATCACTTAAACAGCACCTGTCTGACAAAGTGAAGCATGCTAAAAGATCTCAAAAAGCAACACATCATACCGCGATCCAAAGAAATTCAAGAACAGATGAGAAACAAAGTAATTGACATGTATCATCTGGAAAGGGTTACAAAGCCATTTCTAAGGCTTTGGCACTCCAGCGAACCACGGCGAGAGCCATTATCCACAAATGGAGAAAACCTGGAACAGTGGTGAACCTTCCCAGGAGTGGCCGGCCTACCAAAATTACTCCAAGAGCGCAACGCAGGGCGCAAGGCTGGAGGGGGAAGGGACGCACCCAGGACGGGATGCCAGTCCATCGCAAGGCACCCCAAGCAGGACTCGAACCCCAGACCCGCCACAGAGCGGGACCCGGCCAAGCCCGCCGCGGCCCCATGTCAGATAAATGTAATGTTTATGTCTAAGTAAGTAAGGGGAGAATATATTCCCCTCACAATTCAAAAAGTTTGTCACAAGATTAAAATGTTCTGCGTTTTATTAAGTTTGAGAACATTTGGAACTTCAAGCGGAAAAAAGAAAATCCCAAATTCTTTTGTCAAAATGTTGTAATTTACTGCATAAGAAACTTCGTAGCTTTCAAAACACGGCTGATTTAGTGACGGGGCGCAGACTTTCACACGACTATAAGAAGCGTCTCCAGTTAACCTGTTTCTACGCGGCACTCTCTGCTGCAATCCGAGTCCTTCCTCCGTCTGACCCTGCACTCAAAGAATTCCAATATCCAAATTCGGTTACTAAATCAGCCTTAAAAACTCATTTTCTTTTCCCAAAAGCACCTGTGATGTGAAGAGGCTCTGAGCTGAAGTGTAAACTCTTCTCCGTGAAGGAAATCATTGCAGCTCTGTTGAACTGCCTCTATGTTGGACACGCAGGAGGAGAACCTTTGTGAAATCTGTCCAGCTCCTTTTCCACATCCTTCTTCCCATGTCTTGTGTTTTATTATTTCTTTTATGTTTCCACCATATTTGTTTCAAGTTTTCTTCATACTTGTGTCTGTTGGGGAGATATACTATACACATAGACCCAAACTCCAGTTTATGAGAGCCCGATTTACAAGAATGTGCTTTCACAAGCACGTGAAATTTGTACCTTAAATCTGATTTAGCACCCACTGCCTGCAGTTAGAAAAATACTTCATGGGCAAAAAAATCTCTCACTCCAGTATCACACTGCTTCATGATGGGAGGAAACAAAGACTGAGAGCAACATTACAGCCACATCAGCACACTCCTGCAGGACAGAGCAGAAGAAGCAAACAGTATCTGAAATATCATGTAGTCACCACTCTTTTGGCCATTTGCAAATACATGTTTTCTTTTATTATAGCATAGATACTGTTTGCCATTTTCAGGCTGCAAGTACATCGAGATGAGTGATCTTAAATATTTTTTTTTAGAGAGGGACGAACCATCCAGGCATATTCTTGTTTTGAGTCACCCCTCGTCAATTTTTTATTGGAGCTGTTTCCCCAAGAACACTTAGTCAATACTGTATTAATGAGTAACAAAGCAACCTTTTCCATCTTTCAGACAACTCAAGCACTTCAAGTGACGAAATCCTATCACGTATTTTACGGTGGGTAGCTAGAAAAAGAAAATGATGTAAATACATGGTGACCATTATATTGCTTTACCTTAATTATTAATCATCTATGTTTACCAGTACGAAAGAAAGGACATTTCTGGAAAACAAATACACCTCCACTGTAATGGCTAATACTTATGTTAAAAAAAAAAAAAACACTTATTAACTTAGCAGACACTCCAAAGCGATGAATACAATGAATATTGACATTTATTCATTATCTAAATGTAAATTATATAATATTATGTGACACCTTTTGTCCAAGAGCAAGATACACTACAGTACATTACTTGACCTCACAGACAGTTGTACTGCCAGAAATGTTTAGTAAACTAGGGATCCGTAGACAAAATCAGCATGCTAGAGGAGCACATCATGACCCGAACGGTATTAAAACGGGCACAAACTTTTCTAGACTCAAAGTGTTTGGAGGATCTGGCTGTTCTCTTAGCCTTCAACAGCACATCACTCTATGCTGAAAAGGTGCTCATAACTGGCAACTGCACGTGAGGAATGTTAGAACCATTTACGCTCAGCTGTGGGAGAGCAAAATCCCTCCAGAAAACTAGTGCCGGCTAATGACTCTCCTACGTATAGTAACTCTGGAGTGATCGAGGGCCCCAACAATGGGGTGAAATCTAATAGAGAGTCCCAAACCCAGTATAAACACCACTGCTAAAAGTACAAAATCAACTTTCGAAGGACGTTAACGTGTCACTGTGGTCACAAACATGAAATCTCAAAATTCAAATGAACAAAACCAGAGAATCCATAGACCCAGAATTGCTTGTAAATCTTCCTCTAGGGGTCCCTGCGGTTCTAATGTAATATTAAGACACAGAAAACTTCAGTCTGCAAATGCGTTATCAGATGCAAGTGATCAACATTTGCTCGACAGCTAGTAAATCTGTTCAGGCCAACGATATTATTCTCAACTCCAAACCTAAGATTCTCACTGACAGAAACGTTGATATCACTTTACCCTCCGCTGAAGTCTCTCCAATAGCTACGGGGTGGAGGCTGTAGCCAAGTCCTTGTCACTAATTTCAAGATAACGTACATATTTGCGAGGAAATCAACTTTCTTCTTTTGAGTTACGAGTTTTTTTTCTTGTTTTTCATGTATTTACATTCAGGATAACATTCTATGTTTTTGGCAGAGTTTTGCAGCTTTCCTTCTTGGTGACTTCATCATTCACAAAGATGTAGCATGAGATCCATGTGGTAAATCCCTTTTATCGCTCTTGGAATCTAGGGCTCGCTCAGCATGTAGCCGGTCCAACTCATTCTCATTATCACACACTGCATCTTGTTATTTCCCAGGGCATAACTATATAACATCTTTTCATTACTTGTCTGAATCGATCAATATCAGACCACCATCTAATCAGTGCTGATCTCTGCCTGCCACCCACTGACGCCACTCAACGTAAAGTTAGGAAGACGTAAACAAGTTGGCTGCAGTCCAGTTTACGGAGGTGCTCCAAGTCTCAGCGTTCACACTCGAGCAAGCTGTAACGCGGACAAAGTTACCAACAATTGCAATGCTGCTTTAAATGACACCATAAATATGAACAAGATTAATTCATTTAAAATTCCACAAACTAGAGCGCAAGAGGAGATCTAAAAAATAACATGTTTACCAATGTGTGTGGACTAAGCGTGGTTTATTATGATGATAACTATTTCCTGCCCACTCTGGTAATTTTTCTGAATTAAATCATGACAGCACACTTAGAAAAAAATTAGTGTATCCTGCCAAGCCTTGGCTTACTGGGACCCGCTAGGGGAGGCAGACCTGGGGGTGGGTTTTCATCGGTCATCGTGTAGATGTAGTTCCCCTTTCTGTCAGCACACACCAGGACACTGTTTCCACTATCAGCTCATGCAGGAATCTCCTGTTATTTTTCCCCGAGTGTCACAATCTACCAAGCATCTAGTTCAGGCTGTGGTGATTTCCAGTTTAGAATATAGCAAACACTCTCCAGGGTGGTCTTCTGGCCTCAACCACCATACCTTTCCAGTTATACTCCCAATTTCTCTCTCCTGACTTCTCCTTGCTGCCCATATCAAGTTCAGTTTAACAGCCGACACACTGGTCAGGGGAACAGCACCACGTTTCCTCCAAGATGTGACCCTACCCTATACTATAGATTCCTACAGTTTTCCCCATCTATGATTATGTAACTGATCCTTACAAGGGGTCCAAAGTCATAAACATATCTGTCTTCAGCACTGGAGTAATGAACGGACTAAATAGGTTTTAAACTGCTTCCCCTCCCCTCTGCTCCCAACAGAGTCAATGTTTCACATAAAACAAAACCACTTATTTAGTTTACTCATTGCTATGCAAGGAATTAAGGTACATGATCTCTGTCTGAGGACTGAAAGCTGGGGGGGGGGGGGGGGGCAATTAACAATTCATTCCTTTTTTAAGTTCTTACCGGCACATTGACCTTGCGGAACATCTCTGCCCCTCTGCGAGCATCCAGCAGAGCAATATCTTGGGGAGTGGACACTATGACAGCTCCTGGAAAATGAAAAGGAGACAGTTTATGAGGGCTTTTTGGCTCTCTTCCCCCCCCCAAAGTGGTCCCAAACAGACTCACAGAACTGGGAATAGAGAATCGTACTCAGAGACCAAAGAAAATATGTCCTAATGATACTAACATCCTCATCATGCATTAAAATAACACCGTTACCATATCTGGCACATAATATTGATGCCGACATACATCCAAAGCCATATATGACAATTCCTATTAACTACTGTTTTGCTCATTCCTGTTTTTTGTTTGCTTTGATGACCAAGATGCTCAGTGACTATTACACAGCAGGAACAGAAATATGTCATTTTTAAAGTAATTCATAGGAATCCCCATGTACCTTTTTAACTTTTAAAAAGTCTACTACTGTGGTTTTACTTAAAAGGGCTTAACACTAGGATACTGTGGAAATCAGTATGAAAAGTGAATAAAATAATTTATTTAAAAAAATTGCATCATATAAGGAGCCCGAAAACACTAACATTCAATGTATTATCATTACATCTCACTGCTAAAGCAGGTGGCATAGTGGTTAGAGCCATCACCCTACAGTCAAAGGACCCAGGTTCAAATCCAACCTCCTGCTGTAGTACCCTTGCATAAGGTATTTACTCTGAATTAATGCAGTAAAAAAAAAAATAATACCCTGCTGTATTACATGGGGAAATTGCTGTAAGTAGGAGTTGGAGAAACAAATAACAAATCATCAGGCAAATAATAAAAATGAGCAAAATTAACCATGTAAACACCTTTGCAGTTCTTCATAGTTTTGTTATTGAAATAAGATGGTACTTAAATAGCATAAACTTAATAGAAGAACTAACACTAGATTTGCTGCATATCTTCTGTCAGTCTCTGCTATACAAATGTGTAAAACAAAGTGATATTTGAATTACAACATCTCAACATGAAAGTAATACAGAATTCACACTGAAGTCAACACCAAAGCACAATAGTGGGGATGAAGGCTTTGTGGCAAAAACACATCAGTGGTTGCAACATCTCCATCTCAATAATAATTATGTCAACAAGAACACAAACACACTGGCTGAAACCGCTTGTCCCAGCCAGGATCCAGGCGAACCAGAGCCTAACCTGGCAACACAGGGCGCAAGGCTGGAGGTGAAACACCCACGATGGGACACTAGTCCGCCGCAAGGCACTGCAAGCAGGACTCGAACCCCACACCCACCAGAGAGTAGGCACAGTCCAAACCCGCTACGTCACCGCGCCACCAAAAAGAACAAAAAAGCTTAAATAAAGATGCATTATCCTCAGTAAGCAAAGTAAGTACAAACTGATGTCAGCCTCACACATAACATGTCAAATGTATATTATTATGCCATTCCCATGTATCGCCCCTCTCCATTGGCCTCCTGTAGCTGCCTATATCAAGTTCAACGCTAGTTATGGTCTAGAAAATGGCCAAAGGATCTGCACCCCAATATCCGGAGGACCTGATCAATTGTTACACCATGACAAGAGCTTGGTCCTCCCCCACCTCTAGCTGCTGGGTGATCCCACTGCACCTCCCTCGGTTAAAAGATAAATAATCACAAATAAAAGCAGTTTAAAGATTTAATGCCCAGTGAACGTGATGTCATAAAGGCCATCTGAGTGATCGTCTGTTGTTGCTTAATTCAGTTCAAGAAAGTGTGATTGTACTAAACTAATATAACAAATATATTTCATAATTTTAGTTTTTTCCCCCCACAAACATGGCTTTTTTAAAAAAAATAATTCTGATATGTCAAATATATTTGCACTTGAGTGAATTTTTGCAGCGGGGGTGCGGTGGCGCAGTGGGTTGGACCGCAGTCCTGCTCTCCCGTGGGTCTGGGGTTCGAGTCCCGCTTGGGGTGCCTTGCGACGGACTGGCGTCCTGTCCTGGGTGTGTCCCCTCCCCCTCTGGTCTTACGCCCTGTGTTACCGGGTAGGCTCCGGTTCCCCGTGACCCCGTATGGGACAAGCGGTTCTGAAAATTGTGTGTGTGTGTGTGTGTGTGTGTGTGTGTGTGTGTGTGAATTTTTGCAATTTGTAACATAGGTAATTAGTATCGCAATAAAGGGCTTAAACTATCCAAGTGTAAAAAATGTTTATGGAGAAGCCGACTTTACCGCCTCCATTTACTCTTTTAGCTGACACTTTCGTCCAATTTACAATGTTAAGTTACTTACAATTATTTACCAGTTTATACAGCTGGAAAATTTACTGGAGCAATTCAAGGTAAGCACATTACTCAAGGTTACTACAGTTGGAGGAGGGATTCGAACCTGTACCTTTGGGTCCAAAGGCACCAGCTATCAACATCTAGCCATTTAAAGATTAAAATAATAAAAAAAAAAAACCCTTCAGTTAAAGGGAAATTGACTAAAAATTGAATGGCGGTGGGAAGAAGCATTAGAATAGTTACTGAGAAGCTTCTCATGGGATTGGCATTGCACTCAAATCCTTGATATAATCTTCCTTGGGCCAAATGACAAAGCACTGGGGCTCTGGCAAGGATAACCCACTTTACTTCACTTTCTCTGCTCTGCAAAGCCATGTTTTCACATGCAGATCTAAGGCAGGACAACCTGCTCACAGACAAGAGAACATTCTGGGCAGAACCAACAGCCTATTTAAATTACAATAACAGCAAACCTTTTTGTCATTATCATCGTGTCTTTAGCAGAAGCTTCTGTCTGCTGCTAGATGTACGTTATTAACTACCAATCGCTTACCTATTCACAAAGCAACGTAAAATGCTCACTCACACACAGCCACAAACTAAGTATAATTTTTAGTTTTTCACCTGAGGTGTAAACCAGAGCACCTGGAAGAAATCCACGCAGAGATGGGGAAATCTGCAAAGTCAGCATCGACCCGGATTCAAACTTCGCCCATCTGTACCCTGCATGCTGCTATGACCCTAGCCTGATATTAAGTCTTACCAGCCAAATTTCTTGCTGGAAATTTGGTACTGATGGGAAACAGTAACAACTCTAGTGTAACTGTTGTTAATTGTCATAAATAAACAGAAGCAATTAGCTGAAGAAACACAAAAAGAGCAGAGAGACTATTTCGTGTTTGACTGCTGAAAACTTAGACTCAGATAGACATAAATAAGAGAAAAACAATACGAGTTTTATAAAACAAGTCGCAAAAAAACCTGGTGGTGTCCAGTAATAATGAGTTACTCTACTAGGTGGTACCGCGCCAAAGACTCTGGCAACAGGATCCAAGTTTTCTGATGGAAACAGTTATGAAAAGATTCATAAAGGTGCAAAGAATGACGACGAACAGGAAGGTAAAGAATTAACGTGCTGGAATCCCTTACCTGCAATGGGAATGTTCTGAGTGATGGACAGCTGAACATCTCCAGTTCCAGGTGGCATGTCAATGACCAAATAATCCAGGCTACCCCAGTCTACCTGTGAAATGTAGAAAAATTGCATCAAATTATCAGTAATTTGGTCCTCTGCATTGTTTAGTCAAAAAGTTGAGGTAGTCACCAATCCACTAGTATTTTAACAAAAATCAGATTAATTCTTTCTTTAAAATACACCTTTGTAGCTAGATTATCGTAAAACAAAACTGTCGCTCATTCCACAAACTACACCTATCTCAGCTGTGAGTGCAGGGTGAAGATATTGGGAAAGGACACCATCTCACTTTTTTGTTTACAAGAACGGCTGTGTTGTGTTCTCGTACACATCCTTATTTTTGGCACTTTTATTTATTTATTTATTTAGGTTCTGTAACGGACAATAAGGAAAATGCTTAGGAAACTACCAGCAAAATTTAAAAATGCAAACAGAGCTGATCGTAAGTAGCGGGTATGTACTGTATGCATGTTGTTTAGAGAACAAAGGACACATTTTAAGTCACCTTGGACAAAGACATTAGGTAAATGACGAGTAATAACTGCAGCGAAATTTGAAAGCACTGGAGATTTTTGGGCACAGTGAGAAAAACAAAGTTGCGATGGTAGCTACTAGCTGCCATACCGAGTCCTGCAGAACCTGCTCCCCTCCTTATTTTTTATATCACAATTTAGATCATAGCCAAATTCTTCACTCCGTCCCTTGATAAACTGTCAAATATTTCTTCTATTGTGTTTCTATTTCCACTCAGACTTTCCATTTCAATAATGCCTTTATTTTCCTACACTCTTCAAACAGCCTTTAAAAAGCTGCTGGCCTTGTGCCACTGTTGAAACTTGCATGATATTATCAGAATATCTAACACACCAACTAGTCACAACAAAGCGACTTATGAAACTTCATCAATAAGGTCAACTAGTTTAATAACGAGGAAATTTTTAATCGCTTAACATTAATACCTGTGTAAGATTTCAGTCATGAGTGAAGTCATATCTGCGAATGGATTAAAATTTTTACATGGTGAAATAATGGCAATAGCTTCTTTGACATCAGGACATTCCCTTTACAGATGGATATATGAGAAGTAATTGGGTTCAGGTAAAAGTAGATGGCTGTAATTTCACGAGGTTACACGCAACACAACTGATAAAAAAATTCCCACCTGCCTGAGCAGCTTCTCTATGGCAGACATAACCATCAAGCCTCTCCAGACAATAGGCGCTGTCTCCTCCACCAGAAAGCCCATTGACATGCTAGGATAACACAGACAAGAGCAGAAATTAGAACCATCCTTTATCAGTCCACTAACACAACAGATCCCGAATACTTACCATGGTATCCCAAAATTCACTAGTGGTCTCATCAGATTTTCTGAAAAATTAAACATTATGAAAAAAAAATAAGTGACTCATCCATGTCATGATGGTGTGAGCTTTTTTTATTATAATTTGTAAGCAACAGACAAGGTTTTAGGAACAGATCTAGGAGAGCAGTAACACACTTTGCTCGTGACAGTGATTTCTGCAACAAACCAAGGTACCACTGGTGAAGAAAGTCTCGTAATTATTAATTCTATTTTGAAAGCAGGGGGGAGAAAAGAGGGAAGAAAAAAAAAAAAAAAAAAAAACCCACATACTTTCTGTTAATTCAGGGTTCCCCGTTAAATTCATAAGCTTGGGAACTGAGGGTCCATAGACATCAGCATCCAGGAGCCCCACTGCTTTACTCTGTTTTACACACAATGTGGCAGAAAATTACAGTGAAATGCAGTCCATAACAAATTACATGGGAAACATCCAAGTATTTTACTGAAAACAAGAACAAAAATTGTAGCTACTAACGGTTTAAGAAAAGCATTTGAAGTGGTTTGGGATAACCACTTGTCAAAGAAAATTGGATAAATGCTTGGAAAATCTTACATTTTATTAAAACTTACAGCCTTCACAGTTGGTACAGATCATGTACCGAAACATTCCCCAAATAGACATTTTCGTACCGAATCATTAGCTGCAAGTCCAAGCGCCAGGTTTACTGTTGAAAATCAAACAAAAATGTAAACAATTAGAAATATGCAGTAATAAATAAATTTACTAAATAAATATAAACAAACACAAAGTGACCTTTATGGCAGATATACCGAATCACTTGGCCGCAGAAAACCTAATATCGTGCGTCACGTTTATATGTTGATGCCATCAGCCAAATATTCATAAATTTTTCGAAAGATTTATAGACGTTTAGAAGAGCTACGGAACTGCCTGAGAAAAACAAAAATGTCCGGGTCACATCCCGTCACTTCACAAAGTTAGCCAACGATGCAGCGTCGGCAAAATGAAGCCAAGAGTAATTAAAAAAATAAATGGAAATAAAACTGTTCACAACAATTAATTGAACTTGAACGGTTAATACAAGAACACAAATAATGGTTGAGACAAAGTTTGTTGCCAGTTCCGGAACAAAAGTGACAGCGTATGAGTATCTGTGAGCCATTCTGGTTGTCACAGCAGGGCTGCTTCAGTTGGCAGCAACTGTGAAACTTCTCACAAAAGTGGAAATTTATGAAGGAAAGAGCAGGTAGTAAATCTTGAGTAAATCCTTAAAAGTGAGGCATAAAAAAAAAAAAAAAAAAAAAAATTAGAAGGAAATGACTGAAAAGTATAATAGATCAGTTATGATCACCAAATGGCCCAAATTTTACTCTAATCCAGCAAAAAAAAAAAAAAAAAAGAAAAAAAAAATCTGCTGCAAAACTTGCTGCCACCATTCTTTTGTCAAGAATATAAAAAAATACAAATAAATAACTGAAGGGTGCAAAGCTGGTGGACCACTGTCTATTAAAAGAATGACTACATTTTTCTTGATACTCAATATTTAAGTCTCATTGAAATATCACAAGTGTCATATACCATAAAGCAGATATAGCACATAAAATAAATTTGCTTTATTACCATCAGTAGCTTGAAACATTGTTCAAGGTTTTCCTACAAAAGAATTTTTAAAGTACAGTGAAACCCTGGGATAATTCAGATATAATGCAATTGGCTCCTATCCTCTACCTGCAAAAATTTCCTTAGTGCTATAAACATTAGGGGACTGCTGCTAGTGAAATGGTTAGAGCTGCTGCCTTTGGACCCAAAGGTCACAGGTTCAATTCCCATCTCTGGCTGTAGCACCCCTGAGCAAGGTACTTATCCTAAATTGTTCCAGCAAAATTACCCAGCTGTATAAATGGATGGATGGATGGATGGATATAAATAGGTAAATAACTGTACCCAAGTAAATAAGTACCTTAAGATTGTAAGTTGCTTTGGAGAAAAGTTTCAGCAAAATAAAGGTAAATATTATTTTATTAGTTTTATGTTTGTCCTGTACACCTTTTTTTTTGGATTGACTGGTCTATTACCTACACATGTAATAAATAAAAACAAAAAAGAAAAATCCTGTTTTTCCACATGGCAACTGGAAGATTGAAAAATATTTTCTCATTAACCTCGCAACAACGTGACCCTGTATTTTACACAACTGAATTTTTCTGGACCCTACTTATCGCGCTACCGTGAGGCTTCACTGCAACTTCACCGTCCTTTTGTTCTTCAGTACAAAAGTTCACAAATTACTGTTGCATGATTCATTTTCATAAATATTCATCTATAAGCCATCCATATTTATCGAAACTGTAAAAAGGGAAAATGTTGTATGTGCACTATGAGTCAAGGACATTTACATTAATTAATTTAACTGACGCTTTCCTCCAAAGCGACTTACAGTGTTAAACTACTTACAATTATTTACCTATTTATACAGCTGGGTAATTTTAGGATAAGTACCTTGCTCAAGGGTACTGCATCTGGAGATGGGATTTGAACCTATGACCTTTGGATCCAGAGGCAATAACCACTTCTTTGTACTCTGGTGTTCAACTCTGGCTTTAACCCCAAGGCCTTTCTGCGATGTGTCAGAAGATGGTGTGAAAATGCTGAGAAAGCAAGCGGTTCCGCTCTGGCTCGTCCGGGGAATACCTGCCGTGGTGGATTTGCCCACACCGCCCTTCCCCGAGGCGACCACGATGACCTGCTTGACCCCGGCGATGGCCTTCTGCTTGGGCAACCCTCGGGCCATGTGCTGCCGCTGCCTCTCCTTGAGGGACGCATCGCCGTGGCCTGATGACTGCTCGACACAACAGCAGGGGCACAACAAAAAAGTCTGTTTTTGACAAGGAGAGGATGTTATTCACCTGCTTGTGGAGAAAGTTACATTACGTTTACATTCATTCATTTCTCTGACGCGTTTCTTTAAACAACTTAGTGTTAATCTACCTATAATTACTTACCCATTTGTACAGCTGGGTGATTTTTACTGGAGCAATTTAGGGTAAGTACCTTGCTCAAGGGTACTACAGCTGAAAGTGGGAATCGAACCTGCGACCTTTGGGTCCAACATCAGCAGCTCTAACCACTACCTTATCTGCTGTCGCTGTTAATGTTATTGTCAGTAGCGTCATCACCCCAGACGGCCTGATATATTCAACCACCGGGTTTAAGAGAACTTGAGGTTACGAACGGCTACATTTAAAACCCAGTTTAACATGCTTCGGTGTATGGATATTTCTTCACAAGCGCCGAGCCAAAGTTTGGGTTCCGTATGCCTCCCGCCACACGAATGAAGCGAGACCGGAGCCACCAAGCGGTCTTAACTCTCCGTTACGGTTCGGCTCGTGCCGCATTAACTTGTGAGCCTCCATTAGTCCTTGTGTTCTAGTTCCTCCTGCTCAAATTTCAATGATCGTGGTCCCGCTTCGACTGTCCAAACCACAGCTACTCGTTCAGTGAGTGTCAATTCATTTCCATTGTTTTCTTTTATTTCTTGTCTTTACTGTTTCTCTTTTTTTTGCATTAAATAATATAGAAATAATGAGTATCGTATCATATACATACAACACTGTGCAAAAGTTTTAGGCACTTGTGGGGGAAAAAAGCTGGAAAGTGAGAATGCTTCCAACAATAATGCTCTTAATAAACTTCCCACAAAGCTTAGTAACCATCCATCATCAACAACCGCTTGACCTGAGCGGGGTCGCGACGGGCTAGGCGGGGTCCCGCTCTCTGGCAGGTCTGGGGTTCGAGTCCTGCTTGGAGTGCCTTGCGATGGACTGGCATCCCGTCCTGGGTGTGTCCCCTCCCCTCCAGCCTTGCACCCTTTTGCTGGGTTAGGCTCCGGTTCACCACGACCCCGCTTGGAACAAGCAGTTTGAAAGTTTCAGACTCTGTGTGTGTACAAGTTTATTTATTTAATGACATTCAAAACCCTTACTGTACTGTCACTTTTTTTTGCAAAAGGAATGCTTGGAAATCTAAAACATGCTGTTTCCCATTGACAATAAATGCAGAAGACATTAAATAACTGTCTAAAATATTTTTTGGAAACATCTAACAAAATGCCTGAGACTTCTGCAGCAGTACTGTTTCATACTCGTTTTTGAGTGTACAAACAGACAGTACGAAAAACAATTTACTACTAGGCAGGTGCGGTGGGCAGTCAGTCATCGTGTTAAATAGTAATTAATGAAGGTAAACTGCCTTGTTATGCCGCTTTATGACAACTACGTATTGAAATAACTCAACTGTGTCCATTTCGAAATGGATGTGGCGACATTTTTTTTTTTTTTTTTTTAGCACAAACGCCTCTCACTTTGGGGCTTGTTAACAACCGGAAATACGTTTCCTCCTATTTTTCCGCAAGATATTCCGTGAGGTTGAGTACGCGCACCATACGTGAGCGCGCCGTGTCTCCGCAGCGGCTGACTCACCTTGAGACGGGGACGCAACCGGACGCACGGGGACAGGGGCAGCGCGCGCCCACACAGCGCGCTCCGCAGGGGGCCCAGCGCGAGTGCCGCCATGGTGTCCCACCGCCTCTCAGAACGGGCGCGTGCGATTCACTCCGCAGACACCACCACAACAACAACAACAACAACAAGAAACGGCTACACCTAAAGTTTAAATAACTCAGATGCACCTTGTCCACTTTTGATGACGTTGCACTCCGGCAGCGCGCGCTGTGACGCAGCACGCCGGTGCACCACAGCCGAGCTTCCGCCTCTCATTGATGACTGCGCGTTACGCGGTGTAATACACCGTGTCATATATTTGAAAATTGGCAAAAGTGGCAAAGTGAGCGACTTGATGCAAAGTTCGCCTTTATGAAACGGAAGGCGTGAGCAGTTACTGAGATGGCGGAGAAGAGCGAGTGTCTCGCCAGAACGGTAGTCCAGCAGTGTGTGCGCGCGCGACTGCAAGTGAAGCCGCCTGACGAGGAGTGCGAAGCGCAGTGGGTGGAGGTACTCGCCCTGCCCCAGCTACCACCTCCCTCTACAGCCTTTCCTCTCCTTCCCGCTTCAACTCTCACCCCCTCCTTGTGTTTTGTGTGCAGATTGAAAGGGGAATGGTGATACATGTCTGTTTTTTCAAAGGAGCTCAGCCGGACGTTGTCCCAAAACTGGGTAAGTCCCCCCCGCTCAGCCTTAGGGCACAACCGGAAGTACTCCCCCCCCCAAATAACTTTTCTTATAATGCAGTGTTATGTCACGCCACGTGGCTCTATATAACAAATTATTATGTTAAAATTTGTTGAGGAAAAAAATGGAAGAAACGTGTTTCCGGTAACATTATTTAATGTATTGATTTTGTGGGGAAAAATAGGAAGGAACTTATTTCCGGTTGCTCACTATAACAAATTATCATAATGGGATTTATTGCTGAAAAATAGGAAGAGACGTATTTCCGGTTGCTCAGTATAACCTATTGTGTCAGTGAGGACTTGTCTGGTATTGGGGGATTAAGAGAATATTAGTACAGAATATCACTCAAAGATGTAATAGAAATTGGTATGAATGCTGCATTTCTTGTGTTCCTGAGCTCCAAAATTGATATCCAGTGATTTGGGTAGAATATCTCTATCTAAACCCATTAAAATCCATTCTTTCATTATTTCTGATGCTGTATGGTTGTCTAGTTGCACTCATTCATCTCTTTCATACTGATTACATACTCTACACTGAACCAAAAAAAAAAAAAAAATGTGGTATCCAGTAGTCACATAATTAATCCTTTAATACAAGAAAGAGTAATTAGAAGAAATCAGTGAAAACAGTACAAAAGAACTCACACTCACTGGACACATTCATGTGGTTTGGGCAGTCCAAGCAGGAGCCACGATTACTGAGATCGTGGCATGTGGAACTAGCTAACGGAGGCTGAGAATGGACCAGGAGCCAAAATATAAGTGTGAAAAGGACCATGTTGATTGCAATCTTGTGCCACTCAGCTGTCATCAACTAAACACTTATATCTTGGGGAAAGGGGCTGGCTCTAATATATCTACTCATCTAGCTGATGCTTTTCTCCAAAGCAACTTCAAATGTTATAAGCGATTTAGAATTATTTACCAATACAGCTGGGTAATTTTTACTTGTGCAGTTTAGGAGAAATCATATCTCACCTTTTGCTGTTGTACCCTTGAACATGCAACCTTACATTTACATTTATTCATTTAGCAGATGCTTTTCTCGAAAAAGAAAGCGAAGTGCATTTCTGTAGTTGCAGACATGCGATTCTTAAGTAAACTTAGTTTCTTTCCACTTTATTTACCGATGTTCATCGCACGAGTATGTGCATAAAACTCGGAATAGACTAATAAGTCTAAGGTTAGTCAGCTTCAGGTCCAACATTAGCAGCTGTAACCACTGTGCTACCAGCTGCCCCCTAGTACTCAATGGAAGAAGAGACAGGTGTTAACATGTTCAATACATTTACCACGTCATTCACATGGGAATTTTAAAAAGAAAAAAAAAGTTCACATTGAGTTGTTGAGCTTTCAAAATCAAATGCTGTACTGATAAATTTCAGTTCTGTGCCGTTTGGCTTTAATATGTAAACTTTAAATTCAGATCAGGGTAAAGTAAGAGCTGCTTATCTTTCTCCATCCCTACAGTGAACTCCCTCCTCAATGTTAAGCTCTGTGAGGCTGACTCGGGAAAGAGAGTGTCGGTGCTTGAGCTGCCTGGAAGCATACTCATCGTACCCCAGGCCACGCTGGGAGGGAAACTGAAGGGTCGCAGCATGCAATACCATAGTAACATCGGGAAGGAGGATGGACTTCAGCTGTACAGCAACTTTGTGTCACAGTGTGAGAAAGAGCTGACTGCGTCTTCCAAGTGCTCTGAGGCCGGTGTGGTGGTCAAGTGTGGGACCTACGGAAACAGACAAGTGCTGAGCCTTGATACCAATGGACCCTATACGCATATAATAGAGTTTTAACTCTAGAAGATGTTCATGCTGACCACATTTGACATTGTGTACACAGGAAAGTGTTTACACGTTGAATGACCAAAATAATCCCTAATTAGAAAACCACGTATCTTCAACAATGAATGACATAGAAGAGCTTGATAAGATTAGCTATGATTTACTTCTAGCATATCAAGTCTTTTGCAGATTATTTCTAAATGTTTTGGGGGTATTTAATTTAAAATTGAAAGAAAAAAATGGTAAACTTTTGAAAAACGGAGGGCGCTCAATGAATTTTTGGTGATAAGTCAAACGTACACAGGATGTGGTATTAAAAACAAAGGTTTGACTGAAACATCTTGTGGATTTGCCTTGGTACACAAGCACTGCTCCTCAGCTGCAGTGTCTTCACTGAAATCTTTAGGGTGAAACTCTTGAATTGCATCCTTTTGTCCATAAGCCTAGTTCCCATTGGAGTATTCTTACTTCTTTACAAATTTGTTGTTATTCACTCTTTATTATACAGGATTGTGCACAGATTTGTGATCTCTTATCTGAAACCCTTGATTTTAGAAAGGTAATGTGGTGCATATACTGTATATGACATAACACCCCCCAGTGGGGTCTGGGGCAACACCATGTAATCAAACACATTAATATTTCTTCAGCAAAACATGTGAATATTTACTGTAAGTTTGATAAGCACTATTACATTTCATTTATTTTATATAGTAATAGGTGAATGAAATACTGGAATAAATACAAAGTGCAAATATTTATTTGTAAGGAAGATGTTCAAAAACTTCAAACGTGTAGGTTCAAACAAAGCCAGAAATGTTCTTTATGTTTTGTTACTTGAGGATCTTGAAAAAGAGCGTTACCACCGTTTTGGCAACTTATTAAAAAAAAAAAAAAAAAACTTTGCAATCGTGAACCTTTGTTGTCATGATTTACTTGCAATTAACTACTCTTTGTGATATTTTTCACTGTATGGTATTCAATTATACCTTGTTTTACTCCATTATATCCTTTTCCCCTTTTATGTTCTTTGACACCTGGCACAGCCTGCTCTCATTTTCTGCACCGCAAGCACCTCATAGAAGACCTGGGGTGGTCTGAGTTATGGGTAGAAATAAATGAGAGATGGCAAGTATAAAAAGACAGTAAAGAGATGTAAAGGCACAGCTGTCTATGATGAATAATACCAGGTGAAATTCTGCAGAACTATAATAAACCATTTTTAAGATGCTGTGCCTCATTATTGAGACTTCACGGAACCTGGAATTGTCAGGAAAAGATCAATTCCGGCATTCCTGGCTTTCTATTATCTGTGTGTTCTTTCTGAGAGGAGCAAGTGTCCACCGTGTGAGTCCCATAGCTGTGGAATGAGCATTCTCTCTACATCAGATGTGTTCCCACTCACCCTACCTTCTGGGTTCAACTCCTTCCACAAGGACCGTTCAGCCTGTGCTGTCACTCAGCACCCTTCACCCAGCATGTCCTAAGGTGCCCTGCCTAATTAACTTTGACAAAATTTCATTCACATATATAGATTTATACTATAGATATTTATATATTTTGCCTTTTTGCCATATTTGCATATATAGATTATATATACATTTTTACATTTTACTACTTGTTTTATTTTTTTTTAAACTTTTATGTCGGACCGTTGTATAAAAAGCATTTCACTGCACGTCGTACTGTGTATGGTTGTGTATGTGACAAATAAAATTTTAATTTGAAACATATGTTTTGAGCTTATGTTTGTTTTGGTTAATAGGATGATAATATCTCCTGTGAACTGTAGTCCTGGACTTCATTTGATCATGTAACCGCTGTGTTACCTGAGAACTTCCGCAGATGACATGACTCATTGACTCGCTTCACCTCACCGCAACGCTAATAGTCGCGTAACCAAGCAACAGGTAAACAATCACGGAGCACGAGTAAATCGGAATGTGGCGCCACCTAGCGACCCGTCCTGACAGGCTGAGGCACAGAGCTTACTGTTAACGTGCAATTTTCGATTTGACAGTGTGCGAGGACAGTTCGGAACCCTCACATTTCCCAGTATCACCGCAAAATACCAGTTGTTTATGAGATATTGAATGCCTTCAAGTTACTTGGGACAGTTTATTATTGGCTCATCAAAGCTCCAGTGGAACATCTGTGTCGCTTGGGGATGCTTGAAACGTTGTATTTTCGTTCCTCTGTATACGTTAAAAACAAAAAAGTCTAATTTTACAACTCAGTGCAGCGCCACGGAGTGTCGAGTGTTCTATCGATCGATCGATCGATTGGCTCCCCTCACAGCGCACCGCGTTCGATGTCTCTGAGCTCTGCGCTCCGCCCTGTCCTGCCAGGTCCAGTCTGTGCAAACGAAGTTCTGGTCAGTTCCTGTCCGTCAGGCGTTCAGCGCCAGCTGCGCGCTGCTTTGTTGTTTCAGCACTTAAAAAGCATTCACAGTTTTTCCTGCTCAGCTATACAGATCCTCAGACACAGGTAAGAAAGAGAACCTCTGCGGTTGGAAATAGTGATTATAAATGTGAAGGTTCGGCTTATTGGCAAGTCAGAGGGGTCGGTGTGTCAGAGTGTGGGCAGTCGGGCTAGCTGTTAGCCGCGTTAGCTAGGCAGTTTGGTTGCAGCTACCCGTCCGTCGCAGAGTTCGCTGTTACAGAAATAAATGGTTGTGAAGGAGAGACACAAAACCCTTTGATTTTTGATGCCAAGAAGAGTTCATTTTCTGTGTCTGGCTGGTGACCGAGTGTGTCCGTGTGTGTGTGCAGTTCAGCTGCGGTCTCACACACACGGTGTGATACGACGACGTCCCTTCTTGAATCCTTCCTCTTACTTATTATTATTTTATTTAAATTTTATTCTTAGTTTACTCTCTCGAGTCAACATCACTCGAGTCACATTATCTTTTCTTCTTAAATAATAGGTTTTTATGCATTAAGTGCACACACTATATAAAAACTAAGTGTGTCCAGCTGAGGTAATTAATAGTGAATTTGCTCAGCAGGGTTACATTACTGGTTGAGTACCATAATACCACTTACTTTCCTGTGGAAGGAATTATTCTGCAGAACCTGGGTGGTTGTTGTGCTTGGAGTATTTATTATTTTTTATCTGAAGAATGCTTGGAATAATTGTGCTGTGGTTCTCTCTGGTGTCACTGATTTTCTCCAGAGCGGAGGAGTCTTAGACTCAGTTCTTAGTCTCAGTTCAATAGAACTGCTCCCAGCTATTTACAGGTCTTGATCAACCGCTACATCCCAGCTAGACCCCTTCGCTCATCTACTTCTTGCTTGGTGGTCCCGCGCACGGAAGGGAAAGCACGGAGGTTCTTGGTTCTGGCTCCATTGTGGTGGAACGACCTTCCCCTCTCACTCAGAACTGCTGAATCTCTGTCTACGTTCAAGAAGGGTCTGAAAAGTCACTTTTTCCAGACCCATTTTGCCCAAGATCACTCCAGCTCATGTACGGTGTAAATGTTCATGCGCCGTAACTTCATGAGCATCGCCAGATAAAGCCTTATCAGCCACTTCTTCGGCATTGCTCCATATTTGCTTGCTTGTGTATCTTATCATATTTAAAAACAAAAAAAAAAAAAAACAAAAAGAATTGGTAGGAGGGCATCGAGATTTGTCTCTCCTGTGTTTTATGCACCTCCTTGAACGATGAACCTTGATGCAGCAAGTGGAAGGCAACAAACTGGGTTTACTTGAGTCACATGTCTGCAGCTGTGTCTCTTTCTTTTAATGTAATGCATAAATTTTACTTTTGCTGAGATGTACGTCGCTTTGGACAAAAGCGTCTGCGAAATGAATAAATGTAAATGTCTTTAAATGAGGATGTTGTACAGAACACTCTTCTGCTGTGCGTCAGTGTGTGAGGGGCACCATGTATTATCCCAGTAAGACAGATTCTCGGGATCCACTGGCCCGTGATCATCAGCAACCAAGAGCTATGGCAGAGATCAGGACAACAACCAGTAGAAGATGATATCCTGCAAAGACACTGGCGATGGATCGGCCATACTTTGCGAAAGCCAGCTTCAAACACTACAAGAAGAGCCCTCACATGGAACCCCCGAGGCAAGAGGAAGCGAGGCCGGCCAAAAAACACATGGCGACGCCGCCTGGATGCAGAAACCAAGAGGATGGGCCACACCTGGGGAAAACTGGAAAAACTGGCTCAGGACAGAGATGCCTGGAGAGCCCTTGTTGACGGCCTATGCCCCAAGAGGGGTAGTAGGCATTAGTAGTAGTAGTAAACATGGTACTGGTAATGGAACCACACTGTTTTCATGAAACAACAATTTGAGGTCCATCCGGCCGTCAGTCCGTCCATCCGCGGTCCTGGTAATGGAACCACACTGTTCTCATGAAACAGCAGTTTGAGGTATCATTGTTAAAAAAAAAAAAAAAAATTTTTAGTTTTGAAATGGATTTTCTTTTTCAAAAAATCTCAGGTGTGAAGTTGAAAATAACGAGACTTCCGGTCAATAAAAATACATGCACTTCCGTTCGACCTCAGCTTGTAATGCTCTTGTCTGTTGTCTTTATTTTTAGATTCTCCCAATTCTGCTGGCTCATGCTGGATGAAATTACCTTTTATTAGTTATTGAATGTCTGCGCAGGATGAGTAAGCCAGGCATTTTTTTAGTCAATATTCATACATTTTAAATGGATGCCACCCAGAAAGAAATGTGCTTATGTCTCATGCCTCATACCGAAAATTAATTTCCCATATTACATCAGATACTTCATTTTTTTTAATTTTCCTTTTTAACTTTTTTGACATAATTTATTTCTATTTTTTTTTAACTTCATTATATTCACCGGTGTCTGGACAGCACTGGTGTTCACCTCGTTCATCTTCACACCAAGATTTTCCTGCTGCTTGTGATTATTCAGTGTCACTCACATACAGATGATGTCATGCAGGCTGTTGTCCCTGATGATGTTTGGTGTTTTATGGGGTAGAATTGCAATCAGTACCTTGAACCCTAGGTCATGAATCTCTTAAAACACTTCCTTCCATTGTCTAACTTGGGAAGAACCTGCCTCTTTTCCTGACTATAGGCCTGTGGATTGCCTGCTCACTCAATATCAGAAACCGATAAAAAGAAACCTATGGTTTTGACTCAGAAGAGAACTGTTTCTGCAGAACTTTTAGATCTCAAAATTTGCAGCAGCAGCTTCAAAACTGTACATCAAGATGTTGTTGACTAAGGTGTTGATGTAAGGGAATATTTCAGGTGCACTTGCCATGAAATGTTTCTCTGTAGAGCTGCTTGCATTTGGCTCTGTGGGGATGGTTCGGTAGGAAATTCGTCCCTTTCGAGTTTTCTCATCGTTGTCATGCGATCTGAATCGTGACCCAGACCAAGTTGGAGGTATCAGTTACCCCATTAGCATTGTCTGCTCATAGCTGTAGAGCAGCTGATGTTTGTGACTGTGGAAGCAAAGTATTAAATGCCCTATAAGTAGACTGCTGCAGTCTCCGCTAGGATAACTTCAAAATAGATTTGCACCGTGTTAGTGGCACTTGAGCACTGCAGGTCAGGAAATGTCTTCTCAGTTAGTGGTGTTGATTCCTTTGCCTTTAGCACATGCAGTGTTAAAGACTGTTCTTACTCTTACTTATTGTCAGTGTCTAACTAGGCTGTGTCTTTTACGGAAGTTGGCGGTTTTATACAACCTTCAGTCAAAAAGAATCTGTCTTAAAGGGAGGCGGACTTCATATTTAGTTGACGATCAGATGTTCCTTAGTAATAAGAAATAATTTTGGAAAAATAACATTCTTCCTGATATTGACTTCTGTAAATACTCAAAACTGTGATGTTTTACATCCGTGGTCCAAATCAAAATGTCTCCGTCCAAGGTGTTACTGTGTGACGCTTTTTGGGGTCTTTTTTGACCTCACCGGTGCTCGCACAGTTTAACGGGTAATGTAGTGCAAGTTCATGGAGTGGATAGGTGATCGGTGAAGTGGGTTCAAAGGAGATGTGTTTTGAGGCGTGTCTGAATTTTGAGAGGGGCTCAGCAGTTGTGAGGGACAGAGGGAGGTTTGTTTTTCTGACCCACTAACAAATATGCAAAATTTTACAAGGAAGCTTTCCTTGCAGCTGGGATCAGCCCTAACCTGCTAGGAGAACTCCTGATAAACCCCTACAGCAAAGCAGGAGGCTGCAGTGGTTCTTTAGAGGGATCATTCACAGCTCTTGCTTGAGATCATTTTACACTGCTGTACAAAGACTTGAGAGGAGGATGAGATACTTTGGGATATATTTTAATGTGCATATGAAGAGGTAAATTTGTTCCCCATTCATTGGGCACATTTTTTTTTTTAAGTGCAGATTTAAAGCTGACATCTGGCAAACCCATTTTGTGGGGAATGTAAAGGTATTTGGTGGGTGCGGTGGCGCAGCAGGTTTGGACAGGTCCTGCTCTCTGGCAGGTCTGGGGTTCGAGTCCCACTTGGGGTGCCTTGTGACAGACTGGTGTCCCATCCTGGGTGTGTCCCCTCCCCCTCCAGCCTTACGCCCTGTGTTGCCAGGTTAGGCTCTGGTTTGCTGCGACCCTGCTCGGGACAAGCGGTTTCTGTGTGTGTGTGTGTGTGTGTGTGTGTGTGTGTGTGTGTGTGTGTGTGTGTAAAGGTACCTGACGAAATAATGTTGAAAAGTTGCTTCACATGCAGCTGGAGTCACACCACAACAGTGCACCTTGACAGAAATTCCCCAAGTATGTAAAAGTGTATTTGCACTTGAATTCTTTCATGAGAATCATATGGTGTTCAGCGATACGGTGTTTTCTGAGGGTGGTGGAAAACGCCAACACACACACTACAGTGTCTTCCAATAGCTCACCTGGGTTGTGGCCAGAGCCGCCGGAGTCGTTCACTACAAGTCATGTTTGCTTGTTAATGTCCTTTAGTATTTGTCACACATGTACTTGGAACAAGGAGGAGGAGGACCCATCTGACCGCGTATTACTGCACTGCTCACCCACAAAAGCGCATTTTGACGTTAGTCAAGGGCTCTATGCACAGCAGACAAACCATGTTATTCCACCCTACACAGGTCTCCAAAGACTTTGTGCAACTTCCTGCTCTTGCCTTAGATGATTTAAGGGCGAGTGATCCAGAGTTGTTTTTCTGTTTTCACCCAGTTTGCCCCTAGCTGCAGGTGTCTTTTCCTGTGACTTCCACACTGCTGTCACCTTAGGTATTGTTTTAAGTGAAATGTCAGCAATCAGTTGAGCTTCTTTGTCATTGAGGCTTCTGGCAAATGTTCCCCAGCAATCACGCAGTCAAACTCGGTGAGATGTCATCTTTGAAACATGGCAGCCTTTCCTTTGCATTTACTAGATCCAAATTCGCATTTTGACAGCTGAGCCGCATGAGGAGACCCGTAATGCGGTCGTCCGCGGTTATGGTTTGGCTCGTGCCGCACTCTCCAGTTCTCAACGTATTATTTCCTAGTTTCTGTTGAGCTAGTTATTATCTCTGTAATGATGCCCATGTCGATTTGTTCCAGCAGAGGGTGAGGCCATGGCCTCACAGCAGGGGGTCGCACTCTGACAGGCAGCAGCTGACAGACACTGTGCGCACGAGCAGAGATGGAGAAAGCCCACAGCCTGCTCCTGAATGAGGAAGTGTGTGGCCAACTGGGGGAACACCAGAAGGCGCAGTTCATCTTCGAATGGCTGAGTTTTCTGAAGAAGCTGCTGCCAGCGGCTGACCGGGTGAGCACGGGACAGATTTGGGTGGAAGGCTGGGTAGCTATACGAGAGCTGGACGCGAATGAACTCTTCTGAGATAGCGTCTGGAATTCTGAGCAGAGAGCAACAGATGAACAACGACTTTTCCGCCCTCCTCGTACGGATGGGCTGCTTGGGCTTGGCTACAGCTTTGCAGCAGCTGGCCCTTTGGAGCGGTGGGAACCGTGTTGGTCTCAGTAGGTTGTCAATACAGACAAACTGCCAGCGGCGCTCTGCATCTTCCCGCTGCTCTCTGTGGACTTAGTTCCCTGAGCTGGCCAACTTTCAGAACACTAGATCTTTGGGTTTCGCATTGAGGAAGAGTTGGCAAAGCTGCACAGGGAAAAGCTGTTTCTGTTTGAGTTGTTTTTTTTTTTTTTTTCCCCCCCCTCCTTACCCAAATATGTTGCTTTTCTAAATTTAACTTAGAATTTTGAATCTCACATTTTTGCTCTTAGGCGGATATAAAACATAACCAAAAGAGGCTGGTGGAGCAGCTGATGGTGGTTCTCATAGGCTCTCCAGGACCACCAACGCGCCAACTACTTGCCCAGTGCCTCTCCCTACTTTACAGACTGGGAGATCCGTTTTCGGCCAGCCTCGCGGTCGACAAGTGTAATGACATCATCCTCAGCAAGGACGACTCGCCCAGCTTCCTTCCCACCCGGCTGTAAGCATTGTATCCTGTTCTCTCATCACAATACATGTCCCGTCAGCACACAAAACACACCATATCCCAAACGTGCAGTTTACTTTTGAATGTTAATATCTATTGACAGTCTTCAGCTTTGTAGCATTTTAAAAATTCTCAAAATATTTTTAAAATTCATATACTTCTAATTTCTCCCTACTTGAGTAGTGTGAATTATTCTTGGACTTCTTTTTCTCTCTGTATCTGTCACTGCCAGGCACACGGTACCTCCATGAAAGCACAACATCGAAGCCAGTTTGATAGTGGTGAAGACAGGCACACACCTCCTGAAACTGCCATCCTTTAAGCCACCCACTTCTCTTGCCTCTAGAGCAGGGATTCTTAACCTTTTTAACCTTACACCTCACCTCAACTTAATGTTTATACCTCGCATCCTTCCCCAAGTTAGTCAGTGAAGCAATTAAGGCATAAAGTGATATTTTATTTCTCACACACACAAGAAATATAGAAGTAGATAAGTTCTTCAGTACCACCTCACTGAGATAACTGATGCTGCTTTAGAATTTTAACCAATTTTATCCATTGCACTAATTTTTCTGCGGCCACCTGACACATCCCCTATATCCCCATGTCTCCTTGGTACAATATTACCTGCTAGAACTAGAGTGACATTTACCCACCCACAAGCCCGTAGGTGCTCAAAAGAGTTCAACTATGAAAGGTAGCCAAAGGAGGACACTGTACCACAGCGGGGTAGTGTGGGGCACACATGCTACTGGAGTCGTGCGTTAGTGCATTTCGGAATAACAAATATACTGTATCTTTTTTTTTTTTTTTTGGGTCAGGTTTTAAGTTCCGTTGCCAACCTGCAACAGATAGCTAGTGTGGTATGGTGGGAAACAGGCAATTGTCACATTGAGAGTGTGTTTGAATATCGTGATTTCATTGCTGATGGATACATGATTCCATGTTCTGTAGGGCAGCTATTACCTGCCTAGGTGCCATTTATGAGCAACTGGGCCGGTTGCTTGGCAACACCTTTACAGTAGCTGTGGGAAACCTACTAAAAATGATGAAGAATGCTGAGGTGAGTCTCCCTTAAACAATTTAGGAAAAGCACTATGTATATGATGAATTTTTAAAATTGATTTAAATTTAATCACGAATTGCTGTTGCGTCTTCCTGTCCTGCTTCTGAGCCTTTTACTGATTCATTTTGTGCAGAGGGTGTGCACCCATTTTTGTTTTTTTGAAATAAGTTTAAAAGACATCATTAAAGCACAAACTAATTGGAAAAATTCTTTACAGGCAATAAACAAAGCTTATTAAATCACTGCATGCAGTTAAAAATGTTTAAGACAGTTATTGTAAGATTAAACCATACAAGTATGTTTTTAGTGTTTGAAAGTGATTTTTAAGATGTGATGCATCAGTTAAACATTTCATCTGCAAGTGTTTGGATGGGACAGTATGCTATTAGATGAAGAGATGAATGTTCAAAGTAACATTCGGGTTACAACAAATATGGCATTGACTATTTTTATGTTCTTTGATTGTTGTACGCAGTCACAAGGGCGTTATGAGATCATGCTGAGCATTGAGAAGATCCTGCGAGGCCTGGGAGTCAGTGCGGTGCCCTGTCACAGGGACATCTACAAGGCAGCGCGTTTCTGCCTCACAGACCGCTCTATGTCTGTGCGTTGTGCTGCTGCCAGGGTGTGTGGTTTTTTTCATCTCTCTCTTTAGCTAGCCTTCAAGTGTCATTTGCTGTAAATGAATTATACATTGTTACACAAAGTCACACGTAACGATAATGCCTTTCAAAGGTAAGGTATTTCTTTTGCCTTTTTTCAGCATATTTAAGCGTTTGCTTTTTTTTTTTCTAACCCATTAAGGCTGATTTTTATGATTGCGTTTACATTGTGAGTCACATGACTTGTGAGAGACGATTGCGAGCGCAGTCACTGAAGGGAACAGTTCATGCTACGTGAGGGGAGAGAGACGCTTAGTGTCATCAAGGCTCATTTTGAAATTAAATGTCTTTTTGTATGTGTGATTTGATGTCCTATTTTGAAATTTTTAGGGTTCAATTACATGTGTTTATAAGTATTTTATATGGGAGGGAAGCCTGTACTCCACTTCTAACATTTTATTTCCTCTTTGCAAAGACGAGTAAACTGTTGCGGAAGCTTTTTTTGTTTTATAAAGCAGTGACAAAAACATCCAAGGGATTATTAGTGATTTTGGTGTGTATTGCATGTCACTGTTGAACCCTTGCCTAGCCATATAAATGACTCAAATACTGTAGGTGGCCTAAAAGGACATCTTAGCAACGTAATAATAATAAAAATAAGGGTGGTAAACAATGATACGCTGTGTCTTACAATAAGAATGAGTTTGCTGATGTAAGACTGGGTGATGTTTTGCACACAGTGCCTGTTGGAGCTTCAGAGAGAGGCTGTGTTCCTGTGGACCTCAGAGTTGGAGAATGTGGCCACATTGTGCTTCCGTGCTTTTGAAGGCTCCAATTACAACGTGCGCGTGATGGTGTCCAAGTTCCTGGGCACCGTGCTGGCTGCAGCGATCGTGCCCAGACAGGCCACAGGTGGTATGGCAGAACAGTTTAAATTTTATAAATCCGCTGAAATTGTTTAAAAATAACATCAGTCGTCTTAACAGCTTCTGACATTGGGATCTAGGAATACATGCGTATATATTGCATTACTTCATCTTGTGGTAATTGCAGTAAAACAGCTAGTAGTGTAGTGGTTAGAGCTGCTGACTTTGGACCCAAAGGTCGCAGGTCGGAATCTCACCTCCGGCTGTACTACCCTTGAGCAAGGTATTTACCTTAACTTGCTCTGGTAACATTACCCAGCTGTATAAATGGCTAAATAATTGTAAAGTAGCTTAACACTATAAGTGGCTTTGGAGAAAAGCGTCGACTAAATGAATCAATGTAAATGTAAAAGTGTATGCACGTGATTGAACCTGTTTTTAATTAGTTGCCTGCAAAATATAACATGGTACAGACATTCGGTTGTTTTTAACGGAGTTGTTCCTGATTTTTCAGTCTCTGTTTATTTTTAATAGTTTATTCCTGTCATGGGGATGTTCTGTATTAATATTCATCAATATCTTTTTATGTTGACTGTTCATTAGAGCAAAAAGTGTGGTTGTGTGGACATGAATATCAACGTAGTTCTTTCCCATGGTTCTGGAACTGGTCTTTTAGTCACGCATGTCCGAGGAGGGAAGGGCAGCTGCATTTCCTTCTGGTCTGCTCTGAGTGATCAGTCTGAATGAACATCTTTACTAAGTGTTGACCATCACGTGGGCAGCCGTCCCGTCTTCAGCTGTGCGCGTGCTGCAACGGAGCCTCTGCTGTTACTATTGTCTAGTTACTAACTCGATAGGTCACGGGATGGCCTGCGTTACATGGTGTAGGATTGTGTGTGATATGCGTTTTCCTTACCTTCAGCACCCAAGGAGAGCGTCAAGAGAACTTCTTTTGCTGAAGCGATGGAACTGTTGTCAGGGGGCTTCCTGAGAGGGGGGGCCAGCTTCCTGCGGGCCAGCGGGGACATGCTGAAAGGGACGAGTTCTGTCAGCAAAGACATCCGCGTGGGCATCTCACAGGTAGGTGCCCATCACCATTTTAGTCCCTGTTAACTTCTGATGAAGCTTTTATGTAAGAAAAGAAATGTCTATGTATGTGTATGTGATGTATTTTTATTATTATGACTCTTATGCTTGAGGTTTTAGAATGACAAACTGAAACTGCTAAACAACTAGAATTCAGCACATGCAGTGATCTAGGATGTATCAAAGTCTGTAGTTTGGTTTTACAGGAAGTCTGACAGTTGTGCTGTTTACATTGTATTGGCAGTTTTGGTGGTGCTTGTATTCAAAGCAGCTTGAGTAATTTTGATTTACCTTTTAATGGTATGTGCAGTTATACTTTTTTACCATAGGATTTTAATATAAGTGCTTTTCTTCCCTGCTACCACTTCAACCTGTGCCCTCTTTGTGAAAAGGACAAGTTCTTAATCACAATTTCCTGTTTTCATTCTGGTATCTTTGTACAGCTGAGCTGGATCAGGAGCACTTTCAGCTGATTACCTCGGAGTTATATGTAGCTTTAGAGAAAAGCATCTGTGAAACGAGAAAATGTTAATTTCAAGCTAAGATTACGGTCCTCCTTTGGTTTGTTTTATATATTTAGTTAAGTACAACTGGTTAAATGATGATTTTAAAGAAAATTATTGTGAACAGTTGACTCTAAGAAAAGAGATGGACTGTTTCTGTTGAACCTTACTAAAAACACACCGTACTGAAATAGGGCACCTGAATCAAGCTTTGAATGATAGATTTAATAGTCTTGTTCCTTAGGGATAAATGTTACAGGATTAAAATGCTGTCTCTGAATAATGTGCCAAATTTATTTCTCAACTCTTCCCTTGAGATGCGTTGGGATACTTAATATAAATGCAGAACTTGGCTGCACCTACATTTACATTTATTCATTTAGCTGATGCTTTTCTCCAAAGCCACTTGCAATGTTAAGGTTACAGTTATTACAAGCTTACAATTACTTACCCATTTATACAGCTGGGTAATGTTAGTAGAGCAATACTACTAGTACTGCAGCTGAAGGTGGGGATCAAACCTGTGACCTTTGGATCCAAAGGGAGCAACTCTAACCACTACATGACCAGATGTCCTAGCTGTCACCTGATCAGTATCTAAAAACCTCAGAAACTGGAATCCAATTATCTTGGTTTTCACATTTGCTTGGGAGACCTGAGAGTAAAATTAATTAGGATAATAGCAGCAATGTTGAGTAATGGACCTTCAATGAAATCTAGTGTACGTGCACAGGTGAGCACACTGGCATGTGAGGATGTGATGGAACAGCGCTAAAGCCATGTTGTGTCTCATTTTGATTCCTAGGCCTGCGTGGTGCTCGTTTCCTGCCTTGGTAGCGAGTGGCTGGAGGCAAACTTTCCGGCACTTGTGGCGCAGGTCCTGGAGCTGGCGTCGCACCCACGGACCACCCAGACCGCGTCCGACTCGGCTTGCAGTCGCCGCTGCGTGTCTTTCATCCTGCGGGCCACCCTGGGGACAATGCTCGGGCCGAAAGCCCAGGTTGCTGCTGCCAAGGAGCTCTGTTCACTAGTGGGCAAACAGAAAAAGGCCCTGGGTGAGGATCTGGGTTAATGAACCCTTTAGCTACTTAGAAAAATTAGCTACATGATTAGTGTAAAAACCATTTCAGTCACGACTACTGTATTAATCATTGTAAGGCAGACCATTAAAACATTTTGAGTATTACACTAATTTCATTTAAGTAGTATGTATTAATATATTTTTTTAATCCTTCCTCCTTTGTTATTTTTTAATAGCTTTTCTGTCTTTATTAAGGATATTCCTTAATATATTCTTATATCTTTATCAAACTAGTCTTGAATGTTTCATAAGACACTGTTTGTGGAAGTTTGACGTGAGTGAAGTGGAAGTGTTGTGATAGCAAGAATGGTGCAAGATTTCTGATCATTTTCACGCTTACCATAGAAACAGTAGAATAAGACTGATTTTTAATAGCTTATTTGTTGGCTGTTCGAAGAATGTATGTATCTATTAGGCATAATTTAATAGGAAGAGGAAAACAAGAGGTTTATAGTTAATGAACTTTTTGGACAACTTGGGCAGGATGTTCTGCAGTAGCCTGTTATGACAATTTATTCTCACAACACTATTTGCTTTAGTGCTTCCAAATTTACACTCAAATTTTTCTTCTCTAGCTGACAGATTTGTCCAAGGTTTCTTACATTGTTAGTTTTGTAGACTGTGACACACTTTTTTTTTTTTTAAAAAAAAAAAACCCATATATACAGCAGGGTATGCTTACTGCATCAATTCAGAGTAAGTACTTTGCTCAAGAATACAGCATCAGGAGCAGGATTTCAACCATGAACCTTCAGATTGCAAGGTGGCAGCCCAAACCTGGGCTCTGCTCATTCGTTCCGAGTAATTCTCTCGTTAGTTTTTACCCCCCTTCAGTTTTACCTTGTCTCGGATATGTCTTGTAAATTTGAACTGAGGGAGTGTACATAGTGGTTTACTTGGATCAGTACTGAAAACCACTGCTGTAAAACATTGAGTGTTTTCTAGCATCAAACAGTCAGTAGTTCTGTCTTGGCTGAAGACTCTTAACTTGTTGGCTCTCTGTTATACAGTTTAAACTGGTCATACGACCAGTTGTTATACCGTTGCAATGTTAGACTTTGTCGTTTATTCTTTTGCTGTCAGATGCACCTGTGAGTGACTGCAGCATGGAGACGAGGCTGAACGTCGCCGATGTAGCGGCTAGCCAACACACACTGGTGTGTGTCTTGCAGGAGCTCGGCAGCCTGGTGCAGGGCCTTGGCTCTTCTGCAGACTCCCTGCTGCAGGAGCCTAGTGCAGGTGAGCATGGAGGTGAGTCCCACACGTCTGCTCTCTTCAGGTGTGTTTTACGGCCGGTAAACACCTGGAGGTGGAAACACAGGTGATCAATCCACAACACATTTTTCAATAATTATACAAAATAAGCATCTTTGAAAAGTCATAACATTTTTCTAGTTTATTAATTAATAACATTGAACATTTTTCTTTAAATAGTAATGATGTAGATTAATGAATACTGGACGTGTTGTCTCAGGAACGCTGGGTGGTACGGTGGCACAGCGAATAGCGCTGTTGTCTCACAGAGCCTGGGTGGTGTGAGAGAACATGGGTTTGATCCCTACTCAGTCTGTGTGGAGTTTGCATGTTCTCCCCGTGTCTGCGTGGGTTTCCTCTGGGTTCTCCGGTTTCCTCCCACAGTCTAAAGACATGCTGTTCAGGTCCCCCCATAGTGTATGAGAGACAGAGAGAGAGTGTGTTCCACTGACAGATGGATGAATGACCCAGTGTAAGTAGTGTATCTAGCAGTGTAAATCACTGCGGTGAATAAGGTGTGTGGGCTGATCACACTACATAGAGTTCATTGGAAGTCGCTTAGGAGAAAAGCATCTGCTAAATAAATAAATGTAATGATAAACTATTTAATACTTGTATTTTAGAAATTGTTTTGCCTTTTATGTGACATTTGTTTCAAGATACCACTAGTTAAAACATTCAATAATTGGGTCCACTGACCTACGGAGTGGCAGTAAATGCAGAATTAAAGCCAACAGGAAGGAATTTTTATTGGTGAGTCCATAGTGTGTTTTTTACTTACTGAAGACCATGTGGAAGGTGAAAGATCCAGTACTGTAGGCTATGCTGTACTGGTTCACCTGTAAACGCAGTAAGTCACAATGTGTCTGTTCTCGACATCCATTTCAACTGCAAGTAGCTTAGCAAACCGAACACTGTAGTTCACTTTGGAGAAGAGCATCGGCTGTGTGAATGAATAACTAGATGCACTAGATGGTGATGCACCTGATTGCTTCGTGGGACGTGTTGTCTCAGGAGCGCTGGACACGGTGACCTCTGTGCTGCTGCATCCCAGTGCGTCTGTGCGGCTGGCTGCAGCGTGGTGTCTCCGTTGCTTCGCCGTGGCACTACCAGCACACCTGTCCATGTTGGTGGACCGCTGTGGCGAGCGGCTCAACGCACTCAGAGGCAGCTCTGAGGCGGTAGCTGGGTACAGCGCTGCTATCGCCGCCCTGCTGGGTGCTGTGCAGCACTGCCCTCTGGGAGTACCACATGCAAAAGGCAAGGTACGTATGTTTTTGGGATGTAGCGTCATTCGCTAGATGTCCTGCAAGTTCATTTCAGCGTAATAGCACTTCTTTCTTGAAATGTTGAATTTCCCTCTGTCTTCTAGGTTGTCCTTAGCCTTGCAGAGGAGCTGCTCCGCTCAGCCACCCAGAACAGCCGCCTCTCCATCCATCGCACCCAGGGAGGGTGGCTTCTACTCTCTGCGCTCATGACCCTGGGTACATTTCTCAAGCTCCATCTAAAGCCATCTCTCCAGTCAGCGTCTGACTGTTAGGTCCGAGCCGCTTTACTACACTGCTGGTCACACTGCAGCTGTGTAAGGTAGCGGGTATGAGGTCAGTCAGGACTTTGAATTCAAACGATGCCCTAAATACCGTATGTCAAAATTAATTTTAATGACTAAATCCATTCAGGTCCTTTTAAATTATTATTGCAAACAGACTTTAAATGAAGGCTTGAGCATTGATCAAGTACTATAGTCATTAATTTTCCTGGATTTTTTTTTTTTTTCTGTCTGAAATATTCAGCTTGAAGTGGTTATTAACTGAGTAAAACAAAGCCTTAGTCTTTACCATATAAGTCCAAATGTAGATTCATCCAGTAATCACATATTAGGTCAGTAAAATTCGTGTCCGACACATCACAGTGACTGCTCTGGAAAGTGACCAAGCACGAAGCAGTGATGGGCAGACTTGTGCTTCTTTTGTGTGTTTTTTGCCCATATTTGTAAAAAGAACAGACAGTGAAATCAGAGAACGCTGCTGAGAAATGTCTTCTGTGTCTGTGCAAAATGGTGCTCGCAGGTGGGGCTGTGGTAGTACACCATCTGCCCAGGGTATTGCTGCTGTGGAAGTGTGCCTTTCCACTCTCGGTCCAGGAGCTTCACACCGAGCGCAGCCGTGGGGACGCCTTCACTTGGCACGTGGCGCTGGAGGCTAGAGCTGGAGCGCTCTGCGGTCAGTTCTCCTCCTGGCCTTTCTGAACGTGTCTTACACCCTTTGTCTTTACATTTAAAGGGTACAGGACACGTTCCTACTTCTTCCACTCTCTTCCAGTGATCGTAACTGTAAAACAAATGTAGTCATTTCTAATAGTAATTTTATTTTTTAAACATTTTTACCAGTACTAATGGACAGACATTAGAAATGAGATTTTCATAGTTTCATATTTAACCCACCCACATGGTGTAGTTTAAATGAAGTTAATAGAAATATTTTTCCTTCCCCAAGTCATTGATTATTTTTACTTTAAATTTTAATGCAGCTGGAGCGACTTGCAGTGATCGGTCTGCAGAATGAATAAGTGCTTTCATAGACTTATTTGCACACAGACACCTTGTAAGTTAAATAGAAAAGTGTCCTACTGTGTTTGTGGCCCTTTTTTTTTAAATAACAAAAGTAAAATGAAACTTGTGATTCACAGCCAAACCGAAATATAAACTTAATTTGAGGCATGGTCTGCCTGCTAGACTGCTGGTGAGCCAGAAATTCTGATAGTCCTGTACCACTTACAAAAACGGTTGTGGGCACCATTACTTTTTATGAGAATTTTTTTCTGTTTTATTATTTCTTTTTTTCTTTTTTTTTTTTTTTTTTTATTTCTGGAAGTTGCAGATCTCCTCTGCTAGAGATATTTCTCCTACCAGTCAGTGTACATGTAATTATTTTTACATTTTATTTCTTTTCAGGGTATTACCGTGACCATTTGACCTTCTTTGTTTAACGTATCGAACCTTTTTTTCTGAGCCAAAGTGCTTCATTATCATTCGCTGTTAGATGGTGTAGATACTCACTGGATGTGTCATTTGGTCAATATTGACTCTTCTCTACACAGCCATGAAGAGCTTCTTCTTGTACTGCAGAGATCTTGTGAACGAAGAGGTCATAGATCGCTTGCACACACCCTTGGCTTGTGCGGTTGCTCTACTGACTCAGTGAGTGTTGGGATTGGCTGACGGGAAGGGGGGCTCACGTCTTGGTTATATCCTACACTGACAGTATAATTTAATTTTGGGTCTACACCCTGCAGACAGTGACTTCATGTTTGGAATGAAATACAAGATATTTAATAAGAGCAAATGGGAGAATTTTGACAAGGCTCTCATTTCAACATTTAAAAGTAATTTGAATAAAATTTGTCTTAATTTTATTTGTTTTAGACTAGATGGATATCTGAGTCTTCTCTTAGCTGTCTATTCGTTGCTGTCTCAATTCCAAACAGTCTTTGCTTAAGTTTTCGGAGGTTTTGGAAAGCGGGCTTTATGTTGTAGATGCTTTTACTCCAAGCAGTACAATCACTGGTTAAAGTTGCTGTCATGTAAAATTTTTTTGATTGTCATTTGGGCATTTCATGATCTTCCTCAATTATTGATCCTTAAAGACTTACACAAAGTAATATCTTGTTGAACTGATATTCAAAGTTACAGATATATGAATTTGAAATGAAGCCCTCAAAATATTCATGAAAACATTGGCTGGAAAAAGTAGTAGTAAATACTGGTGTTGTGAACTATGGTATATTTGAATTTGTACGCACTTTGATTCTTGATCTCCATTTTCAGTAAATGACTTACAAGAACTTTACCAGTTTATTCTTTAACAAAATGTATGTACTAAGAGTAATAGGAATACACTCATCCCTCCTATAACTAGGTCCCAAGCAACAAAAAAAACTTCTCTAAATACTTTTTTTTTAATCATACAGTGAGCTAATGACTGAGCTTAAGTGTTTTTTATCTCATTGTGCAGTTTACCTCCACAATGAGTATTGCGTTTTGTGGACAGACACTCATTAGCGTTTGGAAAGGTTTTTGTCTGTCACTGGTGTCAGTCTGGCTGTTTTATTGCCAATCCTCCTGTATTAACTTCTACATTAATCATGATTGTATTTGAAGGACAAGTGCACAGATGGTTCAGAATTAGGCTTTCTTCTCCTAGCCATTCCAGCAGATGCTAACTGATTAACAAAACATTCATGTGTTTATTGTAAATTATACTGGGTCTGACAAGTGTGCACTGTGATGATGATTTCTCAGTCCTTCTTTTAATTCTAGCAAACACAACAATTACAAATAATTTTGATGATGCTAAACAGACCCTGTTTTTCATTTGTTATAATTGATCACCAGGCTTCATGATTCTTGGATTTATGCTTCTTTTCCTTTCCTGATCCTGATTTGTCCATTTTTGTTTTACCTTGCTATGGTTCACTGCACCTTTTTTCAGCACTGAACAAATTTGCATCTGTCTAATTCCCCCCCGATGGTTTTCTTCCCAACGTAAGATTCCCTGCTCTCATCAGATCTTATGGTAACCAGATCAAGAATGTGGCCACTACGTTCAGATGGAGGCTGTATGAAGTCCTGACGCTCATACCCCCTAAGACCTATGAAGGTCAGTTCAACAGTGTGTCCTATTGATGGTCCCTTGTGTTTCACCACCACTGTTGCCTGCTAAGATAAATTGACTAACTTCACTTTTTATTGATAGTTGTCCATCTTGATGTGAAGTTTTGCCATATAAGCATCATACAAAGTAGTTTGGGTAATGTTAATCAATGAGTTTTATAAAAGCTGTGCAGGTGCGATTCAATCCAACATATATATATTTACATATGTTGTGGTAGTTGCAAATACTGGCACTATTCTTTATGGAGTGTCAGTAATAGTTTGACTAGGAAATGGGTGTTTAGTTAAAGATGGTGGTTGTTACTGTACACAGATGAACTGCGGTCAGCATTAAATGCTGTGTACGTACACACAGCAATGTGCCTCTTTACTTGGGTTCTTATGGTTCTTATATCAAATTGTGTTTGCTGGATCTTTCATCTTAGTTTTCTCTTTGTAATGTATTTTCAGCAAATTATTATTACATAGATGTACATATACTTTGAAGAGACGTTGTGGAGGCTACCTGTGATAAAACATGAAAATGAGCTTTTTCCCCCCCTCCATATTGTAAGAGAGTTTTGGCACATTGCTGAAGCAGCTGGTGAGTGACTTGACTGTGGTGGAGAACTCTGTGTCCTCTGGGCTGATGCTGTTGCTGCCTTTCTGCCACCCAAACGACATGTCAGTCCTGGGCCCTCCTGTGCAGGACACTGACCATCTCTTCCTTGAAGAGCAGGTATTTAACTGGGGCCGCCTACTCCAGCTTGGGGTACCCAGCTGTTTTTAGACCATAAACCACATCGTGGTTAGAACTGCTGCCTTTGGACCCAAAGGTTGCAGGTTCGGTCCCCACCTCCTGCTGTAGTACCCTTGAGCAAGGTACTTAACCCTAAAAAGTTGCTCCAGTAAAGTTACCCAGCTGTATAATGGGTAAATAATTGTAGAAGGTAGACTAATATTGTAAGTCACTTTAGAGGAAAGCATCAACTAAATTAATAAATGTAAATCTACATAAGGGTAATCTTATAAAATTACCCAGCTGTATGAATGGATAAATTCGTGTAGTACGTCGTAAGTCACTTTGGAGAAAAGCGTCCGCTAAATGAATAAATGTAGATGTGGAAGCATGGAGGGCAGTGCCTGTTTTAGAGGATTGACAGTTTGCAGACACTCAGATAGCGACTCTGCCTTCCAGAGACTGAAATCAATGAGATATTAATGTCTTTTTTTTTTTTTTTTTTTTTAAAACATGACTCCCAAGTTAAAGATACTTTGTCATTAAATACTAGACAGTGATATTTTGTGTGGCAACCCTCAGAAACCAGCAGCATAAAGAACAAAAAAAAAAGTTGGATTAAACTATACATACATATATATTGCACATCCACAGAAATGAGGCAGCCTACTGTGGTTACCCGAAATCTCTTCCTTTTGCGATATAGCGCCTGCTATTTATGGCCAGGGACTTCATCGGCACGTAAATTTAGAAACTGGATGTTCCTGTGCTCTCTTTCTTGCTGTGTAAGAAAAGGTACGTGTTGAAACGGTTATGTTAGTATGTTCAGTATGCATACTCTCACCATGCTTTTGCACCTTGCTCCAGTTGCACCATGGGAGCAGTGTTGGAGTAGGCAGCCTAGAGTGTGACCCGTTCACAATCTGTAAGAAGTCCCTGGATGTCCCAGTGCCGCTCCCAGCGGCCTGCCCTGTCGGCATTGCAGCAGCACAGCTATTCGGGGTCATCTTTCCTCACATTGGCGCTTCTCGTAGGTACGGTTACAGCTTGAAAGGCAAACTTTTACAGCTATCTTTTTACTGTCAATGTGTTTCTTTTTGTACTGGACAAAATTGTTTTCCCATTACAAGGCAAATATCGTGAAGTCCACTGGACTAACACAAAATTATCGGCCTACGCAGGTTTTCTCCGTTAAATGTTCATTGTAAACAGAATGCAGGGTTTTGTTGTTCTGTTGGATGTGCTGTTTACAGCTGGCAAATGAATTTTTAAATGATGCGGCGGTGCTCGTACGTGGTCCTTCTGCTGTAAAGCGTGTCCTGTGGAGCAGATCTGCCTGCACCATGTGTTGTCATAATGTTTTGGTGCCAGTGATCAAGTGCATTAGAGGCTGTGGTGATGTAAAGGATCATTTGCATTAATTTGTGCACATGTGCATGTTGTGCATACCTCCAGTTATAATTCTGTCAATCTGCTCTCTCTGTTAGCATCCAGATTTTGGAGCAGTTTTCAGAGTGTCTCAAACAACTGAAAGGTCCTCGCCAGCAGAGTCCACAAATCCATGTGGTATCAGCCTTTTGCTGTGCATTAAAGGTAAACTCTGGCATTTTGTTCTTCTGCTGCTTTCTTGTTTCTCAATCCCACTTTTAAAGCCTGCACTGGTGACTCAATCTGAAATGATACAGACTTTTGCTTTACTGCAGAGGCTAAATTTAGACTTCAGGTTTATTCTGTCCTCCTCTGTAAGATGGTTGTTCATATTCCAGCAGTGTTCAACTGTGTTAGAAAGGGTATTCGTCTTTAAGACTATAGTCATTTCAACAAGCCAAGAAAAGCACAACAATCACTAATGCTTTCCTTTAAATGTAGAACTACTCCATTTAGTTGTTTTAAACTGAGTAAGATTGCCACAGCAATGTGTGTCCCATATAATTTCTGAAATGAAATTTAAAATCTCAGTAATGCGAGAAAAATCACATAATTCTGTTTAGGTTGCGAGCCATTGAGCACATGGTTACTACAGTAGCAATGTGTTGGAGAGCAGTTCTCCAGACTCTGAGGGCTTGTCTCGTGATTTTAAAGCATTTATGAGCTCTAATATTCATAATGACAACCCAGGCATTCATAGTTCAAAGACTTCAAAAAGATGTGGGATACAGTGTATAATGATATGTTTAAGGACACTTCATCTGTCTTGTCCCATGTTTCCGAAACAGATTATAGTATCCCATATGTGATCTTTTTTTTTTTTTTTAATTAAAAATATATACAGCAGACACAGGTCATAAGGCATTCACACACAACCACTGAACCTGAGAATCGCCAAACTTTACAAATTCTTTGCTTTCCAGGCTGAGTAAGATAACCCTCTCCTCCTTCGCTCTGCAGCATTTGGGGTGCAGTCCCAATGTACTGGTGTCGGAGCACGTGTGCAGGCTGGGCCTGGGACTGCTGCTGCGAGCCCTGGAGAGCAGCGATGACCTGCTGCGTTGCACAGCCGCCGAAGGCCTGGCCCGGTTGGTGCAGGTCGCCAACGATTCTGCCTTCTCGGTTTCCACCATGCAAATCAGCTTTGAGAAGTGGGTATGACTGAAGTGTCTTGTTTGTTCATCACAGTGGACTCTTTCGTATGTCTACAATTTTAGTTTTTTTTTTTTTTTTTTTTTTCCTCCCCTCCTCTCTCTGAGGAAGGATGGGGGAAAGGTTCTACTTGGATGGTGGACAGTGCAATAATCTTTGTGACTGATGTGTATGTATGGAATTAAGACAGAATTTCACAAAATGTTACAGAAGTGAAATGGTACAGTGGTCAAACAGGTACTCGGAGGTAATAAGATTATAAAAAACAAAAACTGGCACCCAGTCAGGGTCCTACAAAATAGCCCTTGGTCCCCATTGCCATGGCCATAGGGCCAGCACAGAGACTGTCCAATAGTCCTTACCACAATCTAGGGAGGTCGCTGCTTTGCTCCCTACTGTCAGGTAAGGGGCTATGAATTACCACGTCTGCTGTTCACTACACGTGTCTCGGCAACCTCCCTTTCCTCATCCTCTTACGCTTCTGTTAACGTGAGGATTACCTGCAGATACGTGTGGTTGGGACATCATCCGGTGTGGATCTTCTGAGCAGGCGTTGGGCACTCTCCAAGGTTCGTGGAGGTTTTTCACTCCCCTGTGGGACACTTTGTTGGTGTTCCCAAGTAGACAACTGGGTCGATCATCAACCTAGATGTAAAAGGACCGTAGGGAGAATTAACCCTCGATTTGTGTTCCACGGCATATCTGTCTACCTGTCCGCTGCAGTCTTCCATGGTTGGGTGCTAGGGTGAAGTATCTTCAGCACATTCTTCTGAGTTGTATTTGAAAAAACGATGCTTTCTTTTTCCCTCAGTCTCTATAAACTTCTGTTTGCAGGGCTGTAACTTTTTACTAATTAGGTTGAGGTTTCCTTGCCTCTTTGCAGTTGACCAAAATTGTCCTCAGCACTTGTTTGTACAGCCAAATGCACAGGAAGTCATGGTCATGAGAGGTAGTGCGTTATCTAAGGTGCAGAGTGGGTTCTTATGCTTTCATTGTGGTGATTCACTGCTCCATGGAATGCCCCTACTTTTCATACTTTGTTTCACCTTCAGTCACTGGCAGGTTAGTGCTTTAAGAGATAATTATACTGTAGAAACATAGGTTTCGTAAAGTCTTTACTAGAAACTAATTGGGAGAATTGATCAAACCATTATTATTGGAGCGTCTTGTGACGTTTTCTACACTGAGCAAAGAATTGAAACAGTTCCATGACTGATTTATGACACTGAAAAGAAGGTTTTGTCTCGACTATAGGTTGAAAACTGCAAGGGATGCAATGTCCAGGATGGGCCATGCCCTGGCCTTGGGCACCCTGTATCGCTACATGGGGGGAATCGGCTCCCCCCAGCACCTCAGTGCCTGTTTGGGGATCCTCTTCACCCTTTCTCAGGACAGCAGCTCACCTGAGGTCCAGGTAATACTCCATGAGTATTCCTTCTGTTCTCATGTCATAGTGTTATGAAAAAGTGTTTCCAGTCTTCTCTATTTTTGTGACTTTATCACATTAAATTCAATCAGATCTTTTTTGTCAGTTATAGTATTATGTCAATGCAGCCTGAGAATGATACCAGTATTTTTTATTTCCTTAAAGAGAAAAAAAAAAAAAAGGTTGCAAGTTCGATCCCCACCTCCAGCTGTAGTACCCTTGTGCAAGGCACTTACCCTAAATTGCTCCAGTAAAATTACCCAGCTGTATAAATGGGTAAATAATTGTAAGTTTGTAACTATAATAATTGTAACCTTAACATTGGAAGTCACTTTGGAGAAAAGTATCAGCTAAATGAATAAATGTAATGGGGGAAAAAAAACTGTTAATTATATCTGAATTAGTATTAGATTAGTCTTAAAAAGATAAAATAATTGATTGTATATGTATTGTACCTCTTTGGTGGAAGTAACTTTATTTGGAAGGCAGCAGGAATCTTCCCTTGCAATTTACACACACACACAGTAATTTCAGCTGTGAGCTAATTTGGTAAAAGCTGTCAGTTTTTATAAGTCTAGAAACTGAAGTCCTCCTGGGATGTAGCAGTTGCTCCAAGAAACTTAGAGTGAACTAGGCTCCAGCATGCCAAAATAATCTTTTTTGAATCTCGTTCAAAGTGTCCAAAAAATATTCAGTCAGTCCGTGGATTATGATTTTTTTTTTTTATTAGCTGATACCTTTATCCATGACAATTTACAGTGGTAGTTTATACCAGGAAGAAAAAAAACTTCTTACAAGTTTGCAAGGTATCATTCAGCTAATGAGATGTACGTCGCTTTGGAGAAAAGTCTCTGCTAAATGAATAAATGTAATGACAGTTTAGGATGAAATATCGTGATGGGACTAACATAAAATGAACTGAGTGCAGAAATAGCTCCAGCACAGAAATAAATGATGTAACCATTAAAAGCATGTGCATTAACGACTGCAAGTGAGTTGAATTCAGAGGTCTGTCTAAAGAGACAATGAATAATCATTCTGTGTGTGTTTTTGTTTTCACACAGATGTGGGCTCTGCACTCTCTCTCTCTGGTTATTGACCTGGCAGGGCCTATGTACCATGCCCATGTAGAGCCTACCTTTACTCTGGTACTGCGGATGCTGTTGACTGTACCGCCTGCCCATGTGGAGGTCCTCCAAAGCTTAGGCCGCTGCCTCAGCGCTCTCATCACCGCACTAGGTCCAGACTTGCAAGGTACCTCGGCGTTCTTGTTCACACCTGCCAACCCCTGGGTCAATCACAGTTAGGCAACAGTGGAAAATAAAATATAATTTGTATTTCATTAAAAAAATACTTAAGTATCAAAATGAAAAAAGAAATCAAATTAGCCATATGTATTAGTTTTATCTTGCAAGAATAGAAGACATTTGTTAGTACAGGCGGTCCTCGACTTGCGTTACGTTCCAATGACCTTGTCGTAAGTAGAATCATAAATCATAAGTCGCAAATTCTCTTATGCTGTATTACATAAGCCGTAATGATTTATAAACAGTTAAATCCTTGAATGTATAATGCTTTGCTGTATTTTGTCAATAATTCCACACATTATGTATTTCTAGTATAGAATAATATTAATAAAAGTACAGTACAGTGTTATTTTCATGCCTCTGTATTTTCACTAACTTCTAAATCTTTTTTCTTTTCTGCATCAGCAGAACACGTTTTTGCTTTCTAGCCATTTTAAATTTAAAGTATGTTGAATGGAATCACAGACAAAACTTTTTTAAAAAAAAAAAAAAATTTTTCTTTTTTTTCTGTAAGTAAAACACAATGGCTGATATAGGATATGCCACTTATAATCTGGAATATGGGTGCCTTGCAGCAGTTTGGCCAGCCCATGTTATTGTACAGCAGAAGTTAGGACCAATGTAAATGCTCAAATAATATAAGAAGGTTTGTGGGACATCTGTTGTCTCCTTACGGGTCATTGTAAGTAGATCTTATTGTACTATCCTGCAAGTGTAAGGATTGCAGGTTTGTTAACAGAACAAATTTAAGTAAAAGAAATAAAACTAATAAAAAGCGAATGCTCTCTTGGTAACTTAGTACTAGTTGATAATGGCAATCTCCAACTGAAAGGAAATGGATCGGGTGAGGCACGTAAAATTTAATCTTTGCCATATGTTTTTCTTTAAATGTTACTGAGATATATTTTTGCGGCCATGGTTCGTGTTGTAGGTGAAGGCCCGCTGCTGTCAGCGCTTCGGACCTCCTGCCTTGTAGGGTGTGCCGTGATGCGGGAGAGCCATGACTGCCTGGTGCAGGCGCAAGCCATCACCAGTCTACAGCAGTTGCACATGTTTGCCCCACGCCATGTCAATGTGGCTAACCTGGTGCCCTGCCTCTGTGTGAGTCCTAATGCTAGTGGCCCCTTCAGCCCCACATAAGCACACACTTCCTTGGAATGCGACAAGCATTTTTATTATTTTTTTTTGTTTTGTTTTGTTTTAATTAAACCATCCTAACGGAGTACTGAAGTAGAGTCTCGGTCATCACCCTATGTAAAGTAAATGGGAGTTATACAGAGCAACATCACAGGTAGGGAAGTAGGGAAAGACTCTTACTGCAACCATTGCAGAGCATCTGAATTTCTACACAAGCTGTTACTTCCAATATTATGAAAAGATTAGCTACCGCATCCAGTGCCCACAGCTCCAGGGTTGTGGGTTTAAAACAGGTGCTTCAGGTTCCTTCAACAGTCCAAAGACATGTTTCAGGTGGATTGGTGACTCTTTTACCTTTAGTGTGTGTGTGTGTGTGTGTGTGTGTGTGTGTGTGTGTGTGTGTGTGTGTGTGTGAGAGAGACAGAGAGAGAAAGAGAAATTACTCTGCTGTATAAATAGATGAATTGCAGTGACTTTAGTCTGTCAGCTAAATTAATGTTAAAATAGATGCATCTGCTGAATAAATGAATGTAGAGAACTTTGCTGGTTGCACTCTACTTATATTAAAAGGGACTAGTCAGCACCCATCTGTGTTTTTCACAAAAATGTATTCCCATCAGTTCAGAGGTGTTCTTTCAGGTGAAAAGAGGAACGTTGATGAACCTCGGTGCAGCAAGTGGTGTAGGGAACAAACTAGGTTTGCTTGAGACTTTCATGTCTGCAGCTATGTCTCCTTCTCTTAATGTAATGCATAAATTGTACTTCTGCTGAGATGTATGTCGCTTTGGACAAAAGCGTCTGCTAAATGAATAAATGTAAATGTAGAAGAAGCAGACTAACTTAGACACCTCACGTGCTTTTAGCCTTTCTGGACAATTCATCAACTTATCCACCTTCTATCCCATCTGTAGCAGTTGGTTTGCAGCTCACTCAGCTGTCAGGCACTGGCCTGAAAACCTGGTACTCGGTGTTATTTGCTGAGTTAATTGGGGTTGGTTTATTTTATTTGGATTGTTTTTTTTCTTTTTTTTTTTTTTTTCCCCCCTCTGCCTCTGCACATTTTCCAGTTTGTTAAGGGTGACTCCACCAGGAGCACAAGGATCCAAAAAGTTCAGCTGTCAGGGTCTATGCAGCACTCAAGCCTCTCCACCCCGAAGAGATCAGTGGATGGGATTCAATGAATTTGGCAGACACTGTTCAAATAAAAAAAAATAATTAAAACACAGCCTGTTGTAGCTGCCTGTAGAAACAGTGTGCAGATAAGTAGTGCACATATAACAACAACAGGGAAATGGGTCCGAAAAGGATGTGTTCGCAGACCTTTAAGTGATAGGAGGGATGCAGTCGTTTTAAAGGGCCAGACACACCAGGGCCAAGACTATAACGTATAGCCTGTTGATTTCAGACTCCAACTCTGGGTGCTTGGTGGTCCCACTCATGAGGAGGAGTACAGCACTCTTGCAGGGTATAGTAGTTAATGAAGGGAAATGGGACTCTCTTAGCAATGTCTCTGTGTGTCTGCAGGTAAACATGTGCAGTTCTTACCTCTCCCTTCGGAAGGCAGCGGTGGCGTGCCTTAGGCAGCTGACCCAGCGGGAGGCAGTAGAGGTATCTGACTATGCGGTGACTGTGGCCAAGGAGCTCCCACGCAGGGACAGTACTGTGCTGGGTGAGTAGACAGGAAGCTTGGCGGCCTTCCACAGTAACTTCCTGTCACATAATGGTCACATGACGGACTCCAGTGATATTAAATGAGGTTCACCCTCAGTCTTCAGGGGAAAATCTGCCAGACTATTATTTACTCTTCTTTGGAGAACTAAATTCAGATTATATCACTTGTTTTTTAGTAAATTATTAAAAATACATAATGTAACAGTTTTATTATGTGTGTGTGTGTGTTTTTTGCATTTTCCACTCAGTTTTGTTAGATTAATCATACTTTTGGTGTTAGTTTGCTCTATATGTCAGTTTTTAGAAAAAATATTTCACATTCTTGAAATTAGCACGTTTTGGTAAATTTTGGTTCCAAGCACTGAATATTCCAGTACCTTTTAGTGTCTGATGCTTTCTAGAATTTTCCGGTGCCTTCTAGAATCTTCCAACGACCGTAAAGGACCAAACTAAAAATTATACTCTAAAGGAACTAGTGCTATTTTTGCAATCGGTAAACTTTAATTAATAATAATGTAACAATCAACGTAACTAAGAACTTGGTAGTGTAGTGGTTAGAGATGCTGCCTTTGGACCTGAAGGTCGCAGGTTAGAATCTCAATTACTGATGTAGTACCCTAACCCTAAATTACTCCAGTAAAATTCCTCAGCTGTATAAATGGGTAAATAACTATAAGTACCTTAACATTGTAAGTTGCTTTGGAGAAATGTATAAATGTAAACATTGAAAAATTTAGTTGCATTGTGATAGTTACTGTATTTTTGTAGTTCTATATTTTCCCTAATGTCAAAACTTAACATTGTCAACAAAACTCAGATGTTCGAGGTTAATTTTTAAAAGGGACATTCTTGCTATCATAACTTGTGTCACAATAAGTTTCTCCCTTTCTTAAATGTTACTGTCAGTCATTTTAAACTGTCCAATGATTTTACCACCATTTGTCATTTCCCTCTGACATTCATGTTTTCATTCTTTTGTTTTCTTCTTTTTCTTTTTTAATATTTGAATTGGTTTTAGGTGTTATTTGTTGATGGTTAGAAATGTGGTACCATACATTTTTAACAGTCATTTCTTCTAATATGTGGGTTCGCATAATGCAATTAGGGAAACAAAGTCATTGTAATAGGTGTGGTGAAGCTTTACTAACTAGGGCTGTGATGTGCGGCCCTCAGATGTCACCATCAAGGAGAGGGGCCTGGAGGGAGCACTCTTCATCCTGCTGGACCAGGAGATGGACCCACAGCTGCGCCAGGACATCCAGGAGATACTGGGTCACATGCTGAGCTCTGTGACGGTAGCCAGGCTTTCACACTGGCTGAAACTATGCAAAGATGTCCTCTCTGTCTCTGCTGGTGGGTGAACAGTTATCTACAGCAGACGCTGAAAGCCTACGAGCTCTTTCTTTAATTCTGTCAGAGTTGAACAAGTCGTCTTGATATTCTGAACTGTCACATGGCAGCTTGTGAAGGCATGCACACTACCCCCAGGTGTTACCGCAGACTTTGCCGCAACTCTCCGAGCGGATGTGAACGAGAGAGAAGATGAGAAGGAACAAGCCGACGACGACTCCATCTTCACCTGCAAGTCAGAGTCCAGCAGCCCTTTCATCAACTTACGATGTTCCACACGCGCATTTGCAGCAGAGTGCGTGTGTCGCATCATCTCCCAGTGCGAAAATGGAGACCCAGCCCATTTCCACATGGCCCTTGCCCAGGAGCGCCGCCTGCAAGACTCTACCACTGAGCAAGGTTACTGCAGTGTTGCTCTATCTATCACAGTTTTGTGGTACTGCGGTGTCCTTTTCCTTAATTAATGTCTCGGATCGTTGCTCAGATGTTCATTATTTCTGGGACTTTTGTACACGTTACAGCTGAAATTCATGAGCAGCGAAATAAATGATTGCTCTCCTCTCCTGGGTCTCAACAGATTTTCTGGTTCTGCACTTGGCTGATCTGATTTGCATGGCTTTCATGGCTGCCACAGACCACAACAGTCAGCTTCGGATGTCTGGTCTCCACACCCTTTTGGTCATCATTCGCAAGTTTGCAGCAGTCCCGGAACCTGAATTCCCAGGCCACGTCATCCTTGAGCAGTACCAGGCTAACGTAAGGACCTCCTCGTCATACCAATGTTCCTGTGATGTATGAACAGCTAAAAGGACTCAGCTGGAGTTTATAGACAGGTACCGTTTAGTTCTGCCTATGACTTTACTTAGCATTCAGCAAAAACATTTGTTTGTTATCGAAAGTGAATGTGCATATGGTTGCATTTTTAATAGTAGTATTTTTGAAAGTGATTATGGTAATATTAGTCATTTCTCCAGTTGAGTGTTCATATGGAGCAACTCTTTGTGGAAAACATAGTAACATAGTCTTGGGTAACTCTCCCATTAATACCACCATCAGTGCAGAGTTTTTGGTTTATACCCCTCACCTGTGGTGAAACTCTCTTCACACAGGTAGGCGCAGCATTGAGACCAGCGTTTAGTGCAGATACACCTCCTGATGTCACAGCCAAGGCCTGTCAGGTTGGTATTTTTGATCTCAAGTGTATGCTGAGGAATCCCAGGTCTTTGGAGAAGAAAAATGAGAAGACATACAGACTTGGAATCAAGAGCTGTTTATAGTACTTCTTCACTAGACGTTATTCTTCTACTCCGATGCATCAAGTCCCGAAAGCTGCATCCACACTAGACATCTGTTGTGATATGATAGAGAAACATGATACTCGTTATATTTATGACGGAAGATCCTGGAAAAAACACATTATTGTTCTTCATTTAGCTGACGACAGCTGGCTTTTGTCCAACTTAAGAGTTAGAGCGCTGTTAAGCGAAGCTGGTGAATACTGGCCCAAATAGACTCATGTGTAATTGCTGAAAGTGTTTCTCCCAGCTGTTAAAACTTTGTTTTTTCTCTGTGAAACGGTTTTTGTGTAAACCGGTATCCAGTACGGTCAGTCGTCAGCTCTACTGTCGTTTGTGTAGGTGTGCAGTGCCTGGATTTCCAGTGGTGTAGTCAGCGACTTAGGAGACCTGCGAAGGGTACACCATCTCCTTACCTCATCCTTGATCAGAGTGCAAGCAGCAAAAGAGGTGCCATGTCAGCAGTACAATGAGAGCACGACCACCATGGAAACACTAGCAGTGTTGAAGGCCTGGGCTGAGGTGAGAGCTCACACTGTACCTTTGGCACTATGTGTGTCTACCATAGCTGCCTGAATGACCTTTTAGAGCTTGCAGACAGCTAAACACACAAACTCATTCCAAACATAGATTAGCTGAATGGTGGATTCATTGCACGTAACCGCTTCAATGTGTTTATATTTACATTTACTCATTTAGCTGATGCTTCTCTCCAAAACGACTTGTAGTGTTAAGGTTGCAATTATTTATCTATTTATACAAGTGGGTAATTCTACTGGAGCAATTTAGGGTAAATATCCTGCTTAAGGGTAGTACAGCCGGCGGTGGGGATCAAACCTGCGACCTTTCTGTCCAAAGGCAGTAGCGCTAACCACAACGCTACCGGCTGTCCCGGATGTGTTGTGTACACTGGGTGACTATATAAACTGAAATGAGGAAATATGCAGATTTATTTATATAGAAAAATTTCAGTACATACACACACTTGCATATATATATGTTTTCTTAAGTAAAATGCATATATGTAATAGCTGTGAATGAGCTGACCAAGCACAGGTAGACAGCCTGCAGTGCTATAGAGTAATGGAGTGAAATTGCCCTGTTGCGTTATAGCTAATGTTAATTGTTCAGATAACGGTGTCCATTTTAAAGGGATTTGTATATATTTGAGAATAAGTGTGTCAGTTTTGGACCTTTCCAATGCAAAAATATGTTAACCATTGAAATGAATGATAATTAAATATTTGATTTTATAAGAATTTGTCTTTTTTGAGGGACGTATTACCTTCGTAAAGCAGAGAAGACTGTAGAGAGAAGCTAAAGACAGAGGATATTACCGGTGCATCCAAGGGAGCCCAGCTGATTTGGCTCACAGTCTGAGTGGTGTCTTGTTTCAGGTCTACATAGCAGCAGAGGGAAGCCCTAAGAGCAAGGACAGGCTTGCCAGGTTCATGGAGCCTCCAGGTCCTAGTACAGTTGAAGAATCTGTGGGAGCAGGTCTTACGGGAGATGGGCTGCTAAAGTTGGTCCAGGCTGACCTGCCCACCCTCAGCCGGTTGTGGCTTGCTGCTCTGCAGGACTACGCCCTTCTCACCCTACCTCAGGAGTATGCTCATTGGCTCCCAGCTGCTGGTGAGAACCCACCTTGGACTGGTTAGCCTGTTGTCTGTGTGGAAAGCCCCATTGGAGTCCGCTGGACCAGTGTGCTGTTGTGTGTTTCAGGTGGTGCATTTTACACCGCTGAAACTGTGGACAGTGCCAGGCCTCACTATTGCAGCGCCTGGGCCCCCATCCTGCATGCCACTGCGCTGTGGCTGAAGAGCACCGGCTTCATTGTGGTGGACGATGGCCCTGCCAACCTGTCTCGCCCTGTTACCCCGACATCAATGGGCCAGTCCACATCATTGGCCAGTATCCAGTCTCCTGAAGATGTGAACACTGATCGCTTGCACCTTATCCTAGGTACAGCCTTTTCTCCCCATGCACTCTCTGGTGAAGCTCTGGAGGGCCACACTGTCTCTGAACTTCCCTTTGGTGCCTAATAATTTTAATAAATTGTATTAGTTAAAAAAAAAAAAAAAACAACTGTAGACATTCGGAGGTCAAAATACCAAAAAAATGAACAAAACTCTTGGCTCTTGTTTGAAGTCTTCTCTCTTTAGCTTGTCATTCTTCATGTTTAAATCTCCTGTCCTCAGGCATCACCATGGAGTTCTTGTGCTCTCCACATTCTGATGCTCAGATGGAAGATATAATCTCATGTCTTCATGCCCTGCAGTCCTTATTGGATGTCCCCTGGCCTAGGTCTAAAATTAGCAATGATCAGGTACTTGTTTCAGTGTTGGCTTTATTTCACCTTAGAATGTAGTCCTCACGTTATCCTGTGATAAATATTTGTTGCTCTTTTCCATGTTGTACTGGTAAATCCTAGGAACTTGGAGTTAAAAATGGCAATTATTTTAATTATGTAAAATGTTGACAGTTGAATCAAATTTCCTCACTGGGAAGCTTCATCTTGTGCTTACAGGCCCTAAGTGTAGAGCTACTGAGTGTGCTGCACAGGCTCATCGTGACGCGGGAGTCTGCCAGCATCCAGCTGGCTGTACTGGAGCTGGTGCATCAGGTGGTGTGTGCGGCACAGGAGCACGTGAAAGAGAAACGACACAGCGCTGAGGGTGAGCGCAGGGTGGGGGTTGATCACAGCTACATGATGTGGAATGACTTTTTATGAAGAAAAAGTTATTCTGCTTAGAAGAAATGAGAAATAAGTCAGAGGTCAAAAATACTGGCTTGAGGACATCTTAACGTTAGTTTGATCCATCTAAGTGAATTATGAAGCAGCTTTACAATAAATGCTGGACAGTAGATGTAACCCTATGTGACGTCTGTCGTATGGCAGTTGACGATGGAGCAGCTGAGAAGGAGACTCTGCCGGAGTTTGGGGAAGGCCGTGACACCGGCGGGCTGGTGCCGGGGAAGTCGCTGGTGTTTGGTGCTTTGCAGCTGTGCCTGTGTATCTTAGTGCGGAAGCTGCCACAGCTCAGCCCAAAGCTGATGGGCAGCGTCCCCGGACACAGCATGCAGCCCCAGCCCCTGAGCCACAGTGACTGCACACTGGTGTCCGCAGCGCTGAGCATCCTGTCCGATCTGCCGTCTGTATGCTCCCCTGAGGGTAGGATCATACGCCCATTGGTAGCCTTGACCACAGCCAACACCTTAGCAATGGAATGCTGAGCTTGTGATAACCTTTTTTTTTTTTTTTTTTTTTTTTTTGTGGTGTCATTCATGTTTATCATTACTGTGTAATACTACAGTCACTGCCCAGCTATTGTCTGGGTTGGGAACCAGTACACTACAAGTAACCACGCGATTGTTTTAGTTAAACATTTGGGAAATGCCAAAATATGGTTATTATAAATTGGTTGAAATAAAATACTCGACATTACAACATAAGTGAAGAAAACCTCAAATATTTGTGGCATGCAGGAGTGCGGCCATGCCCACCTTCTGGATTATCGGTTACAGGTGTGAACGCAATAGGCTGATTAAGGACAGGAGTTATCACTCTGCGAAGCTCAGACTGATGTTGACATGGTTGCTACTGAAAACTCCTGTTTTTTTATTAACATTTTAATAAAACATTCTACAAGTGCCCTCCATACCACCTCGTGCATGATTATTCCTCAAACCCAGCATGCCTGATGTGCTACAAAATTTTTATATAGTGTGTAGTAATTTCTTACCTTTGTCCATGATGCCATATGATGCAGAACATATACAGTATACTTAAATGATAGAACATTACCATAATTGTTTATTTTATGAATAATTTCACAGTATTGTTACCCGCCCCCAACAAAAGTACAGAAAGCTGGAAAGCCTTACCTTCTTCATTTAATATTAGGTATATATTGTATGTTTTACATTTATTTGCAAATAATTTATTGATATTCATTGTACACTTTAAGTAATGCAGATGCATGAGTTGTAGAGTCTCTGCAGGGGCCAGTTTTTTGGGTGGGTTGAACAGATGATGACCATAAACAAATATCAGTGTGGTTGTCAAAGTGAACATTAATGAATGTGGTCCGAAAATACCACGGTCATTAAGGGGCTCAGTTGTTGACCACATGTGGTGTTAAATGGGCAATGATTATATTTCATAACCTGGATCTTAGTCCTTTTGTGTGTCATCAGCTGTAACTGTTGTTTTAGGTAATTTGTGCAATTATATATAAAACTATACAGCATTTAATTAAACAGTAGAAAAGGGAAAAAATTTCATTCTAGGTTCTAAAGATTTGATGTATGATGGCTATTAATTTTTCACAATTTCCCTACATATTTCCCCGTTGTGTACCTTTAGTGTTCATGTCTTTTCTCAGGCAGTATCTCCATCCTGCCCAGTGTGCTGTACCTCGTGATCGGAGTGCTGTGGGAGCTGGTGCGACAGGAACCTGAGGCTCTGCTGTCTGCCCTCTTGTCAGTGGCTCTGCAGGTCCTTCGGGTGCTGTTGTCTTCTCCCATGGCTCATGCGGAGAAAAGTCAGCATGCCTGGGCCCACTTACTGCGCTGTGCCCTCAGCACACTACTGGACTTCTGGGACTCGGGTACCTTCTACTACCTCATTCTTTTATGTCTGACACCCTTGTGTAGGCTCCAGAGACAACTTCCAAGTACATTGCACATACCAAATAATTGTTCTATCTATTATCCCCATGTGCTTTTTTCTAGCATCCTTTAACTTTTCACATTCTACTGCTATCTATGGAAAGGATGGATAGATCATCCCTTTGGATGAAGCACACTTAACATCACTGCTTTCCTTTGTTCATGTTTATTCAAAAACTGTTAATTCAAAATTTTAAAGCTAGTGATAAATTCAGTTTGTTTAAAACGTCACAATTTGTTTAGAGAATTCTCTGATTTTGTTATTTAATCTATTAATATTAATGGTATTGGTCCCAGGACAAAACAAAGTGTAAAGAAACGGTTTACTGTGTGCAAAGTGCTAATCTCTCTTTCCCTTTCACTTTGGCAGAAGAGGTTCATAGTGGTGTGAATGAGGTGAGCCTGCTGACAGCTGTCACCATCTTCCTCCTATCTGCTAGCGCCAAGGTCACCACTGTATCGAGTTTGCAGACACGCTGCATTGCCAAGTTCAAGGGATGTCTGCAATCTAAGGACCCAGTGGTAAATCCTGTACTTCTTCTTCTGGTGCACCTCATGGAACTGCTAATGGGGAAAACGGCAAACTGATATAAGAAAAACAAATTAGGACCTTCACAGCAAAGTTATGTTTAGGACTGCAAAGACATGGAAAACATCTACCTTAGTGAACCCTTTAATATCTTGTAGACAAAACCCATTGTTATATACTGTATGGGCCAAATGTATTTGATGTGCTCATACTTTTCATGTGTTGTAGTGTGATTTCTCTGTTATGTTCTTACTGTAAAGTGATCATAGTACTCCACATTTATGGAGCATATAGGAAACAGATCAGTCTGAAAGATGGGAGTTTTGACACTCTTCTTGAATTCTGAGAGAGATTCAGCAGTTTTGAGTGAGACGGGGAGGTCATTCCACTACATTGGAGCCAGTTCTGAGAACCAGGAAGAGCTGACAGTAGAATCTGTGGGAGGCAATGACAGCTGAGGGGAAAAGGTGTAGATGGAGAAAGAGTAGGGGTCCCAGCTCTGAGCCCTGTGGAACTCCAGTTAAACTCTCTGAACTATGGACAAAACATGAGGAGTCTTAGAGTAAGGCGCCACAAGGGCAATAATTTGATTACCCCTTCAGTACCATCACAATATGTATGTATATTGTGCTTGTTGAGCATTTGTTAAACGTTCAGTACGTAACGGCTGTGAAGGAGCTGAACTAGTGCAGGTAGGCAGCCATACGGTATAATACAGTTAGTAATGAAGGGGAAGCAGCCTTGTTATATTGTGTCAATGTTAAACTATTGAAGTCATTTTAATGTGCACATTTTAATGGGATTTGATGTTTTAGCATAAATTGGTGTTAATTTTGGGGCTCAGGAAAGCATTAAAAATCTTTACCATTGAAAGGAATGGTAATTACATTGTTTGATTTATCTAAGTTTGTCTTACGAAAGGTTTCCAGCAATGAATTATCTTTGTTAGGTGGGGCAAGATTGTAACCCATTGTGGTATGCTTTGTTTCGGATGTGGGTTTTGGGACTTGCATTCAACTTGCTTTTTTTTTTTTTTACTTCAAATTACTGCTGATGGCTAAACCTCCAGATTTCTGTCTGCCTGTCCAGGTGGTGAGTAGAACCTACCAGCTGCTTCAGTCACTTTTCCAGAGTGCTGCAGCGGATGTGTCCGTGCCCTTCGTCCAGGCGCTGGGTGGGACGCTCGTGGAACACCTGCAGGCTGCGGAGAAGAGACAGCCTCGAAGCACAGATGAGGTGCAAGCTGTGCTGGAGGGGGTCAGGGCCTTGGAGGCATTGGTTTCTGCAGCGGAGGAAGAACACCGTGAGTACGAGTCTGTCATCAAAGCAAAGGGCATGCAGTAGTTCTCAATTTAAGTAATTATTTCTGTGAAACAATTAGTAGTATCTCAACTAGGGAAGGGGGGACAGCGTAGTAGCTAGAGCTGCTGCTTCATACTCGAGGGCCCAGGTTTGCATCCCACCTCATGCTGCAGTACCCTTGATCAAGGTACTTGCATTGAGTCTATACAGTATAAATTACCCAGCTGTATAAATGGGTAAATCATCGGTTACTTTGCAAAATAATATGAGCTAAATAAAGGTAATTTTAGAGTGTACACTGCAGTTCCCAAATTTAACCCCTGCACTACTTATGGCAGTCTTGTGTAGCAACTGACTTTAGCTGCTATCTTTAGGGATATTATTATCCATGTGAGATTAAATAACGTGAATGTGTTTACATTATCAGGAAATGAATGTAACTTATTGTGTAGTGGTAAACGTTTTGAAATGTGATTCCCACCCTTATTCATGAATGCGTAGCTATGCAGTGTGGTAGGATCCACTAAAGCTTGAAGATGCAGTGGCTTTTGGGTAGAGAATGCTCCATTGCTGGTCTCTATGCTTTATTTCACATATATGAATGGTTTTGGAGAAGGAATATACACTTATCCCTCGATAAATGGTCCTAATTTGTTTATGAAAACCGATGGGATATTGAAAAACCATATAAAGCATTTACTTTCCCCATTATTTTTTATGGGCTAAAATTCCCATTTGTCCCAACCCTGTTCCAGATTCACTACAGAGTTTCCCTGAATGGTGCTAGATAATATAATAAGGAAAAATTTGTGTAACACATGAAAAATTTTATTTTGTTTTTTACTTTTTTTATTGCTGCCATGGAGTTATATGTCTGTGCAGCTTTTTTAAAGCACCCACTTATACTGGAAGTTTTTTTTTTTTTTTTTTTGTGTGTGTGTGTGTGTGTGTGTGTGTGTGAGAGAGAGAGAGAATAGTTGTAATAAGCGCATCAGACTTTATTTTAAATATAAAGTCAACCTTTGCAATAGATGTAAGAACAATGGGTTTTCTTTTTATTTTATTGTATTTTATGTTTAATGTATATTTTAATGCAAGGAAAAAAATAAATACAATAATCTATAGTTTGTAGATTACATTTATTTTGTAGTTGCTGTCTTTTCCTTCTTGGCCCTCTCATTGCTACTGATGATGATGGTGACCGGACCCCCCGCAAAGCACACATTCTGGGTCTATAGGGTAACGGCAGATTAGTCATGGAAATTTAATTTATGAAGGGTATAGCAAATGTAAATATTGTGTGTGTGTGTGTGTGTGTGTATACGAAATAAAAAATTTCTTTATATATATATAAAGGTGTCAGCAGACTGTGTGTGTGAGTAACATAATGATGCTAAGAAAACCATTAGGTTCATTGTTAAGCTCATCTCTTCCGCCATGTGTATGAAGGCATCTTGTCTTGCTAGGAGCCCAGCTGACTGCCGTCCTGCTGCCCATCCTCATCTCCTTCCTGCTGGATGAGAATGCTCTGAGCTTGGCCTCTTTGCCTGCCCTCACTCTGCACAAGTGTGCTCTGCAGGACTTGATGCGCATCGGTCCCCAGCACTCATCCATCTTCAAGGCCATTATGGCTTCTTCCCCATCGCTGAAGGCACGGTTACAGTCTGCTGTCAAGGTGAACCAGGAAAGCGTGAAGGCCAGAAGTGCACTAGGTCAGCCCCATTGCAAGACCTCCCCCAGCATCCAGCTTAAGACCAACTTCCTGTGATCACGTGGCCTTTGTAGTGGGGCAGAACACCCTTCTACGCATGCAAAACCAATCCTTTTAATTCTACCAGGGATGATAAAGAAACACAAAGCTTCTTGTTTAATTTCCCTTAATGTTGTTAATTTCCCAAATTCATTTTTTTCTTGCATCTATTTTTGTACCGATTTGCATAATATACAGGCACCACGTAGCGTAAGGGTTGGAGTTAAGGACTCAGACTTGTAACCTGAAAGTTCTGGTTCAATCCTTACTCCCTGTTATTACCTTACTGTCTTTAAGCAAGGAACTTAAACTCCCCAGTAAAGGAACCAGCTGTATAAATGATCAAATACTTTGGGTGAAAGTGTCAGCTAAGAAATGAATTAACTGGAAGTTCACTAATAAATGCACATCAGGTAGCACAGTGGTTAAAACTGCTGCTTGTACTCAAAGAGCCCATGTTCAAATCCCACCTCCTGCTGTAGTGCCCTTGATCAAAGTACTTAACATGAAGTTCTTCAGTAAAAATTACTCAACTGCATAAATGAGTAAATCATTAAACGTAGCCTAACAGTATGTGACTGCTGAACTAAATGAATAAACGATACGTGGTAAAGTCAGTAAATTCAAAGACTTGCCATCATGTAATGGCACCACATGGCAGACAGTCTTAGAACTTACTGACCGCACTGTGAAACAATGTAACTTGGACAGGAGAAAAGTGAAAGAAATAAGGTGAGTGCAGTCAGTGTCAGATTGGAAGCATTAAATGAGAAAGTGTTTATACCCTGGGTCCCCGTGTAATGCACATTCAGGTAAAGTTTTTAAAGAAACTGACTTTTTTTTTTTTTTTTTTTTTTTTTTTTTTTATTCTTAATGGTGTTTTCCTCACTTGTCTGTTTTCAAAAAAAGATTTTTGTTGCAGAGCAAACGCCACCTGTGTTTCTGCATCCAGACTTTAGTTTGCAGTAGAAGCTGAGTAGGAGTGAAGCACTGATTTAATTCAACTCACTTCCACTGGAGTCTGGTATTCCTGAGATTCAGTGATCGATTACAGAATGTGGAAAGTTGCACACGTTCATGTGGTAAAACGGTCGGCATTAAATTGGAATTTGTGGAGGTGACATTTTTATTCTATCATTTTACATTAGTTTCAATTTTTATGTTGCCTGAAGTTAATAAAGAAGTTACATTTTACGGCGTATTTTTATTCATTGCTGCTTTATCCGGGACTTTTACAGAAAATAGCCAGTGAATGAACCGAGATGGTTAAACTGTAAGGATACACAACTTGACAAAAAATAAGTTGTTTCCAGATGCTGAGAAGCAATGCATATTTTCTTAATGTTATTGAAAGAAGGTAAAATAAAAGTCCTGTCTAGTGTATTCTAAACTGCTAATATACATGTTATGTTTTCTCTCTCTCACACACACACACACACACACACACAGAGAGACAGACAGACAGACAGAGACACAGAGTGTATATATTGAGTATATGACACACACAACCTTTTCCAAAACATGTATAACACACTGCCTCCTGCTGTCTTCTTGCATTACCTGTAGTAGAATGAAAATTTAAGAGCTGGGAACTTTAACAGCAGAGCACGTGTGTGTGTGTGCGGAAAATCGGCTGAGGCGCCCGATCATGTGCATGGACCTCTAAAACTGCATATACAAATACATTTTTCATTCATTCATTTCCGCAGGAATTTTGGTTTTACAGCCTGAAATTCTCCGAGTGGGTCAGACTCGTCTAAGAAAAGTGTAAAAAAAAAAAAAAAAAGTACGAATCCATCCAAGGTCCGTTGTGTAGCACGTGATCGCGGGGAAACGGCGCCGCGCGCGCGGCCACACACGTAGATGTACAGTATCGCTCGAGTCCTGCGGTCACATGAACGGTGTTAATAAGTGGCGCCTTCATTTCGGGGCAGCAGCGCCGAGAGTCGCGGACAGCCATTTTCTCCCTGTCCTGCCGCTCCTTCGCCGTCCGCCAGGGGGCGCTCGCTGCAGCGCTTCCTCCGGACCACCGTAGCAACCGTTTTTTATTGATTAGCAACGGCAGAAACACGGGGTCTGACAGCGGCGGACTGGCACGGATTAAGGAACTGACAACATTTGACTCAATGAGCTAAATTAGTAAGATGTTATCAGATACATATAAAAAAAGAGAAGAGCAGGTGGTGTAGTGGGTAGCACTCCTGGCCTGCAGCGCAGAAGCTGTTCAGGTGTAGGTTCGAATCCGACTCATTCTGCGTGGGTTTCCTCTTACGGTTCAAAGACAGGCATGGTCAGGTGGACTGGTAAATGACCTGTGGTGTGTGTTCTGTCCCCCCGGGGATTCTAGGACAGGCCCTGATTCAATGCAACCTTGAGCAGGACAAGCAGTAAATGGAAGTGAAAAATCAAGAGCATTTCATGAAAACCTATAACCACAGAATGTTACATTCAGTTGTGGGGGAAGTTTGTAAAACCTTTGAAGCTATATTGACTTCTACATGAATGGTTGAAAAAGTGATCTGATCTTCATTAGCTCTTTGAATGAAAACAATTTTATGTAGCAAACAACCCACATCATTTTACATTTCCAACAAATTCTTTAAACAATCAAGATAATTAATAGAAACGTATATGAACTCTATTTTAGTAACTGCTAGAACTTCTTTTAACAGTAATTAAACCAAATGCTTTCTGTAGCAGTTACAAGGTATTTTGATCCATTGCTCTAGAGAAAGCTGTTTCAGTTCATGTGTATTTTTGGGATGTCTTACTTGAACAGCCTGCTTCAGATTGCACCGCAGTATTTCAACAGGAATGAGCTCAGGACCCTGACTTGATTATTCTAGAATATTGAATTTCTACTTCTGCCACTCTAAATTTACTCCTGTGTTTTGAACAATTCTCGTGTTGCACGACCCAACTTGAGAGACAGATCACAGAAAGATGCCCATTCTGTTGTTGAATTTCCTGATGCTTATTTCCTGATACTTTCCTGAACTTATAATTCATTGGTCCCTCAAAGATTTCAAGCTTTCCAAAGCAGCCCCATGGCATTATGCTCCCACCACCATGCCTTAGAGCTGGCATGAAATTTTGGTGTTTGTATGGAGAGTTTTGTTTTCTCCAGACATAACACTGTGTACATTTACTAAAAAGTTCAAATTTTGTTTTGTCTGCTGACAGACCACTGTCCCAGTAAGTGTTGTAGAACATCCGGGTGACCTTTAACAAACTTGAGATGGGCAGTAATTTTTCTTTTTTTGGAGAGCAGTGGTTTCCTCCCTGGTAACATCCATTCTTATGCAGTGTTTTAATTATGGTAGACTCATGAACACAGATGCTGTCAAGTGCAAGAGATGCTTGTAGATCCTTAGCTGTCAACCTAGAGTTTTTTTTGTCACTTGAGGCTTGTACAGCATACACTGATCTTTGTAAGACACCCGCTCTTAAGAAGAGCAGCAAAGTGCCAATGGTGGCCCAAATATTTAGAAACCCTTTTAGAACCTTTTGTAGTCTTTTGAGCTCCTTAAAGGACCTGTTGGGAGTCACTGAATCATATCAGCCATGTGTGCATCATTCTCAGTTTTCATGTTTCTCCATCTTACACTACCAGTGACTAATTTTGTATGATATCCAGTCAATTCAAGACCTTTTCAATTAAAAAAATAATTACAGTTCAGTGAGTAGCATCTCATCTGCATGTAAAAGTGGAAACTGTTCTTTTTATTTAAATAATTGAAAATATGGCAGGGAAAATAATTTAGTTATAATGTAATTCATACTATTCACTGTATCTAGCAGTTTATTATATTAAAAGAATTTCCCCATTAGCTTCAGCTTGTTGTTGTGGTGGCATCTTGCTAACGCGAATAAACAATTAAAACTGATTCTACGTTCAAAACCCCCCCCCCCCCCGATGACCGACTTGCTTAACATTGAACTCGGTATTGTATTAATTTAATTATTGAAATGCTTCAATAACAACACCCCCCAAAAAAAAAACCCAGATGTACGGACTAGCAACCAACAATCACCCTCCTCGCAGACCGGATTCGGAGTGACCAGGAAAAGGACGCTCGTGCACTTTATGCTGTTGAGGGCTCGCCCCGCCCACCGTCCCTCACGCAGCCCCCTCCCTCCGCGCGCCGGGCGCGTGCGCTCCGTCCCACAGTGCCTCAGTGGCCGGTGCAGCAGAGAGCGGCGCTGCGAGCGGCTAAGCCTCGTGATGCGGACGGTGGGGGCCCGCGGATCAGTTCCCCTCCGCGCTCTCCGTGTCGGCGGAGCTCTTGGCCGCCTCCGCGCTCACCATGACCTTTGCGTTTGTCAACGAAGGGCAATGAAGTAGTGTTTCCAGTTAGCTTATTTCACTCGCGTGTTCTTTTCGTACATGTATTTTCCATCTGTTCGTCCGCCAAGAGACGGTGAGTGTTTCTTCGTCGCATTCGGGCAGCCGGACGCGGGACGCGCCGCTTTCCTGCTCTAGCCGCCCGGTGGGAGGCTTCGGGCCTGCGGCTTGCCTCCAACTCTACCCTCATGGCTTAGGTGAAAATAGCAGGCCTTGTTCAATGTAACGCTGTGCGCACGATCGTTTGAGTACCGGAATTGGTACGCGCAACGATACGGACAGGCCTCGGCGTCCTTAAAAACACTTTTGGGCTGTTTCTCCGACATTTCGAGGTTGTTTTTAGCTAGCAGGCTAGCTAGTAGCTGCTCGTGCGCTACCTCAGAAGTTGAGTACAGCAAAAACCGAGAGGATCGCGCCTCAAAATGGATCATTATCTGTGGCTGCGAGGGGTTTTTACACGACTGTTTACATAATACGTCGAAATAAGTGAAGTAATTTGTGCTGTCATTCCGGCGAGATGCGCACGAACGGAATACTCATACTGTGATAAGTTGGCTAGCTTTAGCATTAGCCGTGGCGACCTTACCGTTACCGCGAGTTAGTTGTGTTTGTGTGGCTGCCGTGTCTTTTGTGCTCTTTGTACACCAGCTCGCTTCACTTTTTCCAGATGCGTTCTTTTATACAACGCTGTGTTTTTACCCCGCTTTGGGCATGGGGTGAACTCGGAACTCAGTTTTCCCGTAGAGCGCGTTGCGTAATGAAGGCTAGCGCTAATACGGGCGACTGACTGGGGCACCGCTGCGTAGTGCGCTGTCCGAGCAGCTTTACACCAGCACTCGGTACTAAAACGCGCCCCGGCCCGGGTAATCGCGAGTGTGGACTGCTGCGAATGTGTGGGTTTCCCGTGGTGTACTACTTGAAGTTATCCCGAAAACTGCACTGTGTTTCCATCCATGTCCTGCTCAATCACGCTGGAGTTTCTGTCCGAAAAGGCAGCGTGTTCACTCTGGATAGTCATTCTCAGATCTTTTTTTTTTTGGAATGACAAGGTATCTAAGGTTAGATTTCTAAAAGAAAGGCCCATTTTAGCAACATTTAAACTAATGTTGACTGTTGGTACTTGGCACTTATTTTAGTTTCAAACTAAAGGATTCCCTGGTGAATCTCGTAAATATACATTATGGACATGCAACATAGCAGCAATGATGGGGACTCGCTCGCTAATAAGTGACACGTGCCGCTGACTGGACGTTTGTGACGCATTTAACTTGACACTTTTTCAAAGGCCAGTGCGGTTTTCCCCTTTTGAACTATTATTACTCCGACTTTGTGGTATCCAACAGTAGATCATTATAGTCTACACTATTCTGTTTAAAAAAAAAAAAAATAGAGAAGTGTACCAACTCATATATGTTCATCATGAAGCTGAAGAGTTAATACAAATCTGTGCTATCAAAAAATTGTTCAAGAAAGTTGTAGTGGGAAGCCCAGTGTGAAAGTTCTCATGAGGTGTAAGGGGGAAAGAAAAATCCTCTTTACTTAATCTTCATGTGTATTGAATAATGAATTGAATTTATACATAGCTTTTAGAATACTTATAATGGACCATTTCTAATGGCAAAATATAAAAGTAACAAAGATTCGGTTTTTATGGTGGGCATAAACAATGCAAATTTCATGTTTTTAGTTTAACATTGGATATGCAGTGTTACATTTGCTTTCAGTCGTGGTATCAGGTGATGCTTTTGCACACAGTGTGAGTTGGTACGCCAGGCTAAATACTTCCCGAAAGTTTGTCTCAGCAAAAAGTTTCTTACTTGGATGTTTGTAAGTCGGGGGTCAGGGTAGCCGTAAAAATTAGGGTCACGAGTAATCTGGTCCAAAAAGCTTTCTTTTGGAATTTGTGAGTGAAGAAATATTGTTTCTAGGCTGCTAGAATTAGTACACTACATACTGATGTGGCTGAAGTGGGTTAATGCTTGGGATAAGCTGTCAACAGTCCAGTAGTCTTCAACACACACAGCGCAATGTAAAAAGACATTTTACAGTGTTGTTGGCAATATATTTTTAAAATTTTATTGTACATATTTTTGTGCTTGATTCCCTGCCTGTGCTGGATTTGGATCAAGATAGTGTGAGTCAAGGTATTTCAGGCTGATTGCATCGTTTTGTTGTAAGCATTTTTATAACTTCTTCTAGGGAACAGAAAGGTTTGGACCCACTTATAACTGTGGCATCAGAACAGAAAACAGTGTATGTTTAGTCCTCATATAACTGGATCTCGCACAACAAAAGACTGCTACAGTTGCTTATGAATATATATATTCCCTTTTTAAATACAACAGGCTTATGATTCATTACAACACCATATATGCACATTATGCAGTAATTTCATGCGGTTTCCACAAAGGGTGGAAGAAAGTTGAAATAAGAATGGCAGTTGCCTTTGCTCGTGTTATTTTAGCCAGAGGTAGGTTTTTAAAATGAACTATTCAGTCCCAGTTCCATGTAGTTTCTGTGTGGTTTTCCAGCTTCCTTGCAGGAAATGAAAGTGATTAATAAAAGAAAGCCCATTGTTTCTAGTGCATAATTTGAACCAACACTTTTTAAAAGATGTCATTGTTGGTAGTGCATTTACTGTGCTGGACTCAAGCTGTCTGCAAACTGGTACAAGGACAGCTCGGTAAAAGTGGTTAACACATTAAAAGTAGTCTTTCAGTCAGATAGGCTTTGTTTTGGTTCTTCCTCTCATCAGTGCATTTGTGTTAATTTTAGTTCAGACACCACACTGACTTTGTATCGCTGCTGTAATAATGTTCCCAAAAACTTAGGTTGAAGTGAGAAAAAAGTACAGCTTGAAAAGGATGAAATTCTGTGCTTCTCATTTGCAGGAGACACGGAAGATTTTAGTAGCAGTGTATTTTTAATTGAAAAGAAATCAGCACTCACTGGTGAAGCACTTTGAAACGAGACCACACAGTTTAAAACCTAGGCCGTCTTGGAATAAAAACATCGACATAGCAAGACAAGGTAAAATGATAAATGAATTAAGACACCACTTTTCTCTATTGTTAGTACCAGGTTTTTTCCAGCAGAGAAAAGTTCTATGGTTGCTTTTTCAACTTGTAACCCACGTTTAAAATATAATAAAAATCCCGGCCCCAAGTAATGTTTTTTGCAAGTGGCTATTTGTAAAGAACAAATGAATATGTAATATTAAAAGACAAGCTACAAATATTTGTAATGCATGCATTCTGTCATTGTCATTCATAAGAAATACCTTTTTTAATTTTAGGTGACATTTTTCATGCAGTAAGCCATTTCCCCCCATAATTAATAGTGGTAGTTTGGTCCCCTCACTGTGTGAATTCAGGTGATGGGTTGACTTTACATAAAGGATTAATCTTGCTGTTTGAATGATGGTTGTACTATTTGTGCAAACTTGCTGACTGGTTACACATTTTCCCTGTTGTACAATTGTATTTGAGATTTATAGTGTACACTCAATAGTTGTATCCATGGACACATTCTAGTCTAAACAGCAAAAATGGCTTTAAAGGTTTAAGACAGGATGATGTGATAAAAACATGATTCTTTTGTTGTACTATACATCTACTTGTATTTTGCTTCAGAATTTTTCCGTTATTGAAACTCGCCAGTCTTATCAGAATTTTGTTGGAACTGAGCCGGCTATCAGTTTTGATTTCTGTGTGCGTTGTGCCTTTCTAATGTTGCCTTGTAAATCGTTAGTTTTATAACTAAAAGGTCCACTACAGTTTTATAAAAGCAAAAACAATAATGTATTCTAATGATAATGTAACAATGTGGAGTGTTACTGTAACATTTTCAACATTCTTAAGCTTACATTTGAAAAACTGGGTAACACTTAACATTTACATCTTTAATAGTCAAAAGCATCTTAAGATATGAAGATTGTAGAAAGTTGAGGTTGTTTAAAAGGTGTTAGAAATTTGATCCTTCATAGTGTATCCAAAGTATGTAGTATTTTTACTGGAGAAGTGAAGGGAAAGGACCTTGCTCTGTGGGTTAACAGCAACTTCATTTATACTTCTTTTCCTGTTTGATTTTTACTCTGATAATATTGTGCTATGTTGAAGGAAGGCTTTTAAGTTTTTGCTCATATGTTCCCTGACTAACTTTTAGTGGCTAGTGGCAGGTCCTTGGTTTAAATAAAAAAAAAAAATCAAGAGAATATTATGGAAGCTTAGATTTAACTTCACAACCTGTTATGAGTTGATGGATGAATCTGTGCCTAAAGGTTGTATCATTTCATTTAAACCTTGGACCATAATCATTTGACTTTTTTGTGTATTGTTTATTCCACTTGTAATTGTTTGGATTGCTTTAAAGGTACAGTTGGCCATAAATACTTTATAAAGTTCTAAACTTCCTGTTGAAGGTCAAAGGTTTTCAACATTTTGGAGGTTTATTTCAGAAAATGGGTCTTATGTTAGCGTTAAAAACTTGTTTATACTGGCCAACCATTTAGATGAAGTGGCTGGTAAGATTTGTTGTTTAACCCTCTCAATGTTTTTCTGTCTCTCCAGGTGAAGTCTACATGAAACTGAAGGAGAGCCAGTGGTTGTAGTGAGGTTTTTTTTTTTTTTTTTTTTTTTTTTTCCCCCCCCCCTTCCCTGCTTCCTGGTGGATGTGCCCCCAGCTGTGATTGGGCATAGGCCAGATTTGGAGCACAGCCGGTCAGCATGGCAGACGTGGACCCGGACACCTTGCTGGAATGGCTCCAAATGGGCCAGGGGGATGAGAGGGACATGCAGCTGATTGCCTTGGAGCAGCTGTGTATGCTGCTGCTCATGTCTGATAACGTGGACCGCTGCTTTGAGACGTGAGTGTGTTGTTCTTCCCCATGGTGCAGATATACACCCTTATTGTCTTGAGCCATATTAGACTACCCAGTTAGCTTCTCTCGTAATCCTGCAGCCTGCTATGTGTACTAATCTCACTGTCCACCACCCACACAAATGAGACCTCAATCCCTCTGGACTCACCATCTCTTAATCAGCATTTAATTATTTCTGAATTCAAAAGATACTTCGGTGTCCTAAGGCTCATAAAGGGAAATGTACTACAGTACCAGCTCAAATAGGTTAACAGCAAATTTATTTGTTTTGATGTCAAGGCTTTAGTGGTTTCATGTAGTATCCATGTGAAAACATTTAGTCCTGTGCCACTGTGTATGTTTTAGTGCAGTTCACAAGTGTAATGTGTGGTTTATAAGTGTAACTTGTCTGAGTGGCATATTTTCCTGCATTCTGTTATAAGGAGGGACCACACCATAGGGTACTGTGGGTACTTTTGAATTATGTAAGCATGTCCATTTGAGGTCAAAGACAAACGGTCATTAAAATGAGGTGTGAGGCTGCCGTTAAGATTTTTGGTACAGCACGTATAAAATCGAGTGCAATGTGAGAGCTTTAATCACTGTGCTACTTGCTGCTCCAGCTCCTTTCATCACAAATTAATTTACATATATGAAAAGCCATTGCAAACTTTTGGGACAGAAGCATTGTAAATGTGCCATTAACATTTACCATGCTTATAAAGACAATAAAATGTCAAGGGTTTTGTGCAATTTACAAAATAAATTTTCTGCTCAAACTTTAGAATTTTGAATTTTTTCTGTGGTAATATAGTGTGGAAAAGCAGCCTTGGCACAAAAAATTCAATAGTTGTGAACATTGTACTGTTCAGAGACATGCTTTTGATTTTTTTTCTCCATTCTGTAAATAATTCAAGGTCTGTTTATAGCTTTTGTGAGATACTTCTGATAAGTTTACACAGTACAAAGGAGCAGCACAACTACAACACTGTCTCAAGCATATTACCACAACATTCAATTGAAGTAATCTGGCATGCTGTGTGTCCTTTAGTCTATGTCCAGTGTTTAAAAAGAAAAAAAGAAGGGGGGGTAAAAATTTGTGTTCTGAGATAAACTCAAATTTCTAACTCACTGGAGTGGAATTACAAGAGAGGTCACTGTACAGAGATAAACCAGGTAGGGTCTACATTTTTACGAGAACTTGATGTCTTTTTAATTGGGTTTTCAGGTGTCCCCCTAGAACATTTCTACCAGCACTGTGCAAGATATTTTTGGATGAGAGTGCCCCAGACAACGTACTGGAGGTGACAGCTCGTGCCATAACCTACTATTTGGATGTTTCTGCCGAATGTACTCGGAGGATAGTGGGCGTGGATGGCGCTATCAAAGCCCTATGCAACCGGCTGGTGGTGGTAGAGCTAAACAACAGAACAAGCAGAGACCTAGCAGAGCAGTGTGTGAAGGTAAATGACTACACTGGACAAGCCCTTACTCATAATGAATGAAAATAAAAATACATTCTGAAACTGTTATTAAATGCTAATTAACCTATACATAAACATTCTGTGTTCGAATTTTTTATTGATCAGCAACACTCATTGACACCAGACAAGAGCTTGAGAAATTTTAAAAACAAGCTAAATTCTAGTAATTCTATAATAAGCTGACCTGGTTTGTAATAGGTTATGCCTTTTGCTCATCTTTTAGTATATGTAGAAATGTGGTGCTAATCAGCTTCAATAAAGGCAACCAAAATGTTATGTAAATTGGCTAGAAATGGAGTGAGGATAAAATTTACAGTATGCAGATTAAACATTTTATGATTTTATAATTTACATCTGTCTTCATTGCCTTCTGGCAGTTATCAGAAGACACAAACGCAGTGAATCCGTGAATTGAGTTCAAGTAAACTTCTGTTTAAAAGTGAAACAATGCAGTAGTTTCACTGTACATTTTGCACATCAGCTTTGACAGTATATTTTTAAGTGAATATTTGTTTAGGTTAATTTTTTTGAAAAATGTATCATGAAAGCATGAATAAATGTGTTTCGGATGTCACATCAATTTTGTTTTGCTTGCTTTCTTTTTCCCTTTGTGAGACATAATTTGTGCCTGATAATATATGTGTGTATCTCAGGTGTTGGAGCTTATCTGCACAAGAGAGTCGGGTGCTGTGTTTGAGGCCGGGGGCCTTAACTGTGTATTGAGCTTCATCCGGGACAGCGGCCATCTGGTACATAAAGACACGCTGCACTCCGCCATGGCTGTGGTGTCCCGCCTCTGTGGCAAGATGGAACCCCAGGACTCCTCCCTGGAGACCTGTGTAGAGTCTCTTTCCAGCCTGCTCAAGCATGAGGATCATCAGGTCAGGAATACTGCTGAACCACTTCAAGGGTTATATCTTGTAATGTTGCCCAGTACTTCTGAACCTAGTCAGTGGTTTATATCACACGGTAATTTCTGCCAGGTCTGCCGTAGTTTGACGGTTTGAAATATGTGCTACATTCCATCAAATTCTATCTTGTTTTGAACATTTTTTTGGTCCACCCCGATTACTATATGTAAAGCAGTCTTGCACTCTTGCCCAATTTGAAGGTATCTGACGGGGCCTTGCGCTGCTTTGCATCTCTGGCGGACCGGTTCACCCGACGAGGGGTGGACCCGGCTCCTCTAGCCAAGCACGGCCTGACCGAGGAACTCTTGTCACGAATGGCAGCCGCTGGTGGCGGCATGGTCTCTGGACCTTCTTCCACTTGCAAACCGGGGAGGGCTTCCACGGGTGCCACGCCATCTGCTGCTGACTCCAAACTGAGCAACCAAGTGTCCACCATTGTTAGCCTGCTTTCCACACTGTGCAGAGGTTCTCCCCTTGTCACCCATGTATGTTTTTACATCACGGTAACATTAATGTTGCTTGAGCTGCCTTCAGTAAATGCTCAGAAGAGTATGGAATATGTGAAATTCTAAACGTTCAGTCTTTGGTGTGAATTTTAGGACGTGTGAAATAAATTTCAAAGAAATGAAGCACACGAGCCATTGCATAGGTCTTTGTCTCTGCAAAAGTGTAATGCTTTTAGAGCTGCTCTCTAGTGTCATGAATTTATGTCACTGGATTTTTATAAAAAAGTTTAAATTTCTGGTGTAAAAGTTTAATAAGGGCTGTTTAAGATTTCAATAAGTCAAAAATTTGTAGGTTATTCCTAAAAGAAACCAGGTTCGAATACCTCACCTTGAGGGAAATACTTACCCTGAATTACTTTGGTAAAGTTGCCCAGCTGTATAAATGTGTACGTGTATATCTGATACTTTTCGGCAGTGCTGTTGTACAGAATACAAAAAAAAAAAACCTGTCATTGACGGTAAATCGCTTTGTAACTGCGACAAAAGCTGTTGTACTGAATTATAAGGTTGTGGCATGAAAAAGGGTTTACACTATTAAGTTGTAAGATTTTTTTCCATTGTATAAGACCTTGATATATGAGAGCTGAGTGTATAAAATGAATATATGTCAAGGTAAATAAGGGACTGCATGGTCTGCATTAAGGCAGTTCCACTAACTTTCTGTGGGCTTTATTTACCCTCAAAGGACTTGTTGCGCTCAGAGCTGCCAGATTCCATGGAGAGTGCGCTGCAGGGCGACGAACGCTGTGTGCTGGACACCATGCGCCTGGTGGACCTGCTACTTGTGCTGCTTTTTGAGGGCCGCAAGGCTCTGCCAAAATCCACTGCTGGATCCACTGGTCGCATCCCAGGCCTCCGGAGGCTGGACAGTTCTGGAGAGCGCTCTCACCGACAGCTTATCGACTGTATCCGCAGCAAGGACACAGATGCACTCATTGATGCCATTGATACAGGAGGTATGTGCTGCACCACCTCCTTTATATTCTGTAAACACAATTAGGACTGGAGGTCTTCTCATAGCTTAATTTGTTTGCAAATCTAAAGTCAGTTTTAATGCAAAGTCGCATTATCCCTTGATTTATTCACTAGTTAGGTGCATAATAAATCTCAGATGTAGCTAGAATAAATACATTAATTCCTTTTATTGCAGTATTTTTATTGACTTTGAACTATGTTAAAATTATATTATCACATTTTATATTTTTAGTCATATTTTTGACTGCATCCTTATTTACATGTGCAGCATTTGTAAGTCATAATCACTGACACTGACAAACACTAGTCACCGGCTGAAAGCGCTATGGAACTGAGTTTCAAGGCAGACCCGCAATTCTGCTTAAGTGCATCTTGCTGATTCTTCTTAGCCAGTGGTGTAAATACAGGCTGCTTTAGCTCTCAACATTTTAGAAAATAGGTAAGTGAACAAAATTCAATTAAAAATTAACTTGAAAATGTTTGTTTTCAAAAAAGAAAAATATTGAGGGATTAAGTGTATAGATTGTACCCTTTTTCTTTGCTTCCAAAGATCTTTCTGCTTTGGCTGTGCTGTGATTAGAGACAGTGCATTTAATCAGTTTATTTGAATTATCTGTAGTAAGACATCAAGTTTTTGTGCTTTTGCCCACGTACTGCTTCCACTGATCTCTCCAACTGTTATCCATTTTAGCCTTTGAAGTGAATTTCATGGATGATGTAGGACAGACCCTTCTAAACTGGGCCTCAGCATTTGGCACACAGGAAATGGTGAGTGTGTATGATATGACTGAAATGAAAGGTTAAAAAAAACACTAGTAGTGTGATTTTCTTAGTAATTGTCTATTGTTTTAATATCACAGATTGTCAATTGAGTTCTTGCATCAACACATTTGTATGTAGTTGAACATTTAAAGTTCCAGAGTTGTTTCCACAGATGCTGGGTTAAGATCTTGGGTACTTAATGTATATCAGCTATAGCAGCATTTAAGAAACAAGGTGAAATTGTCAGCAATACTGCAATAATGTGTGCATGTCGAAATTAATAAATATTTGGGTTTGAGAAGGTGTTCAGTAGGTTTCAACTTTAGTGGTTTAAAAATACACATGTGAAATTGGAACTTTTGACCATGTAGGTTTTTGGCGTTGTTATTCTTACAGAACAAATATATTTTCAAAGCATAGTAAGTGCAAAATGTGGTACTTGGAGTTTTTGATGTCTAGAATTGAACTCCAATCTAGAATATAACTCCAATCGTTTTCCATATTTTTTAATCAATCAGTTGTGGGAATTTGCATCAAGGATGTAAATTTGTGTTCTAAGTCATGTTTTTCGTTTTAAAAAAATCAGTGCAATGCGATCCACTAACATTTTTTTTGGCTGAGCTCCTAAAGCACTTCAATTTTTGCATTTTTGTTCGGTCTGAGCTGGCAGTATTCTACAGTATAGTAATTAAAAATGAAACTTTTGAGCTTTGTTTTTGGTTTCAGGTGGAGTTTCTCTGTGAAAGAGGTGCTGATGTCAACAGGGGCCAAAGATCATCATCTCTGCACTATGCTGCTTGTTTTGGACGACCGCAAGTGGCAAAGGTACTTGTTGCTGTTTCGAATGGAAACCAGTAGTTTAATTGTATATTCACACCTATTTATTCGTAGTACATGTGCTAATATGACATTCATTTAACTTTGCTGTAGACTTTATTACGACATGGAGCCAATCCAGACCTGAGGGATGAGGACGGGAAGACGCCACTAGATAAAGCCAGGGAGCGTGGACACAGTGAAGTTGTGGCAATCCTCCAGTCTCCTGGTGAGTTTGTGTGTTTAACTTTTTTTTTTTTTTTAATGTTGGCACCATTTCTCTATTTACTTTGTTGGGGTGGTGTTGTGACATGACTGAAATAAATGTGAGCTTGTGGGGTATCACACAGGAGACTGGATGTGCCCTGTCAACAAAGGGGATGACAAGAAAAAGAAAGATTTGAACAAAGAGGAAGAAGAGAGCAATGAACCCAAAGGGGACCCAGAAATGGCACCCATCTACCTAAAAAGGCTGCTTCCAGTATTTGCACAGACCTTCCAGCAAACCATGCTGCCCTCAATTAGGTAGAGCCCACATAGACCTACTTTGTCTGACTGCTTCTTTCAGAGTGAAAACTGATGTCTGCCACTATATAACAATGATGTCTCCCCACACAGAAAAGCCAGCCTGGCTCTGATCAGGAAGATGATCCATTATAGTTCTGAGGCACTACTTAAGGAAGTGTGTGACTCTGATGCGGGGCACAATCTTCCCACAGTGTTAGTGGAAATCACTGCCACTGTGCTTGACCAGGAGGTAAAAATACAGTATACCTTCTTTGAAAAGCAAGTGCTGTTTCTTGTTTCATTTCAAGAGGCGAGAGAAGTTCAAGGGACGATTTATTTTTGATCCATTGATTGTATAGAGTAATATTCTGAAAATTTACATGTTTCCGCTTTATTCTTCTTGACTTATTGTGGACTCTTCCTTTACCAGGATGACGATGATGGGCATCTTCTAGCACTGCAGATTATCAGGGATCTTGTTGACAAAGGAGGAGATGTCTTCCTGGACCAGCTGGCTAGGCTAGGTGTTATCAATAAAGTGTCCACTCTCGCTGGTCCAGTCTCTGATGATGAGAATGAGGAGGATATGAAATTAGAGAAGGTGAGCTGGGATTCTTCCTGGGCATATCTATAAATGTCAACACGTTTGCACTGTCCTTTTCATTTATGATGAGTATACAATTGAAGCTAAGGTTGAGACTCAAACATGTTTTTCATGCGTTATAAATGAATCAAACTTTACTAACCCCAGATGGAAATTGATGCTTCTCTCAGCATGCAGTCTACAACATGCATACTAACAGACACATATTCATGCACATGAGAAATCAGATTGAGTTAGAGCTTCTGTTGCAGGAAAGAAACCTTTCTTGAGCATGCTAGAATATAAACTTAATTTAAATAGGATTTATTTCTCTGTAGCCATCAGCTCATACAGGCACACAGTTAACGCATAAGTATTAGCAACTAATGTGCAGCAGTTAACACCAGCAAATTATTTAAGCTTTTTTTAAATACTCAGAATTACAGAATATGCCTTTGTTTGCATCTAATATACTGGTTTTGAGTGCCTCTTCTATATTTTCTTTGTTTAGCATCTTGTAAACTATGTAGAAACATTTAATGGGTATCAGGCTGAACAATTCTGCCTGCCCATAGTATTTATAATATATATAAAGTAATTGAGTGTGGATGATGTATTTAGACATGACCTGTTGCTATTTACTTTTCTCTAGGAGGATGAACCCCAGGAAGATGCCAAAGAGATTCAGCAGGGGAAGCCTTATCATTGGCGAGACTGGTCCATCATCCGGGGCAGAGATTGCCTCTACATTTGGAGTGACGCAGCAGCTCTGGAACTCTCCAATGGAAGCAATGGCTGGTTCCGCTTCATCTTAGATGGCAAGCTGGCCACCATGTACTCCAGCGGGAGTCCAGAAGGGGGATCTGATAGCTCAGGTATGTCACATACATGTTGTTCTAGATGAGGAACAGTTAGTTAACTGTACAGTTAAGCCCTCAATATATTAATCATAACAGAAAAATGTGGTACTGTGCTGTTCTAAAGAACGAATACTTGTTCTCATGGCTGTTTTTACTCTGTTCACCTGCTGTTTAGCAGTATTTGGTTGCTTATTTGTTCAATGAATGTATAACTGCTTATGTGTACTGCTTGGCCTTTGTGCTTCAATAGAGAGCAGGAGTGAATTCCTGGAGAAGCTGCAGCGAGCGCGCAGTCAAGTGAAGCCTGCCACCACCAGTCAGCCCATCCTGTCTGCCGTGGGACCCACAAAGCTGACAGTAGGCAACTGGTCGCTCACATGCCTCAAGGAGGGGGAGATAGCTATTCACAACTCAGATGGCCAGCAAGCCACTATCCTGAAAGAGGACCTTCCTGGATTTGTGTTTGAGTCCAACAGAGGAACCAAGCATTCCTTTACAGCAGAAACTTCCCTTGGTAAGTTTGTAGGTAAGTGCAAATATGGCAGGTCACTGGTGGCACATTTCAGCTACAGCAGCATAGCAGGTATGTCTTTCTAACAGTGTTCTTTGTTCCTTGTTTTGCTTTAGGATCAGAGTTTGTCACTGGCTGGACTGGAAAAAGAGGAAGGAAACTCAAATCAAAATTAGAGAAAACAAAACAAAAGGTTAGTAGTATGGCAGTTATTTTTAGGGTTTGTCTTTAAAACAGAAAAGTTGCTACGTTGTGTTTTTCAGTTTTGCTTATGATATGAAGCACATTTTTGTCTTTATGACCAACTTTTAAAAAAAATCCAGAACAGCTGAGAACTGCAGCATAGCAGTGACAGGTCAAATCTAAAAATTATTCTTTCCCAGATTTGTTTAATATGACTAACAACCAGATTCACCTGTTAAGATTGCTCATTTAATTTCATTGAGGTAGTTAATGTTTAATTAAAAAGGTAATGTTTTGCTGCCATATTAAGATCTGCACTGCTAATTCAGCTGAATGAAAGTGTAGAAACAAATCGGTTAGACTTATAAGACTTATTAGCAAGCTCACTTTGTTGCATAAAAGAGGGTGCAGAAGTGGTTTTATCAATCTTGCCTTCTATGTATGTCATTGCATTGTTGAACAACATGAAAACTACAGCTTGAGCCAGATTTGAATTTATCTGTGACTAACAGATTAGGCTCTGTGAGACACCAGGGTTATTTGCCAGCTACGGTATTAAATAACCATATGAAGAGATCCCCAAGATAAAGTAATTTAAGTAAAATAGATGGAGGAAGTGTACACGTTTTGAGGAGCACACAAATTGCAAGTTTGTCAGGATGTTGAACTACCTTGGAATGTAATGGAGCAATAAGTACATCTTCAAAAGTTTAACAACCGCATACAATGTGTTGAACTGATACTTTTGTGCAAGAAATGCATGGCTTATTTTGCCGAACACATGGTTCTGTCTGAATGACTAGTGGTATATATCAGTTTTTCTAGGATACTGTTTTCACTCAAGGGTTTTTGTTCTTGAGACCAGTTAGTTTCTTAAACTTGTTTCCTCTAACTCCCAACAGGTGAAGACTATGGCCAGAGATTTGTATGATGATCACTTCAAAGCAGTGGAGAGCATGCCCAGAGGGGTTGTAGTGACCCTGAGGAACATCGCCACCCAGTTGGAGTCTGCGTGGGAGCTGCACACTAATGGACAGGTAGCTGTGACTGCTGTGCTCATTTTCTACCAGCGCTGACTTGTAAAACTGAAAAAGCTTGATTCGAATTTTTTTTTATTATTTTTTTGAAAAATACTGGCATCAGCTGTAAAGAGCTTTGCTCCAACACAGAAATGTGAATTTTAAGAACTGCCTCTTGGCATTATTTGGAGTTTTGTGTCCAGGTTTTTTTTTTTTTTTTTTAAAAAAAAACCATTTACACGTATTTAGCTGACACTTTTCCCCAAAGCGACTTTCAGTGTTAAGCTACTTATACCTATTTACCCATTTATACAGTAATTTTTTCTGGAGCATTTTTTTAAGGTAAGTACATTGCTCAGGGTTACTACAGCTGGAGGTAGGATTCAAACCTGTGATATTTGGGTCCAAAGGTTGCAACTGTAAACCACTATGCTATCAGCTACCCAACTATTATGGTAATAGTGTCTTTTTTTTTCTTTTTTTTTTTTCTTTTTTTTTACTGAATACCTTGTCATAACACTGGTAAAATAAATTAACTTCAGATGAAGAAAACTTAACCTTTTGCAAAGAGGACACCTATAATTTGAAATCCCCTGAATCTTGTTGAAGAATCCCTGTTACAGAAACTAGTTACTGGAATACACCTTATGCAGCACGCTTGCTAAAACTGAATACATTTTGGAAGTTAGTGCATCTTAATTGGTCTACATCTTGCAATAACTGACTGCTAGAAAACTGTTGTGGGAAAAATTTGTGTGTGTTCTGTTTGCTTCTTTCATGAAAGCAAGGTATCTCAAATGTTGCAGAAGTTAACACATTATTGGGTGGTTGGTGATTTCTGCACTGCAGTGTATTGAGGGAGAGAGCACCTGGAGAGACTTGATGAAAACTGCCCTGGAAAACTTGATCGTGGTCCTGAAGGATGAAAATACCATCTCACCCTATGAAATGTGTAGCAGTGGCCTCGTACAAGCACTTTTTACCGTCCTCAATAATGTAAGTATTCCACACTTTTCAGTTCCTGTCTGCTGATCATTTAATAGCTCAGTGATTAATTATCTTATTTTCTCTTTTGATAAGAGTGTAGACCTGGATGCAAAACACGACTGTAAACCACTGATGGAGAGAATAAATGTATTTAAAGCAGCATTCAGTGAAAATGAAGATGATGAAAGGTAAAAATCAGAGCTTCCTGAATGTTACAAATAGAGATGGGATTGTGACATTTTACTTTAATGTAAATGCTTTAATTTTCCTCTCACTTAGCCGACCCGCAGTTGCCTTAATCCGAAAGCTGATAGCAGTCCTGGAGTCAATCGAAAGGCTACCTCTTCATTTGTATGATACACCAGGCTCATCATACAACTTGCAGGTATTTCCGCCCTTCTGGAATTGTTGAGGAGAGGGGACTACAGTTTTAACTTCTTAATTTATACATGGGTGTCTAAATACCCCCCATTCCTCACGTAACATGGTAAATGTGGTCCACGATATCGCCCTGTTTTATTGAATGCTGGTTTGGCTTTTTATGAGAGTTGAATTAGTTTTCTTATGGATGAAAACAATGGGTTCCTGGATGAAAAATATATCACCTAAAATTAAATACCAAAGTAAGAGGTATTTTTATGCACGAGACTAAAACTAATGTATTTCATAATATTTGTAACAAATACTATTTTTAGCTTGTCGAGTGTTAAATTTTCTTTGATTCATTATAGAACTGCTTGGCCCGTGCAGGGGCGCAGAGGTCCGGATTCTATCCGTTAAACATTGGTTATGTTATAAAAGCTGTTAATATGAACAACTGAGTTAAGTTAGATGTTTAAACTTTATTTCCCATGAGAGCTCAAAGGATGCAGGTTCAAATCCCACCCCTGCTATAGTAACCTTATCCTGAATTTCTCCATTTAAAAAAATGATGCCGCTGTATAAATGTGTGAATCACAAGTAATTTACCATTAAGATGCTTTGGAGAACAGTGGCTAGCTAGGTGAATTAATAGTAATGATGGTCTTTAGCCATTTCATGTGTGACTTATATACACCTTACATTACATTTATTCATTTAGCTGATGCTTTTCTCCAAAGTGACTTACAATTTTAAGGTACTTAGAATTAATTAGCCAGCTGTATAAAAGGGTAATGTTGCTGGAGCAATTTAGGGTAGGTACCTTGCTCAAGGGTACTACAGTGGGAGATGGGGGTCGAACCACTACGCTACCAACTGTCCACCTTAAATGGTGTGACTAGTTGACTGCTAGTATGATACAAGTATTGAGTACATATTGTGTTTTTTTTTTTTTTTTTATAAGAACTGAATAGACTGAAGGAGACTAAGCATGGCATCCCTGAGAGACGAAAAACCTTTTACGGTTGAGATACCAATTACGTGTCTTTGTTCCCAGAAGTCTTATACAAGTCATTGTATAGAGCACATAATCTGCTGTAGAAGTAAAATAAGCACTCAATGGGTTGCAAGCAGTCGTAGGTTGTACAGGACCTGCTATATGAGGCCCAAGTGTACCATTTTAAGTCCAAGAAAAGCAATAAGTTCTAAGTAGGCCTGGTGTACTCGGTGTTCTGTTTTCCTTTTACAGATTTTGACGAGACGACTGCGGTTCCGTCTTGAGCGGGCCCCAGGCGAGACAGCTCTTATTGATCGGACCGGCCGAATGCTCAAGATGGAGCCACTTGCCACTGTTGAGTCTCTGGAGCAGTACCTCCTCAAGATGGTAAGTCTGGATTTTATGGCCTTGCCTTCTATCTTCCCTTTTTTCCTGTTATGTACTAAATGTATACTTACTGTCCTATCTCTCTCACATCTCCTGCCAGGTGGCCAAGCAATGGTACGACTTCGACAGATCTTCCTTCATTTTCTTCAGAAAGTTGCGAGAAGGCCAGACGTTTACATTCAAACACCAACATGACTTTGATGAGAATGGGATAATTTATTGGATTGGTACTAATGCAAAGTAAGTATACCTATATCCCTACCACTTTTTTATTTGGACATTTATTATACCTCTTTAGCTGCTTAATGCATGGCAGTACATCCTGAAATAAGGATTGTTGTTCTTTAAGAGTATTAGGTGTGCTTTTGTGAGTGAGTGAGAGTGAATGAATGAATGAAACTTTATTAATGTCAGAGCGAAATAGTTGGTTGCAGCAGCATGCAATACAAAGCATATATACACACAGACATCCATTGAAGAAACAGATTATATAAGCTTTGAAGAGACTTGTTTTTCTCGGGTTGGTGCATTTTAAAATTAATTTAACCTTTTCTGCTTTAGGACAGCATATGAATGGGTGAACCCAGCTGCCTATGGTTTGGTAGTTGTGACATCATCAGAAGGACGGAACCTGCCTTATGGCCGACTGGAAGACATCTTGAGCCGGGATAGCTCTGCCCTCAACTGCCACACCAATGATGACAAGAATGCCTGGTTTGCCATTGATTTGGGACTATGGTTCATCCCCTCAGCTTATACTCTTCGTCATGCCCGTGGCTATGGCCGCTCAGCCCTCCGAAACTGGGTGTTCCAAGTGTCCAAGGATGGTCAGAACTGGATGACGTTGTATACACATGTGGATGACTGTAGCCTCAATGAGCCAGGGTATGCCATATAATGCAATTCGGTTTAATTCAGTTTATTTTTATAAAGCGCTCTTCTTGCCAAGGTGACACGAGTGCTAAAAGTTCCAAGGAAATATAAAATACAGAATAGCAGCAATTTGTACTTAAACTATTAGGATAAGCAAGCTAGCAGCTGAGGAGAAAGAGGGGGAAAAAAACTGACTGCAAAGAGGAGGGGAAAATATTGTTCTGGGGGTCCAAGGACCAAGGACATGTTAATGTATTGGCGGTAACTGAATCTTTAAGACAACTGATGCTGGGAACTTGAATAAAAACAATGCAAAATGTCAAAAATGACTCAGCAAAGTTTTATATTATAGTGTTATAGTATAACTGTTATACCTGAAAAAGATAAATTATATGAAGAGGACAGGGCATATGGTGAAATGAAAGTTTTGAGTAACTAATGGTTTTCAGAAGGTGTTCCTTCAGAGCTGATGAGTTGCTCAGGCTAGACTGCAGTCAGTCATTTTTAGTAATTTGCTAAATGTAAATATTTCTACATTAGCTGAGAAGGCAGCGAGTGATGTGGTCTGGTACAGTTCTAGGCCATTTTACATCCCCAGACCCTCTTACCAACCACTGAAATGGAGCATATTTATTTAGCTCTGCTCTTTGTACTGCTAGAGTAATTCTGATTGACCTTTAAAGAATTTGGACTTAAAAACGGAGTACAGTGGGTTACTATTTGTCTCTTGTACACTAGACTTTGTACTGAAATGATGTAAAGGACTTCAGGATTATTTGGAGAATGTCGATTTTTGTCATAAAAACAACGTATTACTTTTATGCTGTGTTATAACCTTTACCTGTATGTTGTTATTGCTTACATAATACTTGCTCTGTGTTTTTCTTTTTTTTATTTTTAAAAAGGAGCCTGGGCCCCAGTTTGTTCGTTAACATTATGGTATGCTGGGGTCTTGAGTTACAAACACAACTAGGACCAGACTTCTACTTGTAACTCCAGAATTGACTAAGTTCATAAACAAGACGAGTTACAAGCTTCTGTTCCCAATTATATTTGAAAGCATTTTAAGTATATACAGTATATACTTCAAACACAGTGTGGTGGAATGAAAGCTTCATACCTGGAGCTTCCCGGGCAAACACATTTCTCGCCAAGTTTGTTGAAGTGAAGTTAAATGAAGCCCTTGCTTTTCTTCCTTTCAAGCTCTACAGCCACCTGGCCCCTGGATCCACCCAAAGAGGAGAAACAGGGTTGGAGGCACATTCGCATCAAGCAAATGGGGAAGAATGCCAGTGGGCAAACTCACTACCTGTCTCTCTCAGGGCTGGAGCTTTATGGGACAGTGACCGGTGTGTGTGAGGACCAGCTAGGTAAGAACCACATCTATGTTCCAAAAGATTAATACTAAGCCAAGTTATTGGATTATGTGGGGAAACTCAACTGTCCAGAACTTCAGTAAACAAGCTATTTTCATTCCAAAATATTGATTTCATATTTTAAAATTTACATTCACTTTTGCAGCGTAAGCCTTTGAATACTATTGAATACACAAGTATTATTCAGAAAAATCATAGAAATGTAATGTTTTTTGTAATAAGTATTGTTACGGTTTCAACATTCACAGGAAAAGCTGTGAAGGAGGCAGAGGCCAATCTGCGTCGACAACGACGCCTCTTCCGTTCGCAAGTGATGAAGTACATAGTTCCAGGTGCCCGCGTTGTGCGTGGTATTGACTGGAAATGGAGGGACCAGGATGGGAACCCACCAGGAGAAGGCACAGTCACTGGGGAGGCTCACAATGGTAAGGATCTTGGATCTCCTCCTTTTGCACTGCATCTGTCTTTATGTGAAACTAACAGTGCTAAGCTTGCATAGGCAACATTTTGCAGCTTCCAGTTAAAATGGCAAAAGCATAGCAAAGATAAATAGAATAGATAAATACATAGTTTGGTCCCTCATTGTTACCTACAAATTCCCTTTTATATACTTAGATATCCTGGTAATCCTCATGATCCATTGCATGTAGTGGATTTAATTCATTATTAGTTCAGGACTCAGTGGTCATCTTAAATGGAGTTTATTCACAGGGATTATCAAAATTGTGACAGACTATCATCTGTAAATCTAAAAACAAAATAATACTAAATAAGTGGTTTATTTAAATTTTGTTCAGTCTAAAGATATGAGAAAATGCTGAATTAAATGGCTTTATTGAAATGTATTTTCCCCATGGCAAAGAAATATATTAGAAATATTACGAATGCAATTATCCAGAAGTTTGTTCATAACTCTTTGCATTAGTCCAAAGTCCCTTTTACCACCAATTCTCAAGTCTTTTGCACTATGTCATAATCAAGTAAAACGTATTAAACAGACCTCTCCTAATTTTATCTGCTGGTTTGGTACTGTAAAAATCTGATAAAGCTATAATTAAATTTATTTGATTATTTTTAACAACTTAAAGCAGCATTGGAAAATAAAACTTACTACAAACACTCTCCACTGGCTAATTCATTGTCTAATTGTGTACAATGTTCATAAGTCTCTGGCCGCTTAAAATATTTATCTAAAGAATGAAAACGTTAATGCAGGTGTACCTTGATTTATTTACGAGTTGAGCTCTGCAAGTTTTGGGTTAAACTGTAATATATTTTAATTTTATTTCCATTTTGATCACTTTGAGCTGTAATAAATTGAAATTATTTTAAAATGGCTGAAAATAAAAATGTCTACACAACCTCCTCCTTTATCCCGAATGCTCCCATAGTCTAGCGTTCCTCATCTTTTTTATTGATCGCCAACTTGTCCAAACACAAGACATGAGCTGTAAACACTGGAGGGGAGTTGAATGAGGTATTGCAGGTGGTACTCCATTAATATTCGTAATGGGATCTTTGTAGGTGTATTCAGTTTAATGTAGTTTGAACTGAGAAATACTTTTTAGGAACAGCTTAATGAAAGTAAATATAAATTCAGTTTTAACTGTAATCTGGCTTGCATCACAAAATATTCCTGCTGTTGAATATTAATTTCTTAACCTATTTTCCTGGACCTAAATCAGTCTGGACAGTTAAGCATTTTTATTTGGGTTTTACTTGAATAATGAGGTTAATGCAGCTTTACTCCGCAGGCTGAGATGAGATCAAAACTGGTCAAAGTTTTCAAACAACATTTTTAAAAATGTAGTTGAATGAAGCCCTTCTAAGGAGGTAGCGTTTAATCAATGGAGTCAGTGATAGAAATGATAGACAGTTGGTAGGGAAAAACAAATTGTGAACATCAAGTGCATTTACATGCTTTGAGGAGTCTACAAAATCTGGCTTCTGAAATACTGGGAAAGACTAAGGAAGCAGAGTTGTCTGAGAGTGAGGGCAGAACTCTGACAGTTGTAGTTCTCTTGGTTGGTCTCACGTTTATGGTAGATCTCAGTAAGGAGAGAGACGTTTAATGCGAAAGACATGGTGAGAGTATCCTGTCAGTATGTATTTTTACATCGATTAATGTGAAATGGTTATATACCGAACATGATTTTACTCGTGGTTTTCCCCCAGTTTTCAGTTCTATGTCTTATTCCAAGTGAAACTAGTACCTATTGATCTGGGATCATTGGAGAAAACCTTTTTCATTCTTCAGTTTTTTTTTTGACTAAACTTGCAAACTTACTTTTTGTGACTATTAGTTTGCTATTTTGAGGTGCTCCCTCTTCCAACTTGTACAGGTAACATTTTCAGACTTGTATTTTGTACGTAGCAATCGGGTCTTTGGGAAGTCACATTTCAATGTGTAAAGGACTTTTTAACCAATTGTCTCCATCAATCAGTTAAGTGCATGTTGATGTCACAATTTGCAAGCACTAAATGGACTCCATTTCAAGTGTATTTTTACATGAGCAAAAAAATCTTCAGTTCTTTTCTGAGTCGCTTTTAGCTTGGCGTTTGCAAAATTCTTCTTGGCTTTTTTTGTCATTTTCAGTAACTCATGTTTCTGTCTCATTGCTTCACCTGGACCAGAGAATTTGTTAGTGTATCAGTATGTTCTTGATTCTTCTTAACTTGGCTCCAATGGGGGGAAAAAAAAAAGTTTTTCTCTGCTTCTATTGTCTGCTATTACAATTCAGAAGCAGCGACTTCTCAATTATGTTATACGTGTGCAACTCGCATTCAAAAAGCCTTCATGCTTATGCTTTACACCAAGTATTCTTTGTTCAGTGTCCGCTAAGCACAAATGAGGTCTGGCGGATTTGCCCCTAGTTCCAAATCGTTCCATCCATTAGGAGCCAAAGCCGTTCTGGTCCAGTGTCAAGTGGAGCTGCTGTCTTGACTTGCTGCTGTCTGCTCTCTGCTGGGTCTCACAAACTCATGTCCCTTTCCAGGCTGGATTGATGTCACCTGGGATGCTGGTGGCTCAAACTCTTACCGTATGGGTGCAGAAGGAAAATTTGACCTCAAGCTTGCTCCAGGGTACGACCCTGAGTCTGCGCCGTCACCCAAACCTGTCTCATCCACTGTTTCAGGCACAGCGCAGTCCTGGAGCAGCCTGGTGAAAAATAACTGTCCGGACAAGGGCGGCTCCTCCTCGGCGGCAGGGGCCAGCTCCTCCAGCCGGAAGGGCAGTAGCAGCTCGGTGTGTAGCGTGGCCAGCAGCGGCGATATCAGTCTGAGCTCCACCAAACTGGAGCGGCGGGCTGAGAGCCTGCTCGAGCAGGGGGGGGGCATCGTGGCTGCTGCTCTGGGGGCCGAGACTCAAGAGCCCATTGTAGTGCTGTCCTCCACTGAGGTCGGCTCTGCCTCCAGCACCAGTACGTTAACCACCGTCACAGGCGGCGAAAGTTCTGAGCGAAAGCCAGGTCCGGACGGAACCTTGCGGCCTTCGGCCGAATCGTCCGCCATTTCCATGGGACTAGTCAGCGTCAGTTCTCCGGATGTTAGCTCGGTCTCCGAATCTTCCAGCAAGGAGGTGGCCTCTCAGCGACCCTTGTGCTCTGCGGCCAGCTCCCGCCTGTCAGTGAGCTCGCTGCTGGCAGCAGGCGCTCCCATGAGTTCCAGTGCCAGCGTGCCCAACCTGTCTTCTCGCGAGGCCAGCCTCATGGAGTCCTTTGTGCGGCGGGCCCCCAACATGTCGCGAACCAACGCCACGAACAACATGAACCTCAGCCGCAGCAGCAGCGATAACAACACCAACACACTGGGCCGCAACGTCATGAGCACTGCCAGTGAGTACCGTGACACAGCGCAGCTGTTCTCGCGCCAGCACCCAGCTAACAAAACCTGAGGCGCCCCAGCCGTGGCTCCGCTTTGTGTCTTGCGCTCCTTTTTTTTTTTCTTTTTTTTTTTTTTTTCCTGTCCATTGGAAATTCTTAACTGTGACCGTGGTACATTTCACCCGCTAGCAAATAGTCTATTGTTGGTATAATCGGATGTCCTTATGCAGTGGTCCGTAATATAAATTGATTTCAGTGCACACAATAATAATGTGCATACTGGAAATATGTTGTGTAGGGCAGAGATTGGCTGTTTTGTATGTGCGCCAGTTGCCCCAACACACAGTAACCCATCTACTTGCTGTAATTCCTCAGTTTCCCCTAATATTTTTCCTTTGAATATACCAAAAAAAATCACTGCAGCTCTTCCTGAACTAAACCAAGCAAGTTTTACCAATACTTTTCCTCATGTGCATTTCATGTGGTTGTAAAGTGTGTTGGGGATTAACTGTAAATTGAGGCTTGTGCTAATTTTGATCAAGACTGTTCCAAATTGTATTGCCTGGTACTCAGAAGGTTCTCATTGAGGCTTGTGAAATGTGGAGGTGAGAGGTGTTGCAGCAAAGCATGTTTTGTTTCGTAAACTGGATTTAAATTAATACTTGCTTTTTTGTTGTGAAACTAATCGCATTTTTGGTTTTGTTTGCAGCTTCTCCTCTCATGGGTGCGCAGAGCTTTCCTAACCTCACAACCACTGGTACCACCTCAACCGTTACAATGTCCACCTCCATAGTAACCAGCAGCAATAATGTAGCCACGGCAACCACAGGTTTGTCCGTCGGCCAATTGCTCAGTAACACTCTGACGACCAGCCTGACCTCCACTTCTAGCGAGAGCGACACAGGTCAGGAGGCTGAGTTTTCACTCTATGGTAGGCTATGCTAGGATTATACCAACTATTTAAACATCCTCCTTCCACCTAACCCCTTCTTTCCCTACCAATTTTTACAGATCATACACTTCAGACTTGCGTACACACACACACACACAGACACACACAAAATTAACATTTCTTAAGCCTAACGTTCCTCTTGTTCTATTAATCTCACCCATTAATTCCCCTCCCCGGTCCTTTTCTCGTCTTCAATTTTTTTTCCCCCAAATAAGTGACTTGTGTGCCCTTGTGTCCTCAAAGCTTTGCCCCTGTGCCATACTGCAGACTTCCTGGACAGCTGTCGTGCCAACACACTGCTAGCTGAGCTGGATGATGAGGAGGACTTGCCTGAACCTGATGATGATGATGATGAAAATGAAGATGACAATCAGGAAGATCAGGAGTATGAGGAAGTTTTGGTACGGTGTAGGGTAAACCTTGGTTTCCATTTTAATAGGTTTAATTTCAACCCCCCTCCTTTTTTAGACATACAGTAAAAACGATTTAGCATAACACGTTAGGGTTTATGCAGTATAGTAATTGCACAAAACTAGCTTTATGTTGTTCAGATAATATATTGCAAAGGTAACAAAGTAACTCAGTGTTCTGTCCTATGTGAACATCTTCAGAAATGTCTCATTTCACCCAGTTGAAATTTCATGTAATTTTAATGTCTGCTTGAACTGCGTGAGTTGGTTTAACATGTGCATTTTCCATAGATACAGAATACATGCACATTTTTGAGTAGTTACTGTGCCTGTATCTGTTATATTTGCATGACTCCAAAGCTCACATTGTTTGACATACTCCATAATAAACCCCAGGAAAGTGAGGATCAGTTTCTTCACACTTTTAGCTTCCAGTTTTTTTAATAATGTCTGAATTAAATTAGCAGTTAAAGATTAAATCAACATTTGGTCTTCCATGCAAGGCTTTATGACTATGTTCATGTTTACATTTAAATTTTGCTCTTACCTCTCTTGTATATAAATACCTGAGTATTATACAAGAAATTTATGCTTAAGTGTGTCAATTTACTGGGTGTTTTTCTTTTTTTTGGTAATTTAACTCCTGAACTATTATTTACTATCATCTGTTAACTATATCACCCAGTTGTAGCTGGGAAAAATTTTAAACACTGGACTTTTGACTTGTATGCAATCGTGAATACCTTTGTACTGAACATGGAAGTGTTGTGTTCTGGTGTGTGGCAGGAGGAAGAAGAGTATGAAACCAAAGGGGGTCGTCGCAGGACCTGGGATGACGACTTTGTGCTGAAGCGCCAGTTCTCTGCTTTAGTCCCTGCATTTGACCCCAGACCAGGCCGGACGAACGTCCAGCAAACTACAGACTTGGAGATCCCACCACCGGGTAAAAAATACATCCAGCCTTCACACAACAGGGTCTCGTACATTTAAAAATTGTCTACAGTGGCTTGAGAGAACTCATTCTTACACGTTAAGCTACTTGATATGTTTTACCAATTTATACAGCAGGATAATTTTTACTGGAACAATTCAGGGTACAACTCTGAATAATTCAGCATTTGGTCAAAGTGCAAGGTCTTGAAACCCAGCCTTTCCAACTGCATGGCCATAGATTCCGCTACCTAACACATTTTAAGTATATTTGGAGAAAGGTGCCAGCTAAATGTAAATGTTTACCCATGTTTTTAAAATTGGATTAAACATAAGAGCTATATAAGGTGCAGGTCAGTGTGTTGATGGTGATGTTTAACTTCATAGGTACTCCTCGCTCTGAAGTTCAGGAGGAGGTAGAATGTGCTCCTTCCCCACGTCTGGCCCTCATCCTGAAGGTGGCTGGGCTGGGAACCACACGAGAGGTGGAGCTGCCGCTCTCCAATTACAAGTCCACAATCTTCTATTACGTGCAGAAACTCCTTCAGCTCTCTTGTAACGGAAGCGTCAAGTCAGATAAACTTCGTCGCATTTGGGAGCCTACATACACGTAAGCCTATCTGAATGATGGGCATGATGTCGACCTGTTATATGGCTTGCGTGTGTGTGTCATGGTAGTGTTCAGTACTTATCCTGTTGTATTTTGATCACAAACTTTGTGTTTTTAGGATAATGTACAGAGAAATGAAGGATGCCGATAAAGAGAAAGGAAGGGGAAAGATGGTAATGATTGTTTATTAATCTTTCATGCTGACCCATTGAATCCTGGCTGTGAATATCTGTGGCTGTGTTAAGTATGTTGATGCTCTCCTTTCGTAAACAGGGACCTCACTAACCTCTATCAAAGTGACTGTAAAATGTTAGATATTTCTGGTAACTGCATGGGCCTATTAGTGGTAATCCTATTGTAATGCATGTCTATTGCGTGACACTTTACAATCAGGAAAGACCAACATTTGGTTCTTCCTGTTGTAGGGTTGCTGGTCTGTAGAGCATGTGGAACAGTACCTTGGCACTGATGAATTACCAAAGAATGACTTGATAACCTACATGCAGAAGAATGCAGACTCATCTTTCCTGCGCCACTGGAAATTAACCGGCACTAATAAAAGTATTAGGAAAAACAGAAATTGTTCTCAGCTCATAGCTGCATACAAGGTATAACATGGCATCAGATGGTATACATGCGTAAAAGCATTTTTCACTTTTCCTTCTATATTTTTTTCTCATTTTGTTCCTTGCTTAACTGTCGCTTGTGTAGTCACCTGTTGGACAGTTGTTCTCATAAATTCAGTGGCCCATGGCTTTAATGCATTTTCATGAATACTGTACATTTTTAATGGTTTTTGAATAATGAAAATGTGTAATTTTAACACTTCTGCTAGATGTGAAGAAATAAGCATAGTTTAATGTGAGCTCAGTTTTATTTAAAAAACGGCAGTGTAACTTAAGTGTTAAAACACCACAGCTGATGTTTGGGGGACAGATGCTGACCTGGTCTTGTGTCCCTGCAGGACTTCTGTGAACACGGCTGCCGGTCGTCGGGCCTCAGTCCCAGTTCCATGGCAGCCATGCACAGCTGCGACATTTTGAGCAGCAGTCACGAGCAGGCCCAGGCCAAGGCTGGTTCGGGCCAGAGCGCCTGCGGGGTGGAGGACGTCCTGCAGCTCCTGCGCATTCTCTTTATCATTGGAGGAGACCCCTACTCCAGCCGGACAGTGCAGGAAGGTGGGCTGTCGCGAGGCCTGCCTCAGTTCTCCACGCGTGCACACACACGCACACTTTCATTGTTTCCTTTCTTTAAGTAGTTTGTGCCTTTGTCAATAAATTAATTTCATATCAAAATATCATAAATTAATCAATTGCCAATACATTGTTGGTAATACGACACATTTCTTTATGCAACTTAATTTGCTGTTTTGGATAATGTACAGCAGTTTTCTACTGTTAGACTAAGTTTGACAAAGTTTAATTGATTTTAATAGCTGATTTATTTTATTTTAATAAGCATGTATTTAATTTTTTATTTTTATTCCTTCTGAATGTACATTTACATATGTAGTTAATATCCTTTTAAATTTTGGAATCTGCTGATCTTATTCTTCAGATATCTTTTTCTGTGCAAGAGGTTTGAAGGTTTATCAAATGTCAGATTTCTTTGTTTCCTTCAGTTAGCGTCATTAAAAAATACTTTTTGATATTTTGTGTAATGCATCATTGACATTTAAGATATTGAACCCATTCAACTGAAAGCTTAAGCGATTTCAAATATATTTAAACAGCTAACTAAAGCTGATCTAAGAGCAGAAAGTGACCGTTTGAGAACTTTGAAATTGGCTATAAGTTAGTACTGTGGTTTTGAAACGATTTGAATTCTTATTTTGTTGCCAGGGGCATGATTGCACTGACTAGTAGTTTGCAAGTCGTCATATTGGTGTCATGCAAGGTGTTCCTCAATGTTCTAAGCTTAAGTCTGTTTTTCTTGTATAGAAGTGGATGATGTCCAGTTCAATGCACCGCCTGAGGAATTCACAAGCAAAAAAATCACTACCAAAATTCTACAGCAGATAGAGGTAACAATTTATCTTGTGATCATTTTTCCCTCTTAAGATGAATGTTGATGTAATGCACTCATTGACATACACCTCACAGAAAAATACACTTTGGAGAAAAGCATCTGCTAAATGAATTTTAAAAAAGTAAATGTAAATATAGATCTGTGCTAATTTTGCTGCCCTATGGTATTCAGGAACCTTTGGCACTGGCCAGCGGTGCGCTCCCTGACTGGTGTGAGCAGCTGACCAGCAAGTGTCCTTTTCTCATCCCCTTTGAGACCCGCCAGCTGTATTTCACCTGCACTGCATTTGGAGCCTCAAGGTCAGACTCTGTCCCACAAAAGTCACTTTAAATAGCTTTAAAATGTGGCTTAGGTAATAAACTACCTTCCTGTATAAATGAGCAGTTATTGGAAAAGTTGCTTGTCTAACATACCCGTTGCCTTAAACAGAGCTAAATAAAGGTTAATAGTAACAGTAGCGGTAATAATAAAGGTATAACATTAAGACAGTTTTAATCAGTCTTGCCAGAAACATTTTTAGAATTCAACAAAATCTACATTAAAGACTGGAAATTTTTTTCTGAAAAATCTCCAGTTTGTCTGAGTGGTTGATTAAAAACTGACAGGACAGGTGGTTGTAACCAAATGACCCTAACAGAAGCATAAATGGATGTATTTCAAATGCTCATATTTCATGGATAGTGCCGTGGTGTTAATCAGCTTCAAGAACTGGCATTATTGTTTAAATTGACAGTATAGTCGCATCTTTCAGCGTGAAAGTTTCACTTGTGAGAGGAACAGCTTATTGCTTAATTAGAGCGTAATGATATTTATCATTGAATGAGAACATGAAAAATATATAGGGATCTTAGCCAGTTTGTGCCATCTCAAATTGTTGGCATATATTTAGTTTAGTTAATGGTTTTACTCATGGACATTTATGTCAGCAGTGGTACAGGATATATGCTCTTCCATACTGACAGGAGTCTGTCCTCAAGGTAACCGTGTCTGTATGCTCCTTATCGGTTGTTCATCATCACGCGAGGTTGTCTTTCCGTGATCTAGTATTGACAGTGAGTCATGCTTTTTGCAGGGCTATTGTGTGGCTTCAAAACCGCCGCGAAGCCACAATGGAGCGCTCGCGTCCTTCTACCACAGTACGAAGGGATGACCCCGGCGAGTTTCGGGTGGGCCGCCTCAAACACGAAAGGGTTAAGGTTCCTCGTGGGGAGAACATGATGGAATGGGCTGAAAGCATCATGCTCATCCATGCAGACAGAAAGTCTGTCCTTGAGGTAAATCTTTTCATTAGCTGTTACTGCAACCAACTGACAAAAGCATTATTTAGTTTTTATCCGAAACGACTCGCAAAGTTTAGTTATGAACATTTTTTAGCAGCATTTTCCCTGCTGTTAGTCATGGTGGCACCATCTTGCATAGAAAAAACTGTTGTGCTAGAATAGTTACCCAAAAATAGCTTCCACTATTAGACATCTTCCAAGCAGTGATGTCAAAATATGCTTTGTTTCCATGGCAATTCAACAATGTGTGAGTAACGCAAGTAATTCTATTTAAAATCATCCTCACGAAAAATGTCACAATTCCTGAGTGCAGAGTAGTGAAGGACAAACCCCGCTTCTTGCTACTGCTGTAGTACCCTTGAACATGGTACTTAGCCTAAATTGTTCCCGTAAAATACCCATCTATACCTAATTATATCTTTGAGCTGAACTGTTTCACGCCAAGTAGCCCGGATGAGAGGTGCCACCATTAACAGTGCGCACCACTTATCTCAGGTGGAGTTCTTGGGAGAGGAAGGGACTGGACTGGGGCCTACACTGGAGTTTTATGCACTGGTGGCAGCAGAGTTCCAGAGGACGTCCCTTGGTATCTGGCTCTGTGATGATGACTTCCCAGATGACGAGTCTCGCCAGGCAAGCTTCAGTTTCCCTTTATCTCATAATAAAGAAACTCCTTATTAGTGCATTGCAGTGTGTTAGTCCAATGCTTTGGATTACACCAAAGTTCAAGATATGGAAGGTCCAGATATATTTTGGCTGTTTGAGCTGTTTAAATGTAATGTTAAAAAAAGAAACAAAAAATTTTTTGGAATGTATCTGGCCTACATGGCACAAAAAATTCTTGGGTCAACACTAAATTGTGTGTGTTGAACTTCAGGTGGACCTGGGAGGGGGCCTTAAACCTCCAGGTTACTATGTGCAGCGTTCCTGTGGACTCTTCCCAGCACCCTTCCCTCAGGACAGTGATGACATGGAACGCCTTAGCAAACTCTTCCACTTTTTGGGCATTTTCTTGGCCAAGTGCATTCAGGATAACCGGCTGGTGGACCTGCCCATCTCCCAGCCTTTCTTCAAGCTGCTGTGCATGGGCGACATCAAAAGCAACATGAGTAAGCTGCTGTACCAGTCGCGAGGAGAGGCTGACCTGCACTTTTCTGAGATCCAGTTAGAAGCCTCCACTGAGGAAGGCCATGACACCTACTCAGTGGGGAGCTTTGATGAGGATTCAAAGTCAGAGTTCATCCTAGACCCTCCGAAGCCCAAGCCTCCAGCGTGGTACCACGGAATCTTGACTTGGGAGGACTTTGAGCTTGTTAATCCTCACCGGGCCAAGTTCCTGAAGGAAATAAAGGAACTAGCTGTGAAGCGCAGACAGATCCTCGGAAACAAGAGTCTGTCGGAGGATGAGAAGAACACTCGTCTTCAGGATCTCATGCTGAAAAACCCCACAGGCTCTGGGCCCCCTCTGAGCATGGAAGACCTGGGGTGAGCACTCATGCTTTGATTTTAGATGTCTGACCTTGAGTATTCCCGAACAAAGCATTTTTATCTCTGATTATTTGAAGATAGAAATTACAAAATGTTCACTTAATGACTTGCATGGTGATTCTGCAGTCTTTGTTAAAACGGATATTTTATTTATTCATACTGTTTAATGCTAATCCTGAACTAATTGAATTGCTACTAGGAGACACTGACAGTAATTTAGAATAGTTTAATGTAGGAGACTTAATAGGTGCTATAAACTGTGTGTCACTGTACAAACTTGTCAATATTTTTGGTCAGAAATTGAGCTTATCCACAAAAAGATCCATTGTCTGTCCAGGCATGAACTTTGGAGTGCCTGGGGCAATAACGGCGTCCTAATAAGAGCTCGTAATTGCAGCTATGAGTCCTCAAAGCATGATTGTTTTGGTTCCTGTGGAGCAGAGGTTCCTAGGTACAATGCAGTGTACAAAATGAGTGTCTTTGCTGCTGCTTGCCTGTAAATTTGGTGAAAACACAAAGGCCTGTTTTCCCAGTAGTACTTGACAGTGTTTTCACTGAAGGCTTCATTCCATCTCAGAAATAATCTATCCTTTTTTCTCCCCAGTCTCCCTTGAAATATTTTGTACAATAACTATGAAAACCCTTTGCATTACATGTTCCGTGAGTTTTTCAGAGGAATTGTAGATTCGTTCTCAAGAAATGCATGTCTCAGTTGAGTGATGATCAGTTGTAATAGTGTTTGAGACTATTGTACTGTTCCCCCCTCTTTTTTTTTTTCTTGTGAAACCAGTTGCGGGACAGATCTTATTTTTAGCCTGAAATTCAGAAGGTTTGTCTCATTCAGTCACAAGTGATTATTCCTTCCCATAAAACAGCCTTGTTTGCCTAAATCTTCTGGATGGTGATGATTTGGCAATCAGTTGTTAAATGCTGTAGGGTTCTCTTATTTAGTCCTTCAAAATGGTAACTTCAATATTGTAACTGAGTTGGCACTAAAGTTTGTTTTGCCCGTTAAGATAGTTAACTGGCTAACCTTGGTAAAGTTAATTTAGTTAAAACTTAGAAAATGTTTCTTCATACAGGAAACACTCGTTTCCAAACACAAAATACTCTCTGTAGACGTGCTTGTGATGCAGACTTTAGCAAGCTAATAGCATTTATTTGTTTCTAACTAGTGTGCTTTAGTCTAATTCATCTGGATGCCATGGTAACTAGGCTTCTGCATACATGATCATTTTCTAACTGCGGTTACAGTTCCTATGTCAGTCTGGAGGTCTGGGGAGATGGGAGCTGATCCCACTCTGTCCAAGGCCCATCAAATTAACCAGTGTAAAAGTTCAAGGGAATTCTGTAATCATTTGTATTTTATTAAACTTGGCACATAAAATAAAGCCAACAAATTTTAACTGTAGCTCACAGGAAAGTTTATAAACAAAATGTTAATTACTGGTGTCTTGGTGCTCTGTACGTCACGGTTCATCTTTGCCATCCTCTTTTTTTAGTTCAATGTACATGTTAGGTTGTATTTTTATGAATGCCAGTTTAGCTTTTTTTTATGCCATTGATTTAGTATCATGTAGTAAAAATTGGTGGGGGGTCTGCAGAGTGCAAGTGTACTTGCATGTACTGAATGCGGTCTCAGCAAAGAATGACAGATGTTTAATATCCTTAGTAAAACTTTAGCATCTTACTAATTCCCCCCTTTTTATTTCCAAAAACACATTTAAGATGTGCTAACACAGATGAGTAGCTTGAGCGTTTTTGAACATATTTATCTTTGGTAGAATTCAATAGAGCTCTTCGACTGTTGTGCTCAGCTACCTTTAGTCGGATAGGATTTAGCGCAGTGGTCATTTTGAGAATAGAACTTTTTTTTCAAACTTTAAGGGGAAAAATTACATTTAGCTGAATTTTGCATTGTCTGGGTTTAAAGAAAGCAAAGGGATAGTTTCCAGCTGGTAGCCATCGTCACCAAATAGTAAAGTTTCGAACCTAAAACTCTTAACTAACCTTTGATCTTTTTCCCCCAATATAGATTAAACTTCCAGTTCTGCCCCTCGTCTAAGGTTCACGGATTTTCTGCAGTGGACCTCAAACCAAATGGAGAAGATGAGGTAGGAGAGTTGCATATGTATTAGCTGTGGAATGAAGCGTACAGGAAATCTGAGGGCATGACGTGCTCAATCTCCATGGTTTCTTCTGTGCAGATGGTGACCTTGGATAATGCTGAGGAATATGTGGAGCTCATGTTTGACTTCTCCATGCACAGTGGCATCCAAAAACAAATGGAAGCCTTCAGAGGTATAATTAGTTTAAATGACTAAGAACAGTGAATTAAATGTTCATTACTGCTAATCCTGTCTGAAATTACTTAAAACAGAAATATAGCATGATATTTAATGTGCTGTGAAAAAGGCTTTTAAAATGGGACCATTAATTGCCTTTAATGAGTTCTGTGTCATATGTCTCCCCTGGTAGACGGCTTCAACCGTGTTTTTCCCATGGAGAAACTTAGCTCTTTCAGTCCCAAAGAGGTGCAGATGATCCTGTGTGGGAACCAGTCCCCATCATGGACTCCAGAGGATGTTATCAACTACACAGAACCTAAGCTGGGCTATACTCGAGACAGGTGAATAAAAGTGGTCATATGCAATTTATTAAATGCAAGTTAATGTAATTAAATTGACTTGTCATTACAGTAGATTCTCTATTACAACTATATATTCAATTAAGGGGAAAAAAGACTGCTGTTTTTGGTATGTTTAGATACTGAAAGTTGGTTAATGATTGTGAATCCTCATGTTTAACTTTTGAACTGTGAGACAAAATCTACAGCTATTTTTATTATTAAAATATTAATGCAGGCTATAGGTACAGGTATAAACAAAGCAGAAAGCATTATTGAAAACTAGAGTAGGCTGAGTCAAGCATTTCAAGTGTGACTGATGAGCGAGTTGTATGAATAATCACATCTACATTAGCTAAGACTTTTTTTTTGCCAGTGAATTGCTAATGCTGCTCTCCTGATGAAGGATCAAGCTTTTGAATCACAACTAGATAACTAATTGCTGTGCTCATTTCATCGTTGTTATGCGATACTGAAACTGTTCTCCCCACAGCCCGGGCTTCCTTCGATTTGTGCGGGTGCTTTGTGGCATGTCCTCGGATGAGAGAAAAGCATTCCTTCAGTTTACTACAGGCTGCTCCACTCTGCCTCCTGGTGGTCTGGCCAATCTGCACCCACGACTCACTATTGTCCGCAAGGTACGAATCACGTATGAATATTCACGGGGGGAGGTCATTAGTCCAAGAGCACCGCATGTGAATTTAGTTTGTATTTTAACCACAGTAATACTGCACAGGACCGTGAACATGTTCTTTGTCATTTAAAAATAAAGGCTTGAATAGTAAGCCTGGTGGTGTAAACAAGAATGTTATATTGCCAGCCTTGCAAACAGTATTTTTTGTGAATAGAAGTCTCTTCTTTCTGTTTGAACATTTAATGGTGAGCTGCTGTGGAATTCAAAATTAGTTGTGGAAAAGACAGTTTTTCAGGATTTTACCTCTTTCCCCAGTTTGCATGTAACATACAAATTAATTTCATGTGGATATCGCTACACAGGTGGATGCAACAGACTCCAGTTATCCATCAGTGAACACCTGCGTACACTACCTGAAATTGCCCGAATACTCCTCTGAGGAGATCATGAGGGAACGCCTGCTTGCTGCCACCATGGAGAAGGGCTTTCACCTCAACTGACTGTTCATCCCACTTGACTGTTTCAAACTGGTGAAGCCTGTAGGGTTTTGTTGCAGGAAAAAAAAGCTGTGTCTTCAAAATCCCATCCACTTCCCCCATATTTTCCTCAAAGCTTTTGGAATACAGTTCCATGTTAATCCTGCTAGCTACAGATGAAGATGTGGAGCAATCCCTTGCCACCTTCATCACCAAGCCATGTCCCAGTGCACTTTGTGCTGCTTCAAGGGCTTGAGAGACTGAAAGCTAGGGCAGTTCCTTTGTTTTCTCCAGCATTATACATTTCTCCTCTGGATGTGAGAGTCTTTGTAAAATCTCACCGTGTTCACTAGGATCTCACACATCACTTCTGTCCACATCCTTCCTCTGGGGCTGGTGGGGAGGTTGTCAAGCACCTGCTTCTGTAGAGCTGTAACTGTAGAGTGTTTGGGCATTTCTCAACAGCTTTTAAGTTCTACTAGTGCCTGCACTGTATTAGATTTTTCCTTTTTATCTTATCAGCATACAATCATGCTCAGCTACATTTTTTTCCCTTTTTTGCTTCCGTTACTGTGTGAGTACATTTTGATTGTTTACTGCCCTGCTATCAAATTCATGAGTGCATTTGTGTAATTTTACAATAAAGCTATAGAGACATAACACTGGTTCTGGGTGCAAGGCACATTTAAAGAAAAAAGACAAAAAGCAAGCTAAGCTTTCCCTTGTATTTCCTTTGTATATTATAAACATTTATTTAACTCCAGTTGCAGTTTGAAGTAAAAATATTTTCAAATGTGTATGCTCCAAAAATAATCATTAAAATGTTTGCAAAGTATAAATGCCTTTATCCCCTGAAAGTCTTTTTTTTGCCTTTTAAATGAGAAAAGGAGACAATGTTGTATTTGAGTTTTAATCATGAAAACATTATATACAATGGAGGTCTCTGTACAAATTGATTTAATTTTTCATACACTGCTGTAGCAGTCTAGCATGTCCGTTCTAGCTCTCAGCCATCTTGTCAAGAACCAGTAATGGTGCCAGAATTCGGCTCTTGTTAGTCTCCACGATGTGTCCGTTCAGAATCATCTCATCCAAGATGACATGCACTTTCTCCAGGTTGAACATGATCTGATGAAACTAGAGTTGAGGCATCCAATATTTTTCATGTTAAATTGAGAATTCTTATAGGTACTATTAAACAACTTGAGGTTATTGTAATATGCAGTTAACACTGTGGATACAAACAAAAATAGTTAAATTGTAATGGATGATATCACTGGTTTGGGAGCAGGACTAAAGCACTCAACTGAACTATGGCTTTAGATGTTTTAGTATAACTCAAATACTCATTCAGATGACAAATTGCTAATGTTTTTCCATGTATCTAAGCACTTGCTGAGTCCAGCATCAGATGTAAAAATGTAACTTTATAAACTCACTTTATTTGCCTGTCACAGAACTGTAAATGAGAAAAAGCCTCTTCACTGTCTTATAAAGAAGTTTCCATTGCATAGTGAGTAATTTGCTTCTGAAAATCTTCTGACAATTCTTTTAAACTTTACAATTCATTTAAATGGGGAAAATGTTTTACTGGACCTCAAAAGGTTCACTTTCCCCCCCCCCAAATGTGCAAAATTGCTCCCTTTTAATCAGGTAGAAAATCACAGAATTGTTCTGGAAACCCTTAAATCTTGGTTTACAACCTTTTAAAAATTGCTTACACAACATTTCTGTGCTTTCCTATTTTATTTTGCTGCTCTTGGGCAGTAAAGTGGTGCAGCAGGTTGCTCAGACTGAGGTTGAGCAGTGGTTTGTTTGCATGTTTTTTTTTCTTCCCCATGTTTCAGATGACTCTACATTGGCTGTGTGTGTGTGTGGCTATACCACGATTTACTGGCGTTCCATCCAGAGTATACCATGTGTCACACCCTGTGTTTCCTGGACAAGCACTGATCCTGTATTAGGACAAGCAATTACTGATCATGAATAAATATCATTCCAGTTTCACTAGCTGCTTGTTGAATGAAGGGTTACGGGAAGTGATATTGCTATGGTTCCTCAATGTACGACAACAGTTGGGGCCAAAAGTCTATTTGCAACTCGAAACAAACTTAGAAACTTAGTTTCTGTAGAAACCTCAGATCAAGTTATAATAAAAGACAATCCCAATGGTTGACCAGTTCATACTGTGACATATGATCACCAGCTTCTGGTCACTTCATGATAATTAGGGACAGTCACAAATCCTGCAGGATTAAGCAAAAGCTCAAGATTTGTGTAGTTGCTCTCAGGCAAAGGTTGCAATTCTAATTTTTCCAAAAAAATGCAGTTAAAGTTTCAGAAGCTGATATGATCAAACCTGTAACATCTTTTTAAAGGATACATCCAGTTCACTCTGTTTTAAAGCAGAGGGGAAAACATAGTTTAGACTTCTTTAAAAGCATGGATGACCAATTAATCCAGTTCTCAGAAACGCAGGAAAAAAAAAAGACGACTCACCACACGGCTGAAGTACTTATCTAGAACCTCCACAAAATTATGCACCAGCTCATAGACCGCTAGTTCATTCTGTGGGGGGGGGGGAAGGCAATTTGGGTCTGAAGTCACCATACTGAGGTTATTTACAGTGCCATCATTGAAATGATCTCCTTGACAGTTATTTGAATTCAAAGTCCACTGTTTCACCAAGACTGCCTTCATTGCACTGTTGGAAGCTCTCCACTCGACTGGAGCTGCTTCCCTCCCCTTGATCCTCATTCTATTCAACCTCTGCAACATTTGACACTGTAAACTGCCAAACCTCTCTTTCAACTCTAGTGCAGCTTAGAATCAAAGGATCAGTACTGAAATGATTTCAGTCTTATCTATCAAACATCCTAACAGGTGCTTTGGCGTGGTTCCCTATCTCCCCTGTCTCTCAGTTGGTGTTCCACAAGGTTCAGTACTTGGCCCCTTACTCTTCTATCTACACCTTTTCCCTTGGTTCTGTCATCACCTCTCACAGGTTCTCCTATCACTGCTACACAGATCATACCCAGCTCTTCTCTTCACCCCAGCAGCTTCAGATGTCTCCTCTCATATTGCAGCTTGCCTTTTGGACATCTATGCCTGGGTGACTGATCATCATCTAAAACTCAACCTCTGTAGACCGAGATCACTTCCCAATTCTCACAATTCACTCACAAAGTGCACGGCCATGTGACCAGGTCTGCCATCCTGACCGAGTTCTGAAGTAGTTATCACATCACACGTAAATCACAATCCCCGCATTGGCTTTCCGTAAGGCTTCAAGTTGATCAGGCTTACGCATCAAGCTTTACATAGTTTGGCACCTCTGTACCTCTCTGAACTTCTATCAGACTATTCAACAGCTTGCAGTCTTATTTTATCAGACTGGAAACCTTCATTATAACTAAATCTTCATGAATGTGTAACCATTTACTCCTGCTCTAAGAAACTTTAAAATCAAACTCAAGACCTACATTATTACATTTGTCTTCAAATACCACACTTGAGCTTTCTTTGTCTTCTCTTTTTGGCTATTATTCTCTCCTTATATTATTTTGTTAAAGCAGACTAATATTGATACACAATTTTACATCCAATAACTAATACATTTTAATTATTTAACCATTACATTAATCACATTTTCAGAAAAGACTCACCTCATTTTCACTTACACCCACCATAACAAAGAGGGATGCATATTGTCGGTATACTAGCTTGTAGTCCTTGTATTCCACAAAGGAGCACTGAAAAGAAATAGGAAAAAACAGCAACAGTTTGTTGAACACTTCTATGTAGTAGAATACATTACAGTCTATCTTTAATTTTGCAGGCATGATAATATTTGTCTGACAGCAGAGTTTCTTCTGATTGATTTGCATGTGTGACCCCTGGCCCTCCTTGCCACAGATGACATTGTGGGGATCTGAACCTAGAGAACCCATATAGGGTGAAAAATAAGATATGACAAGGTGACTATAAAAACTATATACAACATACTTCAATCTTTGAAATGAAAAGCAGTTAGTAACTAGATTTTAAATATTAATAATTGAAGAAATTTAAACTATTGCACTCGTATTCTGCAGGAAACATCTGTCCAGGATGTACATTAGCTCCACACACTGATTTCTCATTCATTACCCATAATGCTCTTCAGTTCACATTATTACATTTGTCTTCAAATACCACACTTGAGCTTTCTTTGTCTTCTTGAAGCCTATAAGCATACTGTATGAGTGTACGGTATATCATGGGCCATTTCTCAAACTCAAGTTCTGTCAACTCTTTTGCCCACCTCTTCTTTCTTCCGTGAAAGGCACCCCTTGATGACATCCACTTCTAGGGAGGCCCTCTTGGCCAGGTCTATGTGTTCATAGTACTTAGACAAGCGTATCTGGCCTTGCTTGTTGACCATCAGCAGAAACTTGATCATTGTCATCCAGCAGATCCCTATGGTAAACAAAAACAAAGTAGAAACCATTACAAAATAACCCTAAACAAAACCAGTTTAATTTAATGTATAAATTTATACAAATTGATCAGAAACAGCAACTTAAATTGCCACAGGTTTATATAAATCATTTATGAATATTACAATTTTACAATAAAGTGCTCTTTTTCTCTCAAATGTGAACTAATGCTTGCCAATCGAATCCTGAGAACTTATTGGGTTGTGTGCACTTAACATTAATTAACTATGATTAGTTGATTGTGGTGGGAGTGTGGTGGCGCAGTGGGTTGGACCGCAGTCCTGCTGTCCGGTGGGTCTGGGGTTCGAGTCCCGCTTGGGGTACCTTGCGATGGACTGGCGTCCCATCCTGGGTGTGTCCCCTCCCCCTCCGGCCTTACGCCCTGTGTTGCCGGGTAGGCTCCGTGACCCCATATGGGACAAGCAGCTCTGAAAATGTGTGTGTAGTTGATTGTGTTTCCAGTTAATTTTTTTAATTAACTGTCATTATGATTTTATTTAATACTTTTAAAAACCAGGGTGAGAGTTGCATTTACCCTGCTATTTGTAGTTTCTTCAGAAACTTAAGTACTTTTCAAAGTAGTTTTTAGCACTGATACTTGTACATTTGTAAAGAAAAAATGTGTTTTCACTCCATTTAATTTCAGTCATCATGTCACTCTCATTACTTTTCTTTTTTACATTTTATGTTTAATTATACTTGATCTGATCAGTTTTAATTCAAATTATTAGTGACACTCACATTGTCAGCTGAAGTCTGTGGATTTTATTTGTCAGAGAAAGCTATCACTCACAGTCATTTCTGCAGTGACCCATTAGCAATATCTCATCACCATCATCTGACTTCTGTTAATTTCACTTGTGATTATCAGCTTTCAGTCCCAGTTTTGTTCCTTTCAAAGAGCCTAACGATAGTTTAGTAGAGACCCATTTTCTGCTGTCTTGATTAGACTGGTGGTGGTGGTGTAATGTTATGGGGACTGTGTTGTCACACAGGTTTTCGGTACCAGGTGAGCATCGTCTGAATGCCACAAAGTATTGAAACATTGTTAGTTCAAGGTGTAACCCTTCATGGACAGTCCAGCCTTTCTCAAATTGATATTTCCAGCAGGATAATGTGTCATGTCACAAATCACACAGGACCTCCAGATGGTTCCACAGACATGACAGTACCTTTAATTTACTTCAATATCCTCAACAGTAAGTCAATAGAACATCTTTGGAATGAGGTGGAATGCAATTTTGGCAGAATGAATGCTCTGCCAAAAAATAAATCAATAAAATAAAATTAAAAAAAAAAAAAAAAAAAAAACTACAGAATCTTTGTGATGCTGTCAAGCCAACATGGCCCAAAACAGTGGTAATCAGAGAAAGACTCTCCAAACCAACAGTGGATAGCATGTAGCATAGAGCAAAGAGTTTTGAAACGTTAGATGCCCCAGAAGGGTACTAAAAACATGAGGCGGCCCGAGAATGAAGATATCTCACTACCTCCACCCCACAGAGCCAGTACTACATTTCTGAAGAGTACCTTGTAGTGTAGTGCCCCTGAGGCCTATCAGAAGGCTATGGACTCAATAAAACGTGGAAGGCGTCATAACATGGGACATGACAGGCAACTAGAAAACATGCTCAGAGGTACTCCAAAGGTTATAAAACAAGATATTATAAATCAGAAGCTTAACTTTAAGGAGACGTTTGGGCACGAGAAAGACATTATTATTACTACTTTTTGCTGACGCTTCTCTCCAAAACAATTTACAATGTTACTTACAGCTATTTATCCATTTTTATAGAACCGGGTAATATTACTGAAGGAATTTAGGGTAAGTATCTTGCTCAAGGGTACTAACATTAACAAACTAGGTTTAATTGAGACTTTCATGTCTGCAGCTGTGTTTCTTTTTCTTAATGTAATGCATAATCATTCAGGTTCCTGGGCACCACCATCTCACAGGACCTGAAGTGGGAGCCCCACATAGACTCCATTGTGAAGAAGGCCCAGCAGAGGTTGTACTTCCTTCGTCAGCTGAGGAAGTTCAACCTGCCACAGGAGCTACTGCTTCAATTCTACTGTGCAGTCATCGAGTCCGTCCTCTGCACCTCTATAACTGTCTGGTTCGGCTCAGCTACGAAGTCAGACATCAGAAGACTGCAGCGGATAGTTCGGACTGCTGGAAGAATCATCGGCACATCCCCCCCAGCTCTCCAAGAACTGCACTCGTCCAAAGTCAGTAAAAGGGCTAGCAAAATCATTCTAGACCCCTCGCATCCAGGCCACTCCCTCTTCGAACCATTGCCATCTGGCCAGCGCTACAGAGCACTGAGCACCAGGACAGCCAGGCATAAGAAAAGTTTCTTTCCTCAGGCCATCTACCTCATGAACACCTAAATCTCTCCCCTAGAGAGTAAACCGTGCAATACATAATGCTATTTTTATTTATATTTATAACTATTTATCACATACACTCCCTTGCATTTGTATCTAGTGACTATTTTTGTATATTGGGTACTTTATATTTTTAAATATCTTTTATCCCTTGCTCACATACTCTATCTTTTCACCTGTCTTGTCACTGTCATTCTGTCTGTGCTGTGGTAGTTCCTGTCACCAAGACAAATTCCTTGTATGTGAGAACATACTTGGCAATAAAGCTCGTTCTGATTCTGATTCTAAATTGTACTTTTGGACAAAGCGTCTGCTAAATGAATAAATGTAAATGTACTACAGCTGGAGGTGGGAATCGTACCTGCAACCTTCGGGTGCAAAACGCAACACGCCTAACCCTGTACTATATCAGCTGCCTCAACTTAATTCCGCACACTGTACAGTACTATATTTACTATATTTAACTGACGCATTTGACCAAGGCGACTCACATGGTAACATTACTATCATTACCGCGCCCATAACATAAGAACGATTCGGAAAACGATCTTCTTCACTGAAGGGAACGTTCACGTAACGGGCACGTTGTCTGGAGCGAAGAACTCAATAGCGCAGCTGCTCGCCGGTGGGAGAGCGCGCGCTCGCACGAGCGGGACAGAATCAGAGAACGCTGTCCCATCATGCACCGCGTGCCCCCTCTGTCTCACCCACAGCGCGAGGAGACTCACATCCAGTGAAAGAACTAATGGCGGCCGGGAACTCCGCACTGCTCTGACACGGAATCCACACAGCGCACTACTACGGCCGAGGCTGCGGGTTTCCTCCAGGGCCCTTTTTTCCCCTCTCCCCCCCCCGAAAAATTAAAAAAAGAAAAAAAAAAACCTCACAGCGCTTACCCGAACTGCGTAAAGGGGAAACTGTCCGAAAACAGGGTTCGACGACGGCTGCTCGGGTTTCTCTTTTTAAAATGGATGAACACCCCGGAGGAGTAGGAATGGCCGCTCCGAGACCGCAGCAAACGCCTCAGCTGAGCAATAACAACAACGCAAATCCTCCGACGGGAGCGGGAGGTGGCGGAGTGATGGTGCCACAGCAGGACGATGTGCCCCGACCTCAGCAGTACACTATCCCGGGCATCCTGCACTACATCCAGCACGAGTGGGCCCGCTTCGAGATGGAGAGGGCGCACTGGGAAGTGGAGCGGGCCGAATTACAGGTACTCGCTGCCGCGTCGCCTCTCCTCCTCGTCTCGCTCAGGTGCACAAACGGGGACGTCGTTGCCGAGCGCGCGGCAGCCACCAGCAACGCCCCTCGTGTCGTGAGAGGCGCGATTTGAAACAAAAATAATAATGGTTCGCAACAAGACGAGCTGGTGGTCGAAGAGCAGAGCAGCCCGCTCTTACCTTAAGTTAAGGGCCCGGCTAGATGTACGTTCTTGTCGGCGCCACGACCTCGTCGCTATCGCTGTTATGTTTTGCCTGGGCAGGCGGAGAGAAAGAACAACAATGTGGCTAAGCGAGCGCTAGCTAATCTCACGAGCCGCCATTTTGGTTCGGCCAACATGGCGGCGGCCTGTGTCTCCGCGGCGCTCCGGGAAAGAGAGCTTCCACTCTCCTGGAAGCGTGACCAAGGGCGTCTTGCGAATAAGCGATTGCCGGCTGCTCGGAAGTGCTCCCCGCGCTTTGTAACTGTCACTCCCGACGGAAATACACTCCCGATTGCACACACGCGAACTTAAAGTCATGCAACTGAAATATTCTGCTCGTCCACTTTCCCCCCAACTTCACCCGTCCCGCTTATTTACTTCTGTCGTAATATCAGGCACCTCGATGTGACACTTTTCCCTGAGCGCACCCGCCGGGCCTCATCGATGTTACTGAAATTCTGTCAAGTCATAATTCGTGTGTGTGTGAGGTCGACGATGCGTGTGAAATCGCGTTGCTATACAAGTCGTGTCCTTCAAACAACTCGATCACATTCGGTGTGTATTATCACATCATATATATAATATATATCCATATAACAGGCTGGATGTGCTGCACGCGACCGGTCGATCGCGATCTCCATGATGTTTCGCAGCTCAGTCCCTGTGCCTCGGCTGCCGAAGCGTTTTTGCGAGATCAGGTTTTTTTGTCACCTTCTAATCACGTGTTTAAAAATAGACATTTTGCTTCCTTTAGCACTGCAGATGAGGCAAAAAAGGTTCTCCCAAAATAAATGACTGATTTTTCATGAATGAGTTGACAAGTCATCTTCAGAGTACTGCTTTTGGTGTTCTGTTGTTCATATCTGAAAGGTAGATCCACAGTTAATGTTTACACACTGACGCTGTTTACAGCTGTTACCCATGTTGCTTCACACATTGTGCTATGTTGCATTATTGAGTATACTGATATTATAGTTTAAAATGTCACAAGTATATACTCCCATAGTCTAGATGTATACTATGTTCGTGCACTTCGGAGACATCCATGATCGAAAATTTATAAATGTGCTACCAAACCTTTTTAAACCTAATTACCTCTCAAGCTGATCTGTGTGTCTTGCTTGACATTTCATCTTTGTATGGGCTCTGACCAGCCAAGTATTACCTGATTGCTTAGAGTTGTGTGATCAGACGGTCAGTACACCTCGTGCAAATTTTCAGCCCTTTGTGTGTCTATTCATCATGTTCTGTTGGGCTCATAGTTTGTGTGCAGCCCCCATAATGTTGGCACAAGGATTACCCGGTGTGTTGTTGTATGTTGGGAATGTGTTTGTTTTATTTCTTGAGTCGGGAAACATTTGGTTACTGGGGGAGCTTTCCTACTTGCAAATGAGTGCCTTGTGATGAAAGGGTGCATTTAACTAAGATTTTGTTAAGGATTTAAATTTCTGTGTTGGAAATATACTGCTGATTTTACAGTTTAACGTTTGTCTTGTTTTTAAACCAACAGATTTCAGATATCCAGCATTAATTTTTTAAGGTCAACGTGAAACTATATAGCTGTTAACTGAGTTGGAGTGGTTTGTTAGTTGTCGTCAGCCAATAAACAAGCAATTTCATTGTTGCAATATCTGACATTTGTTAGCTTTTACCTTAGGCATATATCTTTCCTGCTCCTAACTCCTTTGTTTGCTTACTCCGTAATAAAATCTTTAGTGCTATCAGCTTTGAGGATTTTCTTGTAGTCTCAGGTTGTGCTTTCTAAAAAGTCTAGATGTTCCGAGTGCTTCTTACCAATTGTAACTGTGCTGTTTTGTTCCAAGATTTCCTCACTATGTTGGATTTTTGTCTTTAATTTTTCCCAATGCCTACATTTTAGAGCGTTAAATTGCTGTGGAAATAGAATTCACTTATCCCCAGTTTTTCAGTCTCCCAATATCACATTCTGGTCTCAGAATATTAATACCAACTACCCAATGCTCAATTTTAGTTTATTACGATCTGTGACATTGGTTCTGTGCTCAGGATGTCCTTTACATTCTAATAAACTGAGATCACATTTGAAACTTGTGCCAAGCATGTGTGTGGGAGAGGCTGAGACCCAGTGCATTCTAGGATCTGTGTACCCATGCTCTCAGTTGCATTCTGACTCTTCATCTTTACCACTCCAAACACACTATCACTAAGTAATAATTTCATAAATTAAAAGGAAACATTTTCTCTGCACTGAACCCTCCATGTTCATCCTTCATAAAGATGAAGTTCCTGCAGACAGCTTGCCATTACCCTTTAAACCCAGTAAACCTTAGGAAATAGCAACTATGAAATAACCAGTCCAATTTATGAATTCATTTGAAAAGTAGTAAAAGGAAAAAATTCAAATATAATGAACTAAAAAGAAAATTAATTTTATTTTTGTATACACACTTATGTTTGCTGCTACAACCATTTGTCCAATTTAAACAATGGACATGGAGGCACAGCTGATAGCGCTGTTGTTTCACAGCTCCCGAGCAGTCACATTGTGTAGAGTTCTCCCTGTGTTCACGTGGGTTTCCACCGGGTACTCCCGTTTCCTTCCACAGTCTAAAGGCATGCATTTTGATGTCATCACAGTGGCAGCCAGTCTGGTTTCTTCACAGGGATTAATAAATTAATTATATTGTTTTTGTCATATTGCTGCTGCTGTTCATTATAATTTATTGTATTGCCTAATATAAGGAAAATGTGTGTCAGGATTATTGGGGGAACTTAGGAAGGAGCTGTGACTGGGTTGCAAGTAATCGTGTTGCAAGTAATTAGTAATTACGGGGACAGCTGGTTACGTAGTGGTTAAAACTACTGCCCCTGGATCCAAAGGTCACGGCTTCGATCGCCATCTCTGGCTGTAGTACCCCTGAGTAATGTACTTACCTTAAAATTGCTCCAGTAAAACTACCCAGCTGTATAAATGGGTAAATAACTGTAATAGCTTGTAATAACTATAACCTCAACAGTGTAAGTTGCTTTGGAGTAAAGTGTCAGCTAAATAACTAAATGTAGTCGTCATTCTAATTATTTACTAGGTATTTGTGAATATGACTTTCATGAATGTTACGTATCTCAGGTACACATGGAATTTCTGGAAGTATGATCAGGTGCCTGCGTATGTTTAGTTTAGACATTGCAGTGTTTCAATTGTCACAGCAGACTGGTATTTGTTTTATTCCAGCCACATAAAAATAGACCTGTTTATGTAATCAGCCATACATGGTGCAATCAGTACGTTCTGATACTGTCTGCCCTGTTTCACAACTGTTATACTATTACGTGTAACATGTATGCAGTCATGGGACAGCTGCAGCATTACATTTATTCATTTAGAGATGCTTTTCTCTAAAGCCATGTATGTTTCATAGAAAATACAATGTGTGTGTTTTACCAATGTACATCACACAAGTATACCACATATTTGTGTGTATATGCACAGACTAAGTCTTTGTGAAATTAACCGTTAATAAATTTCAAGATTCTTATCAACATTTTTTCCATATATTTATTTTAAATGGTATTTTCTTTTTTTTGGAAGTGATTTTTCATTCATTTTAAATTAGTTTTCAATGTAGCTTCAAGTTAATAAATGTTTGATTATAGTAAATATTTGAAGCTTATGGAACATACCGTGTGAGTAAATAAAAGCATATCTCTATTACACTTCTTTTGATTGTATAGATAATAAATGGAAAGTGGCCTGGTGAGTGTTGCGCATATTCTTTAGAGTTAATAAGATAAAAATGAAAGGTCTGTGATAGATGGGTACCTCATCAACAGTACCCTGCCTCTCACTCTGTGAATTGAGGATACACTCTAGAACATAGCAGCCCTGCAAAGGACAAGTGGTTGATTTTAAATTTAAAAAAAAAAAAAAAAAAAAAAAAAAAAAAAAAAAAAAAAGGGGGGGGGGGGGGGGGACAAAAACTGAAAGTATTACACAAATTTTTAATTTATTATAGTTTTATCTGAGGTTATTGACAGAACCTGCCCCATGAATAAATCAGGAAATGTATGTATTATTAAGCTTTCATTGATATGATGTAGTGGTTGGATTTATGAACACACTTCCAGGCCCAGTTTGTTTTCTTAAGTTGAGGACCCTGTATGTATGTAAGTAAAAACAAATGTTTACAGTGCTTTTGTATTTATCTGGAATAAGTGTATTCTGTTTATGCACATTTTAAATTTTATTTTTTCTAGTGACTCTTGCGAAGGGGGTGCAGTGGCGCAGTGGGTTGGACCACGGTCCTGCTTTCCGGTGGGTCTGGGGTTCGAATCCCACTTGGGGTGCCTTGCGGCGGACTGGCGTCCCGTCCTGGGTGTGTCCCCTTCCCCCTCTGGCCTTACGCCCTGTGTTGCCGGGTAGGCTCCGGTTCCCCGTGACCCCGTATGGGACAAGCGGCTCTGAAAATGTGTGTGTGTGTGTGTAGTGACTCTTGCTGCATGTGTCAATTGTTTTTAGCCTAATTAAAAACAGTGGTAATCTTTCCACCTTGAATTAAGTAGACCTGCAATGTTCAGTTCTCTTCTGTTATTTGACCTTTTTTATTTATCAAAACCCAAATAAAAACATCTTACAATGCCTATAGATGTTGCTTGATTAAAATATACAAATGAAGATTTTTTTTTTCCCCCTCATATAGGCTTTGCTTATGTTGCAGTGTGTTCTGAACTCTAGTCAGTGATAAAGCCATGGATTTCACTGATGGCAGAAATGGGTAATAACTAGGAAGCTGTTTATTCATACCATTTTTAGCAATGCTTACCATTATTGCTTGTATTCTATTTTATGCTGTATGCAATTTTTTTATGTTCAGAATTTGTAACTGCATTACCTTTATTGATCTGTTCACTGCATCACAAGACTGAACTAATTAAACCAAAGCCCCTTGCAGAGAACAGTGTGGTTTTTAAATTATGGAGTACGATGTAAAGGGGGAAAGTAAATGCAGTCGTGTCTTTTAATTGAAAATACTTTGCCAAGTTCTCTTCAGTGATGTTATTATGTCAAGTGCATACAATCAGTTCCTGCAAACTGAACATGTCTTCTCTTAATTTTGAAACTGATGAAATAAGGGAAGCACTTCTTAATAAGCAAAGTTCTGGTAGTTTTTATCACTGTCAGCTAAGTGGATTGTAGTGTTCCTGGAAAAAATCAGTTTAGTTGTGAAATCACTGTGATTGCTCAGCAGCTTGTACCATGACGGTTAGCAATTCTGGCCACACCAGCCATACTGCTGTCACTCTTGAAACAAAGTACTTCCCCTGCACTGGTCAAGTGCAATATCCAGAAAAGTTTCAGTCATGTTTTCGCACCCTTAAAAGGACTGCTGGCTATGATTGAAACAATTCTTTAAAAGGCAGGTTTTTATCTGAGATTTGAATGGTAACGATACTAGTATGTCTCATAGGGCATGGGTGGTGCGAGAGGACACAGGCTTGATCCCATATAATTTGTACCCTGTAATTTGCTTAACGATCTATGAACTTGCATAAGAAACCCTTTATGAGAAGAGGAATTTCACTTCAGAATTTGACCTCTGGTGAGACACAAGGCAAGCAGCCTCCTCATCCTCCCAAGCTGGACTTGGCTTCTCTTGCTCATGTCTTATAGTCGTATGTCTGCTTTTAAGCATTGCAGCCTCCCAGCCTATTGCAAAAGAGACCCACATTTACGCAGATATACACACAAAGGGCATCTTAGTCATCGATTCTCAACAAGTAAACACAGTTTACTTGTCTTTTCACTGTGGCGGAAATGTGGAACCATATGATGAAACCTCTGTGAGCCTGGTGAGAACATGAAACTCCACAGGCTTAACCAGGAGCTGTGAGAGACAAGCAAGTTCCACTGCGTTACTGGACTGGCCTTGGACAGCCTTACCGATCACTTTGAAAGTTGAAGTCATAGAACACCTAAATTCTCCTGAAAGGCATTATCACTTGGAATGCCTTTGTGTGATTTGATTTACAATTTATTTATCACAAATCATAATATATACAAATAGCACAGCAAAGTGTGGTTAGGCATCATAAGAGTGATTGTAGTACATCCATTCCTCACATAATGGGGATAATTTCTTCTGGGAAATTACCCCGTTAATGAGGTAACTGCCCACAAAAGGTGCCAAATACTGCACGATGTTACACAGTGTGAAGAATCAGCAGTGGGTAGGAGGTAGTGGAGATAAATATTTTTGTTTTTATGAATTTTCAAGTAGCTTTAACTTTAATGTTCAAAGATAATAAAATTTCTGCAGTGAGCTAACAATCTGTCCAACAATCTGGAGCATATTTGCTCTTAATAGAACTAAGGACTAAGGGATTTTTTCCTAATACATTTTTAGTTTATTAGAACTTTAAGGCTTTTTTGTTATGGAATTTAATTTTATCAAGGTTTTATTGATTGTGACATAGCGGTTGGATTTTTTAACAAATCATGTTGCAAACAGGCTTCTAGTCTCAGTGTTATGTAAATAATCTTTTAGCAGTTATTATTCTTGCTTACATCTCTTGTTTTGAAAACTCTGCGGTTTGTTTGTTTTAAAAAAAAAAAAAAAAAAAAAAAGAAAAAAATTCCCTGGAGACAAGGTGTGACCAGAGCATTTTTTTTGCTCTGTTGTTAAATTAAAGAAAATGAAAAAAGGCTCCACCAACTTCATCATTATACTTATGTGTTTTTAATTGTTACACTGGAAAAAATATCTTCTTCAGAGCAAACTGTCCAGCTCCATTGAACAATACTACTAAATTTACATGTTTGGAAATAAACTTTTTACATAAAGTTAAACTTTTACTTATTCCATGTATGTGGACAGAAACTAAAAAAAAAAAAAAAAAATCACTGAGTATAGAGCCCAACTGCATTATTAATAGGTTGCTGAAGGGGAAACTGTGCCTCCTTGTGTGATTTGCAAGATGTTTGTATTGAGTGATGTTAGAGCTCGGTTGGTCTTGTGTTGGCAGCCACAAGTGTGCTCTTCAGGCATGGTGAGTGCAGGGTATGTGATGAGTTCAGGTGACATATTTACAGGCAGCTTGTACCCATTGATGGGTTCAGCTGCTTTTTTCTGTCTGTGGGACCTGACAGGTTTCCACTTGGGTTAGGTAACATCTAGGGCCACTCAACTCAGTTTGGTGGTCAAAATGCCCCATAGCTACGAAAAAACCTGCTCTTGTGTCTACCTTTTATATTACGTTTATTCATTTAGCAGATGCTTCTTTCCAAAGCGACTTACATCTCTCAGAGAACAGTACAAAGTGTGTTACTTCAACAGAAGAAGAGATTTGAATAGACATGAGATTCTCGAGTACAGCCAGTTTGTCACATTCCACCGTATGAACCATTTTTGCCTTTTGTCTCTCTTTTGGTGGAATTGTCCAAGTAAAGCTAAGACTCTGTGTGTGTGTGTGTGTGTGTGTGTGTGTGTGTGTGTGTGTGTGTGTGTGGTTTTTTCTTTTTTTTTTTTTTTTTTTTTTTAAAGTACATGCTAGGGCCTTCTTATTTCTAATTTATCAGAAGTTTTATGCCAAAAATCATACTATAAAACATTGCATATGTGAAAATGACTGCAGTGTAAATTTGATTTTGTTTAAATTTTATGCTTTAATTTTAACTGCAATTACACAAAAGTTCCCTGTCCTGTGATTTGAACCAACAATGTACTGGTAAGAAAAATAAGTGTTTGCGTTGAAAAATTTGCCTGTCATCTTGCTAAAATAACAGTACCCAGAATACAAGCTAATGCTGCAGTCATTTAATCCATTTCATGTTACTGAGTGACAAAATAACATGTCTCAAGATGTTATTGTTTTTATTTTATCCAAACTTGGGAGAATTTGTTCCACTCGTCCTTGTATAAGAACTCTATCTCTGGTTATCCTGGGTGAAACATCTTGAACTATATAAAGCGATTGAACTTTCCACTCTGATCTGTAACTATTCTCAGTGGATGAACACAGAAACAGCTGTGTGTACAAGCTTAAAATGCTGGGAGTGTCGCTTCATGCTTATATGAAATGCTGCATTGTGTTCTTGGGCACGTCCAAATTTTCATTGACTGTGGTCTTTTATTTATTTCAGTTTTGGTTTCATTTTGAGCCCAAAAGCAAGTAAAAAGGAAAAGTGTTCTCTGTCCAGTACTGTTCATCGATTTGAGAGGACACAATATCGTATTTGCCAAATTCAAAAGCCAAAATGAAAGAACTTGTGATAAGTTTGGTGAAAAATGTGAAGTATTTAAATGTTTGACCATGTCGAGAGATGCAAGTTGTGACGTGACCCTACAAAGTGCTGTAGAACCTGTTTGTGTTAATTACATAATAGACCTCAAGGAAGTGCTGCATCCTGCCATTGACTGAATTTTTTTTCCACACGTGTACATTCCTTAAACAACTGACAAATAGTGTCAAAAATTAATCTTGTGCAGCTTTCCACATAATCGTGAACATTGTTATGAAACTTGGAATATTCACAACACACCAATTTCATTCACATCAAATTTTAGTAGTAGTGACACTATATGAAACTCAATAGGTTATTTACTCTTATATTAGTCATTTAGTTGATACTTTTGTCTAAGGTGACTTACAATGAGTAGATTTGTTTAGGGCTGTCACTATCGATTATTTTGGTAATCGGACAATTCTTTTGGTGAGTAATCGAGTCTTACTATTGATTATTTTGGTAATCGAGTAATCAGACAATTTTGGCGAGTATTCGAGTAATTGTTTTTTAGTCACAATAAAAATAGAATCAAGTGAACAATAACATATCATGCTGCATTTCAAAATTGAAAAATAAAGCCATGGTTAATTTTTGTAAGGGTTATAATTTCTTGATTTGTGTGATTAGTAGCCATCAAACATGCTAACCCAAATGGGAGTTTGAGTTATGAAATCACGATGAAAAGTAATGTGAACATTTTGAAACATGGATATAGTCACGCCTTAACTTCACATTTCGCCAGAGTTTATCATCATCTACATTCCATTAAATTGTGCTCTCTGACGGGTGTTTAAGTGGTGAAACTCTTTATAAAGCAAACATATCATACATATATCATGTTTGGTCTTGTGTTTAAAACGACGTGCAAATTAACAGTATTCAAAATGATTAAAGCTAGTAGTGAACTTACCGTGCTGGCGGAGCATCTGTTACGCCTGGACGTCACCTTTTTAGCTAGGGCTGTCACGATTACTCGATTAATTTCGAGTACCCGGTTTAAAAAAATCCTTGAGTACAATTTGCCGTGTCGAGTACTTGGCAAAATGCGGAAAGGCAGCGGTGCACAGACGAGGATCCGTGCAAAAAAAACGACAAAAAATGTCAATGGTGTCTGTACTAAAACCAACTTAAATACAATAATGGCACATCTGCGATGCTACAGCCCATTTGTTTAGTAAGCTGCTTACACTGATTTAGTCATTTTTGCAGTTGGATAGTTTTGACTGGAGCAATTCCTTGCACAGTAGTATTACAGTCAGCTGTGGGTTGGAAACCTGGATCTTTCAGTTGCTAGGTGGTGACTCTAACCACTACACCCCCTTCTGCCTCTTACTGCCTTCCATAGTTAGCAACTGAGAGTATTAGCTGGTACATTGTGCATGGTTTTGCACATGAGTTAACCCAGAGTTTGAGGTATAAAATGTAATTTTAAACTGTGTCTGTTTTCTTAAACTTTGCTGTAATTGTTTCCAGCGTTATATGTAAACCCCCGGATGGTCCTTAATGCGTTGAGAGAAGGGTGTTGGCCTTGCCATTCAGCTCTCAGTAAGGACAGTTACTGTCTCATAGACCTCAGGTCACGTCATGATCTGCACAATAGGTAGTGAAATTTGGAGAAGTCGCACAGTTCTTACTGCTCACAAATTGCACGTGTTTGAATAGCCTGTTAAGAGGCACATGTGCAGCAACCACCTAGTTCCATTTGTTTCCTGATGCTCAACTCTGATTGGATAGACATCACCATTGGAGAAGAATATGAACATGTCAACGCTTTAAATGTCACATAGACTGAATCTGTGTCCTTTTTTTGCTGCTCTTGTTTCTGACAGATTTTTGGAGAGGGAAATGGTCACAAAAGTACTAATCTGAAGGTTTCTGAGATCTGTTTCTTAATTTACTGTTGAGCTGTGTTGGGTAAAGAATTCAAATTGTATTCATTTCTTATATCACCTCAACAATAATGTTTCCATATCTGATCCGCTTTGTATCTCTTCAGTTCCAGTTCTGTTAATTCATGGTTATGCACTGATGCGCATCAGATGTGTGTCTATCAGACTTGTTCCACTGTTGTTAGCTTACTGTCATGTCCAGCGTTTATAATGCCATTTCTACAGCAGGGAGCTCTGCCATCGGTTTACAGGCCAAATAAAGCGGTTGTCAAAGAGACCCTGGCACCAGCTGTGGGAAAGTAAAAATAGCCCTTCTGCCAGGCTGTAATTGGAATCAGGTTACACAGCTGCTTTCTCTCATACTCCAGTGTCAAACAGAAAGGGGGGTATGGCTTTTAATGAGGTGAAAAGGATGCAGCAACTGGGCCTCCCACTTGTATTTTTGTTCAATTTCAAAGTTAGAAAATTAAGGATTAACCTGTAACAGTAAAGCTTTTCAGTAAATTTTTATTTTATTTTTTCCCTTTCAGGCACGAATAGCATTCCTACAAGGAGAAAGAAAAGGTCAAGAAAATTTAAAGAATGATTTAGTTAGAAGAATAAAAATGTTAGAATATGCTTTAAAACAAGAAAGGTGAGTTTTGACAGCTTTCACATATGACATCCATTTTATTCCAGCCTCTTAATTTGGATCTGCTATAAAACAAATGATTGAGTAATTTGGTGCAGGTTTAAGTTAAACATGTTTTTATATTTTCTTTTAGAGCAAAGTACCATAAATTAAAATACGGAACAGAATTAAATCAAGGTGAAGTAAAGATGCCCAGCTTTGATACAGGTGGGAACATGCTTGAGTTCTTTTTATAAATAGTTTTATGTAATTTAAGATAGTTTGATGCACTCACACTAGTTTATTCTACTTGTATTCAGAAGAATCCAAAGATTCAGAGGTCCCTGCTGTACATCAGTATGGTCAGTTAACGTGGAAACAGGGCCGACAGCTGCTCAGGCAGTGAGTATACTTAATCCTCTCTGTAACCGTGTACACACCATTTTCCTTTCACCGCTTAATCCAGTTAAACAAGTGTCACTTTACACAGAGGTATTGCTTCTCACCCAGTTTTGATTTTTAGACATATGATTTCATTAAAATACTAGATATAATTTTATTGTATTATAGAGAAGCGGCTTGGTGGCACTGCTGATAGTGCCAGCGCCTCACACCTACTGAGCTCTGGAGTTGGACTTGGGTTCAAATCCAGTTCAGCATTTGTGAATTTTCTCCCACAGTCCAGTCATATTTTTCAGGTAGATTGATAACTCTAAATTGCCCTGTGTGTGTGCGTATGTCTGATCGCCTTGTAATGGACTGGTGTCCCTTCCAGGGGCTACCCTCCCTCACACCTTAATGCTTGTGGGGTAGCCTCCAGACAACCACTACTTTACATTAGACAAGTGGTTATTGCTGAGGAATAGATATATTGTAGTGAGTGTAATTTCATTATATTTTGGAGTTTTTTTGATTTTAGTGTAAGAGTACTGGTGCACTTGTCAAAATGCATGATAAAATATGCAGTGTAGAAAAGGTGGAATGACATTTTGATGATTAAAAAGGCTGAGCTTTTTCCCTTCAAATATGTTTTTATTGCTTAAAAAATGCATTAATATTTAATTTGTTATATTTAGGCAGATAATTTGGCAATAGTTTAACCTGCTGCTAAGCATGCCAAAGATAACATTATTTTGAATAATTCTAATTTGTGACACAAAGTATTCTCCAGACATTATTATAATATGCTTGGTAAAATGAAAATAGGTCCATTGTGAATGTTTGCATCTGGTCTTTCCTCTGGTAGGTATCTTCAAGAAGTAGGTTACACAGACACAATATTAGATGTGAGGTCTCAGAGAGTCCGGTCATTACTGGGACTGTCTGGATCGGAGCAAAATGGATCAGTTGAGACAAAGAACCTGGAGCAGATTCTTAATGGAGGAGAGTCTCCTGCCAAACAAAAGGGACAAGCTATGAAAAGGTAAGAGTAGTAAGAGCTGTTAAAACCCAGATGGGTAACAGTCTTCACAGTCTTTGTTGAAACAATTTTGATGCTTTTTTTTTTTTTTGTTTGTTTTTTAAATAATGAAGCCTACTGTCTCTATTTTATTGGAGATATTTCAGATGAGCTGAGTAACACGGTCTTTAATAAATTGTTGTTGAGCTCCACTGAATGCCTAGAATATCCTCTTTTTTTTTTTTCAGAAATCCAGGAGATGTGCTGGAAACATTCAATTTTTTAGAAAATGCTGATGACAGTGATGAAGATGAGGATGAGGAAGGTGACCTGGTAGATGACATCTCAGACAGGAGAGAAAAGCACAGAATAAACAAGCATAAAATTAAGGTAAGCCTATCTGGCAATATATGTTTTTTCAATGTATAACATTGCAGAAATGTTTTTGGTATACGATATGAAGTTTCACCTATAGTTAGCTAGGTTTCTGTTGAAATCTTTAATTAAATCCTCAAAAATAAGCATTCATATTAGTTTTGTTACCTTACAGAAAATTCAGTTAAATATAAGTACTGGTGCACAAATTGGTGCTTCCATATTGCTCCCTGCAGTGAGTATGCTGTATTTACAAAGAAGAAGCTTGATTAAACTACAAAATACAAATATTTTTTATTGTTCTCTAAAATGCCTTTTTAAATAAACAGCAGGAAATATTAAGGAAATGTTAAATCCTGGTTTAAAACACTCAACAGATTTGGCAAGTTTTGTTTCATTGTACTGGTTGTGATACTGTGTATATTTCAGTGTTTTATATATATTTGCTGGCACATTTTAGGCGGATGTTTGATTTCGGTAAGATTGGTCATGAAATTGATTTGCCCTCAGTTGTTCTCATCAGATTGCATGTCTGTGGTGGTTTTGTAGTTTGGCCCCCACTTACATCTTGTTTGAGAGGCTTTTGCCTTAAAACAAGCTGAAAACAAACTGAATTTCTTTTTAGTTAGGTTTTATATTCCAGTTGTAAGTCATTATTCACAGTGATTTGTTTTAACAAAGACTTCATGTCTCTCTAGATTGGTAATGAGGGCCTGGCGTCTGACCTTCCAGATGACCCTGACACGGAAGAAGCGTTGAAGGAGTTTGACTTCTTGGTTAATACAGAGGATGGGGAGGGTGCTGGGGAGGCTAGGAGTTCAGGAGATGGGACCGAGTGGGGTAAGGCATTGGATGCTGCTCACATACATACAAACAGTATATTTCAGAAGTATTTGCGAGTGACACCTGTTGTTGTTTTCTGGGAATTTAAAGGTGAAATGACAATGTCAGTGAGATTGAAGTGCAGAATCTATGTCTTAAAGTGTGAATATTCTGACTTTTGTGGACTTCTTGCATTAAAAGCTGAGACTCACAGCTGTTTCCTATCAGGCAGGTGTGGTTGTGACAGTCATTAGCATGTAATCTGATATTTTCCTTTGGAATCTGTTGTGGCTGTCTGACAACATGAGGATCATACATGTCATTTCAAGTTATGCTGGTAATCACAATGCAGGACAATCAGAATGAATAGATCAGAGATATTGAAGGAACATTAGGTGTCTGGAAACAAAAATGATGCATAATTAAGAAATAAAATAAACGTGGTCTCTTCAGCCATGTCGAACAATGTGGTAAACCAAAGAAAGATTCTGTAGTCAACTGAACAATGAAGCCTTTCAGTTGTGAAGTATGGACAACGAGGAGTGCCAGGTTAAAAGCAAATTAGTAATTATTAAAACAAATGGAAAAGAGAAAAAGAATAATGAATTGATAAAACAATATGGAAAATAAATATATTGATAAATATGTGTAAAAATTAAGTGTAAATTTAAACATCGCTTTTTGTATTTTCTTTTTGCCTTTCATTTATTTGTATTACCATCTTGCTTATCATATTAGCATGTTGCTTTGCCTTCTGTCGCTTTGTGTTTTGCGTTGCCTTTTGCTTTTTGCTACCTATTTTACCACTTGTTTGTGGGTAAAAACCACACTTTCATTGGTCATTAACTGAACATTTTTTGATTTCAGTGGTTAATAACTAACATTTGGACCCCACCTCCATGGTGCTCCCCATCCATAATTGATAAAATAAGCACTTTCATTGTTCATTAACTGAACATTTTGCTCCACCCTGTCACACTTCTTGTTCTCCATACCATAATATTGGGACAACACTTATGAGCAAAATTCAGCTTGTTAGCAGTAATGAATCAAATGTTGGGTGAGACTGAAGATGCCTTGGTGATTTCTGTAACATGCCAACAAAACCTTATGTACCCGTGAAATTATGCAGTCTTGGCTTAATTCAGGCTAAATCAAAAATATGAATGTTAAAATTGTCCTGTTTTTCTACCAGGCAAATATTTGGTTTTTTCTGAAATAGTTTAGTGAGTAATGTGCATCGATAGGATCAAGACCTGACAGCTGTTTTGTTTCCTGTGTCACTGAGATCTCCCTTTTGGCATGGCATATTGTTCAGTATGCCTCCCTCTGGGCCTTGTCTGTTTTTAGCTGAACCCTTGCCATTCCCTACTGGTGGGGGCAAGTCCTTCATTATGGGCTCTGACGATGTACTGGAAAGTGTCCTCGGCCTGGGGGACTTGGCAGATTTGACAGTGTCCAACGATGAGGCTGAATACAGCTATGATGTAAGTACTCTGACATGCTTAGTGCTTTTTTTTGTCCCGAGTGCCGTTATGTGACATGAACAACACAGGTCATGACAACCAGGTGTCTCTTCAAAGATGGAGCAGTCAGAACTTACTCAGTTATGGAATGTGTTGGGTTGTCCTCACTTCCCAGTTGCTGTGTATTTTTAGCTGCCAGCCAATAAGGATGCCTTTAGGAAAACATGGAATCCTAAGTATACCTTGCGAAGCCACTTTGATGGTGTGCGTGGCCTGGCTTTTCACCCCGTGGAGCCAGTCCTGGTGACTGTCTCAGAAGACCACACTCTTAAGTTGTGGAACTTACAGAAGACTGTTCCCGCTAAAAAGCAAGTATCCATCATGAGTTCTTTCACTTAATTTTTTGGATGATGCAGTTTATTGTCTTCTCTCTTCCATTTTTCAGGCAACTTGTCATCTAAAAGACAGTTCCTGATTAACAAGGTTTTTTGTTGCTCTTCTTGTTTGTAGAAGTGCCTCTTTTGATGTGGAGCCCATTTATACCTTCAGAGCTCATATGTAAGTGTTCAAGCAAATTTTCTCTCTGTCAGGAAGGTTACGGATTTTTGTTCATGCTACCCGAGGGCTGATACTGAAGTGCTATTCTTTTGAATAGGGTGGAATGTATTCTTTAACCTTGCTTAAGTGTCTCGTCTTCTCTCTTCACAGTGGACCTGTTCTATCCCTGGCAGTCAGTTCCAGTGGTGAGCACTGCTTCAGTGGGGGGCTTGACTCCACAATACAGTGGTGGAATATTCCGAGCTCCAGTGTCGATCCCTATGACACCTATGGTAAGACTTTCTACTTCTTCATGCAGTAAGATGCACACTGTAATGAAAGTGGTGTTATTTGACTCATTTCACATGGAGAATTCTCCGGTGTCAGATAACTAGTGTCATTCAAAAGTTTCCTTCTGAATGATACCAGTCACGCTCTTCATACTTCTGTTCTGTACCTGCCCACCACCTACTCTCCCAGATCCCAGTGTGTTACGTGGTACGTTGCGGGGACACACAGATGCAGTGTGGGGGCTAGCCTTCAGTGGGATGAAGAATCGACTGCTGTCCTGCTCTGCTGACGGGACTGTGCGACTTTGGAATCCATCAGAGAAGTCACCTTGCATTACCACTTACAACTTAGACAAGGGTGAGATTTTAAAAAGCTTCTCTTTCTTTTCTACCATCACCAGTTGAATATATCAAGTGGTGTCAATTTAATGTACATCTGTGAGCTGCTTCACTTGTTGTTTTTTGACAAAATGTACATTGAAAAGAAACATCTAGGCAGATGTATCATTTACCTCGAGCAGTAAGTGAATGAGTAAAAACAGAAGAATTGCTCACCTTATAATATTTACATGTCAGTTTGACTGCCAGTTAAATTCAGTTCTGTTCAGTTTATTTTCATAGAGTGTTCTTTTCACCAGAGTCACAAAGAGCACTGGTTGCTGTAAATAATGTAGTATTACAGGTATAACAATAAAGTAAGCCACTGAGCTCTGTAGGAGAGGGAAATAAAAAAACTTCTAATCTATAAAGAAAAGGAGGCAGAAGAAACTCTGGGGGGTCCAAGTACCAGTGGCTGCCTTTTTTAAGAATTGTGGTGGTAATGTGGTGATGTAGGACCTGTGTGGATATGTCTAAAACTGAAAACAGAAATCACTGGGAGTAAACTCTTTCCAGTTTAAAGCTGTAATGCAGCTGTTGAAGCACCAATCACATTCTCATTTGCAGATCTGTGTGTAGTTTGTACATCAGGTATGTACTGTACAGTGATGTCACATGCAAGAATGTAATTCTATAATCTCATAGCTAATTTTCAAAGTTTATGAATTCTGGTTTGTTATGAAAACCACTTGATTGTTTTCAGGAAAGTACAGATGTGCTTTACTACTGCTGCCTTCTGTGTAGTCTTGCATTAAAGAGATGACAATATTGTATTACATTATTATTATTGTTGTTGTTGTTGTTGTTGTTGTCCATCCATCAATTCATTATCAGTTACTGCTTGGCCAGTAGAGGGTTGCAGGGGTCTGGAGCCTAACCTTGATGCTTAGGGCGTGACGCAAGATGCACCCTGGACAGAAGATCAGTCCGTCACAGGGCAATCAGACACAACATAGACGCACAAAGGGCAACTCAGAGTGATGGGTTGAGCTATGATGTGTCTTTAGACTGAGAGAAAACTATGATGCATAGAACAAGTCAAATTCAAACCCATAGCCCAGAGGTTGTGAGTAACTGGCACTACCCACTGTGTCACTGTGCTCCCTTAATAATAATTAATCTGTTAAATATTAAATTCTTTAACAGAGCATAATAATAAAATAATAATAGTATAATTGATGATTATGATTATTATTATGTGAAACATGAAAAGTATAATACTATAAATATCAGCAGGTGGGCTGTAATAGTATTAAATACAGTAATTAAATTGCTTCCTGACGGTACTCAATTGAATGGTTAATTCATGCTGTTACATAAGGTTCATCTTCTTAAACATTAATTAATATGATCATGACTCCATTCAGCTACCAGTCACTTTTTTAAAAAAAAAAAAGAAAAACAGTAATTAGCCAAATAGTTGTATTTTCTGTAACTTGTTCAAAAAGAATTTATATGTTACACCAGCAGTGAAATAAATGAATTAAAGTTGTTGGAGAAGAAGGTGAAACACTTTTTTTCCCCTGCAGAGTATGGTGTCCCCACTTCAGTGGATTTTAACGGTTGTGATCCGGCCCACATGGTTGCCTCCTTCAACACGGGCAACACTGTCATCTATGACCTGGAGACCTCACAGCCTATTGTCGTATTTAATGCCCAGGGGGAGAGCAGTAAGTCTTGTTTTGTTTCATGTTATAGTCTAAACCTTTTCTGGCATTACGTCACTGAAGATCGCTTTCCTTACAACTTTGAGTTTTTGTTCGTTATTGTTAAAATTAATAGCATCAGCATCATGTATTTAAAATCATCTGTCATTGTCAGTCAGTACTGGGTGTTGTCATGTATCCTATGTATAGCGTACGAAGCTGCAGCTGTAGGATTGTTTGAGGTGGAAGTTTTCCATTTGTTTCTCACTGGGCTCATTGTGGATATATGTTGGGGAAAATGACTACACTGATATATCAGAAAGCATTTCTGGAGTAGGGGAAATTGTGCTCTTTGCAAAATGGGAATTGCTGCTCACGTGTAGTTATTGGTATTAAATTTCTCTACTATAACATTCTGTAAGCCTAAGTAAGGTCATCTAATGCATGATGTTTTCAACTTCTGTCATGTATGGTGAATGCTTCCCAGATTTCCCTTCAGCAAATCACATCAACAAGGTTGTGAGTCACCCAACCCTGCCTGTTACCATCACAGCTCATGAGGACAGACACATCAAGTTCTTTGATAATAAAGCAGGTGGGTGCAAATGAATGTTGTTGTACGAGCATTTAATTTTTTTTGCATTACAAGGGGAAGTCATTTAATCCATGTTTTTAAGACACAGTTGTAATCCAAACATTTTCTGCAGTCAGTGCTGGACTAGTTTCCATTTGTGAGCACATAAGCCTGAATGAGCTATATACTGAAATGGTTCTCTTCATTCATCTTATCTGTGCTTCTCAGGCTGTTTATTACAAAACACATAGAATTGCATTTGCTTGAGGATGATGAGTTTTACTTGCCCATCCTACCCATCATTGTATGACAACCAGGAATCCATTTAACTCTTTGAAGTTGTGATTTAAAAAGCTGTGTCTTTGGGTTTTCAGACTAAAACTCTACGTGCAAGAGATTACAAGTATGGCATGTGGTGCCAGCTTGAATTGAACTGACTCAAATTCCACTTTCATATCCTGGCGATGTCTAAGCAGACTGCTTCCTGAAGAAGATATGAATGCATCAGTGTACACATCCTTATTGTTGGAGAGGCAATCTAGAGAGACTGTAGCTCCCTTTCGGTGTATATTCCTATTGTTCTCATTGTGTTGTCATCACATTGGTGGAATTTCTGCAATATTGTCCTGAAACCAGCAAAAACACTGGGTTTTTGGAAATACTTGTAGAATTTTCAGGAAGATGAACCAGCCTCAGATGTGGTGTCACTTAAAAGCATCACAGAGCTGTAGGAGGAACAATTAAAAATTTGTCATCTAGGGAAAAATGAAGTGCTGGGTCTCTGGGGGTACATGGCACTGTAACTGTTCACTTATGTCTTACTTGCGTGAAGATGGGATGGGTGTACACCGTGTGTGATACTGTGTTGGTTCCGCAGACCAGTGCAGTCTGTTAAGAGAAATGACACAGAATAAACAAAGTATATGCAGACTGTTGTGGAATTTCCACATGGACATACAACTAAATAGTTTTATTAACATATTTTTGTTTCATACAAGCAATTGCTATAATTTCTTGCTATACGTCCATATATTGGGCAAAAGCTATCACACATAGAAATATAGTTGAGAATTTTCAGTATTCAAGTTTACTGTTTGTATTTTTATATTAAAGAATTTTCTAAAATCAAACATTTTGACTTTAATTACCTCCTTTCTGGTTTCAGGTTCTTTCCTTGTACCAAAAGTTGTTTGGTTGGCTAATTTGTGCTTTGTTCCCTTTAATTTGTATTTGTAGGAAAGCTCATCCATGCTATGGTGGCACACCTGGATGCTGTCACCAGCCTGGCCGTGGACCCCAATGGGATATATCTCATGTCAGGAAGTAAGTGAAAGGCATCTTTGCCGGTGCACTTTGCCTCATGTAAGAATGCATTGTGGGTGATTTTGCCTCTTTTCCCTTCATCCTTTTTGTTTTCCTTATTCAAAGGCCATGACTGCTCAATTCGCCTTTGGAACTTGGACACAAAGACCTGTGTGCAAGAAATTACTGCACACCGCAAGAAGTCTGACGAGTCCATCTACGACGTTGCCTTCCACCCGTCAAAGGCATATATAGCGAGCGCTGGAGCCGATGCTTTGGCCAAAGTTTTCGTGTAACAGTCTTGTGCCTGATCTAGGTAGGGCATAGGAAGGGTACACTGCCTTGTGTAACAACAGTACTTCTTGAACACTACATGGGAGCTGCAACCTCCCAAAACCAATGGTCTGCACGGTGGAAAGATACCAGGAAAAGGATGTTCTCAGTGGGGGGTAGAAACAATTTCACTTATAACTAATTACTCTAACTCTATTTACTGTAAGTTAAAGCAGGATATGCCAGTATTTGTAGTCTTTGACTGGACCTCTAAAAATTTATTCTTGTAGGTGTATTTCAGTTACTGTTCTAACATGCACAGCAGTGTGCTACCCTGTAACTGGGAATGGGGGGTGAGTCTATTGTGAAAAGTGACGTCTCGCTCACTCGGCCACTTGGGCCTCAATAGTCCACAAGTTACCCTCTCGGTTTTCATGTAGTGCAAAACAGTTTAAATAAAACATTAAAGTAAATAATAAATTGCAGACTTTACTATTAGTTTCCTTATGTTTTTGTGTAAAATATATATATATATATATAAATATATATAATTTTTATAAATCTTTTTATATAAATGAAGCCTGTGCTAACAGCGCTAAACATTGTTTAAAGAAAAAATAAGGGGAGTGTCATTCCCATGTGAACCCTCCGGCATATGTAAGTCTTGATTGCTCCCGTTTTCCTACACTCACACTTTACCTGTCACTGACGCAGCTGGTCAAGTCCTGAGTGCTAACTTACAGATTTTAAAAACCGTAAAGTTACAAGATCACAGATTTTAGGAGGAACAAAAGAAGCGGGGTTCATGGCTTACTGTGAGCTCTTTTTAAAAAATAAAATGCAGCATCCTATCACTATGTGATATTTTTGTACATCTTATTGTATTTACAAGTTTATTTATCATGGGTTAGACATCTTAATGCCATTTGCTTGTTATTTATTTCACTTACTGTTAGTCTTACTTTGTTTTTCTAATAGGCAGCAAGCCTAAAGATATCTGTAAAATTTGGCTTTTTCAAGGTTATTGAAACAAACTGAAAGCAAAAAAAAATCAGTGTTGATTCAAAAATGTTTGTAAACGCTAATTAAACAAACTAATGTGGTCTGATTTTGTTCCTCAGAACTTTTAAATCAATGCTTAGTAGCATGGGTAAGAAGGGAGGTTTTCTTTTTCCCATCTGTTAGTTTTTATTTTAAAGGACTGTAAGAAGCATTGATTATTAAGCACGGTTCAGAATTTGTTTTGGTTCACTTTTATTTTTGAAATTATTTTAAAACATAATTCAATTACTGGTGTAACTAAAGACTTTTTTGTTTCTGTAATGCATGATGAGTACAATAAAGGTATTTTTTCTAGTCTTCCACAAATAATTTTGATCATTTTGCAGGTTTTTGATGAGTTTTATAAAGTTCATGTTTTACAAAATATTAAACAGCAAATTTTTAAGATTGTACCACTTCGCAAAATAAAGCTGTTACAGCAACATGTATATAAAATGTCTATAATAAATATTAAATGGTGTACATGTACATGCCTGAGATTAATTTAGCATATATGCCCAATAGGAGTAGTTTTTTAACCCTTTGTCCCAGGTTTTACTTTAAATGACCTACTGCCTTAGAAACATCTCTTATTGAGTATAAAGGATCTAGAGAAATCCCTTTGATGAAATTTTTCTTTAGATTTGGAAAAATTATGTTAAATGCAAATAATTCATCAATCCATTGTCAGTGACCACTTGTCCAGTGGAGACATGGAGTGGAAATGTGAAGTGATGGGGAGGATACGCCCCGGACAGGATGCCAGTCCATTAGAGGGCAGTAATATAAATAATGTATTAAATTAATTTTTATATAGCACACTTACCAACCTGAATGTATAAGATCATTTAACGTATGAGCTGATGCATGTGGTCAACAATGCAAAAACTGTGGAAAAGATAATACTGTTCAGGTGGATTGCACTATTGCAAAAGTGACTTCAGTTATGAATACCATTCTGGTCTGAGTTTGGACTGTAAGTTAGGGACCTAGTGTAAACGTGAAAACAATAACTTATGCTGTGGTCTTAAGTTATTGCCGTGGTCACCTTGCGAGATCTGACATTGATTTGTTATTGCGTACTGCAGCCAGTCAAACCACTTTGATTCCTTACTTGCCTTGCTAACCACCCAAATGGTCACCACTGGTTGAGGTCGACCTGATGACACATTCATCATTATCACCTTCATTCCTGTCAATAGCACGTGCGCACACACACACTCTCTACCCAGCTTCCAATCGAGGCTATGGTAATACTTCACCTGGACTACTGCAATGACCACTAAACAAAATACATTTAAAGGCACCAGTAACATCTAGTCAAATAAAAATAAAACATTCTTTATTGGAAGTACTGTAATAAGTTACAATGTAAAGAAATACATTTCCTTATATTTTTTTATTAGTGAAGGATGACTATGCATGCAAATGTGACGTCTACATGTACACAGTTACAAACTCTGAAAGATGTATTATCTGTAATATGTAAGAAAGGTAGCATAAATCAGCAGAGAACAGGTCTGATCCACGTGCTTTTCCAGTTAAAAAAAAATCTGTAAAAGGCTTTGCATATAAGAATCACTATATACCGAAACAAGGGCTGCAGCAAAACAAGCTGAGGTTTAACAGAGAGCTCTTTAGGTTTTAACAGTGCATAACTTATTTAATTTTTAAAGAGCAAAGCATTTTTAAAGCTGTCGGAACCAGCCCTGTGTAAAGCACCCCATCGCAAATCTCAAACGCTCTTTGCGGCACTGTCTTGTTACACTCATTCCAGATCAATATTTCTCTACGTATGTTATTGTGGGGGAAAAAAAATGAAACGGACACATCGAACAAAAATATGTTGGTCGTGTAAACATCTTGTAGGCATCTTCTCAAATGCGCAAAGAATGAAATTTCTTGAATTTTGTTTAACTTTTGCGATTTTAACTTTGCTTCATTTATACACTTCGACCACCAAAATACAGTATGCGTCCAGCAATTAGCTAAAGTTCAGAAGGGGCAAAGAAGTTCATCAAGGTTACATGTTAAAGTATTTTCTCACACAAATACTGTCTAGAGAGGAGCAATAATAGGGTGTGTCATTATCTGATTCACAATGATATAGATGAAGAAAAAAATGAAACCACTGAACTTCACGGTGTAAAAAACTTGCCTTGAAATTTTTTCGAATAGCTCACATTTGAAAGACGCATTTATTGTGTGCTTGTAAGTCCTTTTTTAATAAAAGCAGTAATGTTGGGTATCGGTAATGTGGAAATTTAAACTTTTTTTTTTTTTTGCTGTGGTTGTTTTAAGGACCACTTTCTAGGGGGCAGATTGCTCAAAGCGGCGCCTCCTAATTTCTGTCGGTGAAGTCGCTGCAGATTCTTTTGGCAATGTTCTGGTGGAACTGCTTCAGACCTGTGAACTCCCGTGTGAAGAAGGTGTGACTCTCTTTGGGCTCTGATGCCATGGCCTTCAGGTCATCCAGAGGAGCCCAAGCCACGCCAACTGAGATCACTGTGATCCCTACAATGGAAAGAGGGAGAATCCACTGGTGATGTGTTCACTTTTCCAAATACATTTAATGGAACTCATTCATTTATTTCACGGGACACAGTTAGGGGAAAGGGCTGAGTGTGTGTTTATTTCAAAGGACAGACTGCTTTTAAGGACAGTAGTTCACTTAAGCTGGTAAAGTATGATTTTCAAGTTCAAAATCTTGTACCCTAAACAGATCTAATTCATGTTTGGTGTTGAAATTAAAAGTCAGATTGTGAACTTTCGAATAGGGCTGTGGTCTGTTTTCTATGTACTTACCTTCCTTCTGGGCAGCAAGTGCCGGGCCTCTTACATCATCATAGGACTGACCGTCCGTGATGATAATTAAGAAGTTTTTGCCAGATGTAGCCTTTTTGAAGAGATTGGAGACCGCATAGGTGATGGCTTCCCCAGTGGCAGTTCCCCCGCTCATGTATCGGATAGCTTGTATGGCCATTAGGGCTCTGTCCTTGTCCGTGTGTTCGTTGAAGTCAAACTCCATCTTCTGGTCGTAGGTGAATTGGACAGCCCCCACCCTGGACCCGGTGTCAGAGATCTCGAAGTTGCGGGCCACGCTGGCAATGAATTCCAGCACTAGCCGGAAGTTATTGTCACCAACGCTGCTCGAGCCGTCGATGAGGAATGCCAGGTTAACGGAGTTATAGCAAGTTTTGCTGCACAGCATCTGGTCAGCGGAACAAAGCCGTTGGGCCAGCGGCTTCACGTACTTGGTGGTGCCAAACCAGCTCGGCATGCTGAAGGAAAAGAAACCGTTGTCCTTGCAAACAGCCTGGAGCCAAGGGAGTGTACACATAAACACGGAAAAACCAAAGTAAGGTCTCACCGTATATATGCAGTTATAGCCTGTAATTCCAGGTAAACAGTGGAGTTTGATGTAACTGATGGCAAATCCATGAAACACCACATAAAATCATGTTGATGCTGAGAATAGTGGTCCCATGCATTTCTTACCTCAGATTTTATAAACACTTGCTCCCGGACTTATTTAATTGAGACTAAAAGTTGGACTTAGAGGGACTTGCCCTCAATTTCATATGGAGCTACCCGTGTAATGTATTCTGGCAAAAACGGTAGTACGGGAATAGCTGGTGGTACTTTGAAAATCGCCAGTCTGCATGTGTACCTCTCCATCTGCTGGGGATTTTCCGGGTTATTCCGGGATATACTCCGGAGCACCATGACCCTGACCACACAAGCAGTCAATGAAAATGAATGGATGGATGGATGGATGGATGGATGGATGGATGGATTTTGCTACAAGCATCATGCCCATATTTGGGACAACTTAAGTGGATTTTTTATGAAATTAAAGTAATGCAATGGCAGTGGCTCTCCCATGATGCATTACTGCTCAAGATCACTGTTCAAAGTTTATTGGTATTTACTTCTATTGTTTTACTGTAAAGATTTGCTTAGTTATGTTTCAAGTTTGTAGTTTTGTCTATGTACATGTGTGGTAATATCATACAATGATCATGTCACATTTGATAGGAATTCAACATGAAAATGCCTTTACATTGATACAAAAGAGGGACTCACAATACTAATTGTAGTTAATCCTATAGGAATTACCCTGTTGTATAAATTGGGAAATAACTGTAAGTTGATCTTGAGAAAAGCATCAGCTAAATTAATAACTATAAGTGTCTTAGTGTTATAACCATACGAGGAAATTGTGTTGTTTGTTTATTCATTCCTGCACAGTTCTACGTATTGTGGAAAAAATAAAAATATTTCTCTAAAAAGTTTATGTTGGCAAAATGTGTCAGGGAGCAACTGTGTATAAAAATACGTCTTATCATGTTGGTTATCATTGTCATTTTTGGATAATATACTGAACTGTTATTTCAGTGAAAGTGTAATTAGTGTAATTATCCATATTAATCTTTTCATGTATTGCATCTGCAGCAGTATGAAAACTGGTTACGTAGGATAGTTATTGTCAGCTGACAGTTGCATTTAAACCCTCCACACCAGTAGCTGAACACTATTATGGAACTCAAAGTCACAGTCAATATACGGCAAATATAAAACATGATCTGAGATATGGGACTTAAAAAAACTGAGCTTAATATATCATTATTACAGATGCATAATCATTACAAAGTTCTAAACAGTTCCTATGTCAAAAGCAGAATAAAACAGCAAGGCAAGATAAGATAAGTTCAGAATCATGATTTTTCATTTCTCAAAGTTGTTCTTATTCTATCTTAGAAGTTTTTTCTATGAGTTTCCCCTTCCTTTCCCACTCACCTTCTGGGCAAAATCTTTGTCTTGTACCATACTGAGCTCCTCAGGGCCTGGCTTTGCCACTGACACAAAGAAAACGTTGATACCTGACTCCCGGGCACGTGTTGCAGCTTCCTCAAGGTTGTCAGAAGGCCAACCATCCACAAGAACCAAAATGACACGAGGGACACCCCGTCTGACACCATGCTCTGCACTGAAGAAGTTCTCCACGGTGTACATCATAGCCTTGCCTACATGGGCCAAAATTTTCTCAGATTGATGTTGGTTAGAGTCCCAACTGGGACAGTCCTCACTACTAGGTCCTTGAAACATGCATTTAAGATGTATTTAGTTTTACTGATAACAGCAAAGACTGAGCATTTCTTGTGTAAACATGAAGGAAGGATGACCTGTGTTTGTGTTTCCTCCTCTGAATGAAATCTCTTTGATGGCAAAATTCACATCCTTGGGTTGGGTGAAATTTTTCAAGAAGAATTCAATTACTGGTGTTTCACTGAAGACAAATAAACGATATTTAGTGATATTCATCAAATCATTCATGCTGACACAGACAAAGAGATTTTGAAAGTCATGCTTTCTTCTGACATCTTTTGTTGACTTACTCTCCCCTTTGCTATCTTAGCATGTAATTCAGTTAAATCTGGAATATTTTGTGAGACTTGAGATTTTCTGTGTAAATGATCATGTTCTGCAATAAATCTAAATAATTGAGGATCAAATGAATCGTCTGTTCATGGTCCGGTCTTTTACAGGTGGTCCCCGACTTATGATGGGGTTACACTTCACGAAACCCATCGTAAGTCGAAAAAATTGTAAGTCGAAAATGCATTTAATACACCTAACCTACAGAACATCATAGCCTAGCATACATGCGATGGCCATTACGGGCTTGCCGCCTTCATGCTGGACAATTATCTTGAGTTTCTCCTCAAGAGTAATTGCCCTTCTCTTCTTCTTCCCACCAGTAGCAGGAGACACAGGTGGGCATTTCTATGACATTATGGATGCATGAAACACAACGGAGATACGGGGGGGAGTATCTGTTAGCGATTGCATAGCAGACTGGGAGATGCGGATCTCCCAAGAGAGTATCGCGCTGCATATCACTTGCCCGGGAAAAAAAAATCAAAATTCTAAATTCGAAGTACGTTTTCTACTGAATGTCTATTGCTAGGTCACCATCGTAAAGTCGAAAAATCGTACGTCAAACCATCTTATATCGGGGAGCATCTGTAGTTGCAAAGAGCAACAAACTACCTTGCCTTCTGGTTTGTCCTGGCTAGAGCATTAACTGCCTCTACAATATCAAGCCCATTCTCCATTATGCCCTTATTCTAACTTGTGTGTTTCTATTCATGGCTGGTCCCCATTGACTGCTATGCGAAGTAACTGGTTTTCCCCACTGCACAGATGAGAAGGAAAAGACCATCTTTCCCCAACCAGAGGCAAATGTCTTTGGCTCAGCTGGCACATATTTCTGGACAATCTCAAAGTGAAAAGTTTACCTCTGCAAGGTACAAACTTTAAAATGACATTTCTGAACATGTTACTGCACAGCTACTGTTTGTACGTTCAATTTAACAGATTGAAACAATAAAACTGGTATGTGTGTAAGTTTGGGCAACGGTCTAGATCAGACCTCAAAACTTAATTGACTTCTTCAGCTTAACTTAAACCACACACATTATCCGAACCGCTTATCCCATACGGGGTCGTGGGGAGCCAGAGCCTAACCCAGCAACACAGGGCGTAAGGCTGGAGGGGGAGGGGACACACCCAGGATGGGATGCCAGTCCATCACAAGGCATCCCAAGTGGGATTTGAACCCCAGACCCACTGGAGAGCAGGACCCAGTCCAGCCCATTGTGCCACTGCGCCACCGCGCCACCACGCGCCCCCCACTAACTTAAACCAGGTGAAGAGAATTCCAAATATAATCCCTTAACCTCCAAGAATATTGTGTCTGCTGTCTACAAGTATGAACTTCTCTAAACAGTTATCTCAGGATTTAAAAATAAACATAAGTGGAATTTACAAAGCAGGGCTATAAAAAGATACCTCCGTTCTTCTCAAAACCTCTTCAGTGGATTTTCCACTTTCAGAAACAACAGTACGAAAATCAAAACAAACTGCCTGTCAGGACACTCCTTGGAAAACTTGACAGAAGTGGCTCACAAAGTGGACAGATATGCCAAGCACAACCCAGACAACACCGCAAAGAACGGGCAAAAATGTTGAACTGACACCAGAGTAGTGATCGACAGGTTGAGAGTACAGCATTTCACTCACACAAATGCGAACAGAAACCTTTTCTATGAGCTCATCGCAAAAATTAATACCAGAAGTACACAAAACACCATGCAGATGAGCCAGAAACTTTTTGAAACTTTTTCTGCTGTGGATAGTAGAAGCAAAAACTGAACTTTTCAACCACACTCACAAGAGAAACCTTTGGAGAAAAGCAGGTGGAGCATTTGAAGAAAAGGACATCATCCGCAACCATTCACCACACAAGGGTGGATCGATTACACTTTGAACTTATGTGGCAGCCGGTGACACAAGATGAAATTCTGCTGGCGGAAGGAAGAATGGATTCAACTAAATAAATTGAAAAGAAGTTGTCTTTGGCAAGACAACAGTTGAAAAGTACCACAGTATGAACCATGGAGTACTTAGAGAAACAAAAGCTTATGGTTTGGAATGGCCTTCACAGTCCTCACACTTCAAGGACTAGAGCTCAGACACAGAGTCCATCCAAGAAGACCTAAGAATATTTCCTATCCAGAAGGGTTACACAAGGAAATGCGGAAAAAAGTAAAAAAGAAAGTAAAGAATAGAGGGACCCTTGAGATAAGGGATCTTAATTTAAGTCTTGACCCAAAGCAAAATGAGGACTGGCTGTAAGAAAGAGAGGGAAGGTGTGATTTCTGCTACTATGAATATGCTGACCTGCTAATATGAAATATTGAGTGAGAGGGTACCCAAACTTTTGCACATGCCACATTCATCAGTTAATTAAATGGCTTAAAATATGCAGGACTATGTCATATGTAAATTTGTACAGTAGAGTTTGTATTCTGCACAAAGTTGAGTTTGATAAGTTTTTTCTCTTTGAGATTAAGCGAAATATGTAATTTTACCAGGAGTTCTTAAGTATTTGCATGGAAATGTCATGTTCAGGATGTGGTAGAACCTGGCTTGCACCACTCCTATATGTGGTCCCTCTGGCCCAGTCCGCATCATCAGCACCAGCTTGCTGGCAAAGTTCTTTTGAAGGTTGAAGCGACGATGTCCAATATTGTAGCTGCCATCCAGCAACATGGCAATATCCACCTGGCAATCTAATAAAAATATTCAACTGTTCAGTAAGCTGTTCATAGTACTTAATTCAGTTTTTATATTCATTTCATGTCCTGCTCCAGTAAGTGTATGATACCAGTAAAAAAATCTGCCAAAAAAATGTATTTTAAATGCATTTTAACTTTTGAGTTATTATCAGTTTCAGAGAATTTTACTTTTTGGTGTTCAAAGCTAATGTAAAGTTAATGTCATTTCAAAACTGTGAAACTGGAAAATTCTGTTGACCTTTCAGTCAGATTTACAGGTGAAATTAAAAACATGACTGCCATTAATGAAAAATGCTTTTATATATGATGAACTACAAAGTGTACCTTTATTTCCATTAGAAGGTGGTTTCTTCATGTTCTTCTTTACGGTTTTCTTTGCTGTAGGAGCCCAAAAAAGTGTATACCTTAGAAGTAACATCTTACTGTGTTTTATAGATTCTTACAATAGTATTGCAACAGCTTTGTCATCATAATTACTGCTGTACAACTGAAATCCTGTAACATGTTTCTTCAAAAGTAAAGAATTACAGACTCTTAATGAGGAAGACCTTGCAACAGTGGGGAATTTAACTGTAGGTGCATAAGAGTAAAGCAAAAACCTGATGACAAATAGCCATAGTAAAAAACTATACCAAAATTCCCACACTGTTTGACAATAAGACAAACTTGTACCTTGATTTGATTTGGGCATGGAAGTAGTATGACCTGACACCTCCATGGGCTGACTTACTGAACCTTAGGGACATAACACAGAAAGCATAGTTTCAAAATGACAACAAATTTTGAAATTGAAATAAACCAGAAAGAATGAGAGAACACATGAAAATTTTGCTGGTAATCCTAACATTTGAAATCAACAGCTTTGGCCAGTGACTTGTGAAAGCCTTTTGGTAAACTCCAAGCCAACAACCAATATTGCAGTCTATAAGTTCTAACATTATATTAGTTCTATTATTTGCAAAAAATATGGCACCAGCAAAGATCAATGCTTCCTGCTAAAAATGGATGACTGGGCAAAGAGCAAACCTGTCAGTGAGATAAAACCCAACCCTAAAGGAACTGCAGGCCTTTATGGCAGTAAATGGCCATATTACGGCCATTTCATTTATTCTCCCTAAGTTTAAGGGTGAGGAAACGGAAGCCATTCCTCAGAAGAAAGAACATTCAAACTAATATAAATTTTGCAAGAAGATATATTGCCAAAAAAACCATATGGGGTATAAGTTAATTGTCTTAATTCCAAAAGATATGTTTGATGTAAAACCTACACAGCTCATCACCCAAAGACTACAGTGAAGAATGTCAAGAATGGTGGTAGCAGCATCATGCTATGGGGATGCTTTTGTTCAGTGGGAAGAGGGTCTCTATTTAGGACAGAGGAAAAACCAAATAGCTCCAAATATCAAAATAAAGCACACGGTCACTTTAACCAACTAATGACTTAAAAACAAAGGCTAATGTCCTAGAATGACCCAGTTACACTGCAGACAGAGTTCATTCTTCTAAAACTAACTGTCCATTTTTTTAACAGTAAAATATTGTCAATTACAAGATCTTATACATGATCTTACCCTTGATTTCAGCCTGTACCACAAGAGAAGCTGAAATTTCAATAACTGTGTGTAGATTTTTGATATTCACTGTATATTAGACATCTGAAACTACTGCACTGCAATCCCTTCATTCCTCATCAGAATGATTAACATAGTCTTCCATTATTGACTTCAACTCTGGACCTTCTATTTTAGATTACCTGTGAAACTGTATATATGTCATTAGATTACCTGTCTACATTTAATTGCTTGTCAGTTATTAATTATGATGGCGCTGATATTGAATAAATTTGCTTGTGATTATGCGTTTAATTTTATACTTGTACAGATGCTCCTCAACTCACGATGTTTGACCTCCGATTTTTCGACTTTACGATGGTGCCCTAGTGATAGACATTCAGTAGAAACCGTACTTCAGATATGGAATTTAGAATTTTTCCTGGGTAAGCGATATGCGGACTGATACTCTCTCGCAATGCTGGACAGCGGCAGTGATCCATATCTCCCAGTCTGCCACGTGGTTGTTAGCGTATACAACCGATACTCTACAGTATTCTATGTCGCCAGTGTTTTTTTAGATATAGGTCTTGTGTCTACGTCATCTTTTGTGCATCCATAATGTCATAGAAACGCCCATCTGTGTCTCCTGGTACTTTTGGGGAGAAAAAAGAGGAGGACAATTACTCTTGAGGAGAAACTTAAGCTAATTGCCCAGCATGATGGTGATAAGCCCGTAATGGCCATTGCATGTATGTTAGGCTTTGATGTTCGGTAGATTAGGTGTATTAAATGCATTTTTGACTTAACGATATTTTCGACTTACGATGGGTTTCACAGAATGTAACCCCATCGTAAGTCAGGGACCATCTGTATATACCTTTTCACTTCATTCATTAGCAATTTGTTGTATGGTGTGTGTTGTGTTTGTAAAGTTGCAAATTTTTTCAGCTAACTTGCAGCGCTTGCTACTTGGTCTATATTTAATACAAAGAAAGAAAAATTGGAAATAGCTTCACCTACTGTACACAGAGAATGATGAGGTCCACTTGGACAGGTTCTGAGATCTGATCCCATTTGAGTAGGAACCGACGTAATTTTCTTGGCCTGGTACTTTCAGGACTCTCAACTGGCCACCTGATGCAGTAATCACCCCCCTTTAAAAACAAGAGAGACAAAAACAGTTGTGTGGAAAAAAATGTGTAAAATTTGAACAATCTGGCTTGGTGCATGAATGGTCTCTGAAATGTGATTTGATATTTACTTAATAATAGGTAGACAATCTGACACAACAAAGACAACACATATCAGACTGTCAAAATCATTATTTAGATTTAGATTAAGAACAGCTCAAATTTTATAAGCATTCATGCAAAAATCCTGATAAATCTAAATGTTTCATCACCTTTTCTCGCAACTGTACAAAAAAGGACTGAGTTACTTTCCGAGACAGTCGTCCAGTCACCCAGTATCCTGTTATTTGCTTGTCTGGTACCTGATTTTAGTACTACTTATAATTAATTGGTACAGATTTCCATTTATAAGGTCTGTGACATCAAGTTCTGACTGGTGCCATTTGGACTGGCATGACAATTGGATTGAATCTGAAACCACACTTTTTTGTGCCAAACAGCTCTGTGAGAGAGACTTTGAGACGCACTGCATTATGGGAACTGTGTACCCACACTCTCAGTTGCATTCTGGCACATTACGACCTCACTACTGCACTCTTATGTTTACGTCTTGTGGTTTGCACAATTCACTTTTGTTAAATGCTTATCATTGTTAGGGTCATGTTGGTCTGAAGCCTATCTTGGAATCACCAAGCAAAGGATGGATTGGCAGTCTTTTTGTGGGAGAAACACACGCAGACATGGGGAGAACATACTGGCTCCACACAGATTGACCTGGACCAAACCTAATGTCTAGAAAGCCCAGGCACTATAAGGCAGCAGTAATATCTGCTGCCCCACCATGCCTGATTTGTGCCATTGTTTTCTAATTTTCTAGTTATTGACATATGACTTCATCAAACAGGTTCATGCACACTATCACAGTGAGTTGACTTTATGAAATGATTATTCTTTAAATTGCATTTAATACACACACACACACACACACACACACACACACACACACACACACACACACACACACCATCTGAAACCGCTTGTCCCATGCGGGATCGCAGGGAGTCGGAGCCTAACCCGGCAGCACAGGGTGCAAGGCCGGAGGGGGAGGAGACACACCCAGGACAAGACGCCAGTCCTGGGCAAGGCACCCCAAGCTGGACTTGAACCCCAGACCCACTGAAGAATGGGACCCGATCAAATCCACTGCACCACCACGGCCCCCCGTATTAAATATATAACATTCTTATAAATTGTTTTTCCTACTATTGTAATGTGCTACATGACTTTTTCCTTATGATTTTAGGTGTCATTTAGGCTGGGCTTTGGGCTTGAAACAAAATGTAATTTTTCCCCATAATAAATAATGGAATAAGTACTGTACAGTAATTTCATTTTCCACTTCTTTGATATTCAGCCTATTTTGAGGAACAAAGCATACTTACTTTTTAACTGTTACTAATTGCATAGATTTTAATAGTTATGCTTGTTTATATAGCATACATAACATTTGCTCAAATGTATGTGTTCATTATATATTGCTAAACATGCTCCAATTCTTGACATAGCTAAAACTCGAGATTTTGCAGTAAATATTATTACACATAAATGTGCATCCCTTGAATCTTCCAATAACCATAGTAAGTCAAAAGGTCAAAAGCAAAAAAAAAAAAAAAAATCACGTGTGTAGAGATCCTTATACAAGGTCACTAGATATCAGTTTTGTATAACGGAGATTGTTTCCATATTTTCAAACCAAATTGTTTATATCGTGGCATTACAGGTTATTTTGGGATTTGAGTATATAAAGCCAAATAATGCAGATAATATGTTCACCACATGAACCTTATTGACTATGCTGTCACAAGCTTGCACTCACAGTAAATAATAATTGTACAAATAATAATAATATCCATCAATCATTATTCATTCATTAATCATTATTATTAGCCACCTGTCCAGTGCAAGGTCATGGAGGTCCAGAGGGTATCCTGACATAGTGCATGACAGTAACCAGTTACAAGTTTGTGTTACAAGAATGTGTAGAAGAACTTTTATGACGAGTTTCATTTAAATCTCTTACTTCAACTTAGGTGGCCTCTATTTGCATTTATGAGCACTTAATTTTTTGTATGCCTCCTGCCAGCTGAACAGCATGAAATATTTACATTTACATTTATTCATTTAGCAGATGCTTTTCTCCAAAGAGATGTATAATGATTATTAAAAAGTATTTAGCTGACACCTTTACCGAAAACATTTACATTTACATTTATTCATTTATCAGACGCTTTTGTCCAAAGCGACGTACATCTCAGCAGAAGTACATATAACACTATGCGAGGTACACTGCAGTAAACTCCCTACTCCCAATGTACACAAAACCAGTATACTCATATATCATCACAATGTCAGTCTCATCAAGTCATCATCAAAAATAAAAATAAATACCTAAAAATAATTTCAGTTGAATCAAAGAAATCGGAAATAGCAAAGTGAAACTGCTTACAAGTAATTACCCATTTATACAGATGGATAATTTTACTGGAGCAGTTGTTTTATTGGAAGGCCGTAACGCGAACGCTATCTGCTATGCCATGAGTTATAAACTTGAAGCATTTTACTCAATTATGATATCAGTAGCATTATTAACACGAGTACCCTTCAACTGGCATAAATAAAGCATTATTCTAAGAGGGCCTCGAACAGCACGGTGTCTGTGTGCTTCGGGTCTTTCGTAAGGTCACAAGTAACCAAGAACCTCACCCAGAGGACAAACAGTGGCGCCTTTATTCTCTACGCCACCTCACTACATTTTTCCGCAGTAGTTTGCGCTCCTCTGAGCGAAAGCGTTTACCCTTCGGAGAAATTCCACCTTTTATTTTCTCGGGAGAACTTTTTTCACTGTTCACCTGATTTCACTGAACACAACAATGACTAATTTCTAGAGAAGTTAAGAAGTGTTCTTGTCAGTTCATTTGAATAATCATCTATTTAAAATTATTAGAAACGAATTAAATTTGTTGTTAAAGTAAACTTAATTATTAAAATTATTGAAAATTTTTAATGATTAAAAATCGTAAAATGTGAAGAACTCCATATTTACTTTACTTTTCACTGCTGGTTTAACTTCAGCGCTATATAATTACATAGTGTACTTGCTGCAGTATATTTACATCACATTTATTCTTTTAGCTGATGCTTTTCTACAAAGCGACTTATAACGTGAAGATACTTACAATTATTTACCTATTTATACGGCTTGGTAATTTTTACTAGAGTAAATTAGGGTATCAGGGTAAGTACCTTGCTCAAGAGTACTACAGCTGGAGGAAAACTTGCAACTTTTGGGTCCAAAGGTAGCAGCTCCAACTACTACACTACCAGGTATCACTTTTAAACTAAATTTAAACCTTGCCAAGTCATCTGAACAGTGAAATAGTCTCTAATAGGACAATCGTGCAGTCTAACGCTAATAAGAATAATATCAAAGTTAATAAAGATTATAGGTACAGTGCAGCGCTGGCACATTTTACCCCTGGAAAGTGCTCAGAATATGTGTCACCTGTGCACAGCTGCTCCGCAGATGCTGGACACCGCTGCGTAAACGGCTGAACCAAACACTGGGAGCTGCCAGACTACGCAGTTCGGAGGACACACCACCAGGGAGCGGTCTTCTGTCAGGTCAGAAGCGCGGGTTGTGCAGCTGATGGGAGTTGGAACTGAAAGACACATTACATGAGACACCTTTACTCAAGTGGCAAGTGGATTGAAAAAAGCTATTTTATCAATGCCATATTATATGTAAATATGTCTTTTGGGGAAAAAAAAAAAACATTTTAAGTAGTTTAGCACTGTAAAAATTCAATGTATGACACTGAGCACCTCCCTTAAAATAAAATTTATTCCTTCTAGATTAATTTCAGCGTGCTTTGCCATTTCAGAGTGAAATTTTTGCACCGGTGTCTCAAGTAAAGCAATCACTTTTGTTGATAGCTGTAGACAAATTTTAGAGTTAAAATATGTCATAATAAAATAAACAGCAGGTCAATGAATAATCAAAACATAAAGGTATGATACTGAGTACTGACCACTTGTTTCCAAGGCGAATGTCAGAGACAAAAGTCCTGTTAAAGGAAATATCATCATGTCACTGAAGCCAAACCTTTAAGTATCGTGAGTGGATATTGCATACATAACACCCAAAATTAATTTTTACATTTTAATTTATTTTTTTAAATTTCAGGATTACTGTTTAATTTAATTTCTGCAGTAATTAAGCATTATATTCTCACAAATGCCCACCTAGTAAATGTGTGACAGCCAACATAACTGACATGATAAAAATTCAGACCTACAGAGAAAAAAAAAAAGAAAATAATGAATTCACAAAATGCATTTTGAAAAATATCTATTCTTGAATTATCCAAATATATGAGCAAAACATTTTATAGATCCTGCTACCAATTATAAACCAAAATTACATTTAATTTCATTTATAAAACTAAAAACAAATGAACAAATCAGTAAAAATTATGCTGATATAGCACTCATTTGTTGAGCAACACAATTAACAAAACAGTTTACATTTCTATTGACTTTTAAAAATGGCTAAGGACATGCACAGGAATAGCACTGCTAAAATTACTGTACAAGTCTCTGAGACACCTGCAGCACAGATTTCAGAAATTCCCAGAGAAGAATGTTGCCCCTCTTTACTGTTATAAAACACTGAAATTACAAAGAAATTATCTGTGTTTAATATTCCTTAATACCATAATAAAAAGACACCGTTGAGCTTACAGATGCAGGTGAAAAGCAATTCCTCTAGGTGTGAGCTGCTAAGTCTTGCTTCGGCTGAAAAGAACAGGAATGTATAAAAAGATTGGGAATGCGCAAGTCCTAGCTTAAGAGCGAGACGTGTTCCCGGGTTCTCTTCTGGTTCTCTGGGTATGCGCGGTCCCTTAAATGGTTGGCTCGTCCTGACCTGTGCCAGGTCTTGATGACATCAACAGAGGCGGGCTCTAACCTGTGCAGTTCTGCCATCTGCAGAAACAGACCTGGTTACTCCAATCTGGTACCAGGGTAATCAATACTAGGCAAATTCAAAACAGGTCTGTCTGGATTTATCGAAGCCTGAAATCTTGTACTTGTGTTTGCAATTTTTAACTGAGGGAAGTGAATGTTTTCTGCACTGTGCTGTTGCAGTGATTTAAATTATAGATGATAAGAGGTGAAGTCTTTTCAAGTGGAAGATCATGAATTTATTATTGTGGGAAATTAACAAATTCCAGGCACCTGGCAGTTTGGATATCGAACACTATGGCAGAACCTAAAGTGTCAATCTGTAGGTGACAGGAACCCTTGGGAAAAAGCCCCTGAGTGGCTTAGGTATCAGTTGTTTTATAAGTTGTGCCATGTTGAAAGATGGAATCATTTTTCATTTGTAGTGGTTAAGACAAAAATGGGGAAATTACTTATTACTAAAGAAAAAAGATATGGTGAACAAGATCAATAATTTGGATGCCAAGACTTCCATCTCAAAGTCACCTGCAGAACACAACAGACTTCCGTAAGGACTTACTTTGACTCCTGTAGGATACAGGAACAGGACAGAAGTGTTTGAGAAACTATTGCTGGTGGCCTATACCACGCCTGCGGTGACAAGCACAGAATCGGAATCAGAAACAGAATTCGATTTATTTGGCCACACATACAGGGAATTTGGCTTTGGTTCCCAATGGCTTATAAGGTGGAATAGAAAAAAAAAAAAAAAAACCACAACATACATATACATAGTTATTTAGCTAACTAACTGCAGATTAACAATGGTATGCATGAAGAAAAAACAGAAAAGTACTACATTTTCTCTGCAAACCTTAACTATCAAACTTATTCTTTGGTTTATATATCTGTAATTGCCACTGCCTCCTCAATCTGTACAGAGGACTTATTTGGAAACTCTTAACACATTATTCCAGTACATCATCTAAGTGTAGTTGTGTTCATCATGGGCATCATCCAAGCCATGAAAATGATCTGTTTTAAATCCTCATGTCGTCATTATGAACATTTTCATTTACATTTATACATCTTTTAAAGGTTTTTCTGTGAAGCGATGTACGTCTCAGAGAAAAATACACAAGTGCATCATATCATCTGAATATATAATGTAGAGCTACTAACAAACTAACAATTGCATAAATAGTGCAACTGTACTCTACTCTGTACCTTCTTAGCTAATCTCTCTAAGTGATCCATATTTCCTTTGGTTCTCCAGCTGCAAAAGTGACAACTGTGAATTTTTATCATATCAATCTAACCTCCCACAGGGCCACGTGGATTCTGAATCCAATTTAGAAATCCATAATTTTGATTTTTTTCCCTTTCATACTGATTTGAAGAGGTCACATTGGGATCTTGCTCTGTCTCACTCCAAGGGCATCATCTAATCACCCACGGGAAAGTAAATTAGCTGAAGAAAGAGCAAAAGAAAAGAAGTCACCCTGGGGTTTGCAGTCTCGTTGCTATGGACACGCATGAGAGTTGGCTGCTTGCGCCTCAAATCTCTGTTAAATGGAGAGCTTTTAAAGACTGTGACATAGTGGGTGAATTTATGAACAATTTGAGTTATGAACTGAGATACATTTCCAATTGTTGGACTGCTGAGGTACAAGAGTACATTTAATTTTCATGTATAAATTCAGACAGGATTGACAACTTCTGTGTGGGTGTATTTTCTCCCTGGGCTCAGTATATGTTGTTCTTCAGCATTGTTACTTCATGTTTAAAAGCTTTCCTGATGGAGAAGGTTCTGATGTGGCACCACACTGCAAGTAAGATCAAGCTTTTCTTGCTGGATTACTACAGTGATTTCAGGATGAGGCTCATGATGGGAGCAGTAACATCTGAGAATCATGATCTGGAAAAAAGGGATAATTATAGACTGTACTATGTTTGTGGTCTCATTTTTCATCGGCCCTCCATATACTTGGTAAGTCAACAGAAGTGCATCGTAGAGGTCCATGCACAAAGTCAGGTCAACTACTCATTAGATAGATAAATCTCTGAGATAAAACTCTACTGAACAATTGATAGTAGTTCAGAATGTTACAGAAGACATTTTGTTAGTGAAAGTGAGGGTGACACTTTCAGAAAAAAGGCAAGACTACCAAATAGAATAACAGAATAAGAAAGCTTAGAACATATGCTACATGTTCTAAAAAAATCTTGATCGCAGTGAAACTGGTTTTCTGTAGTAACATCATGTACCATTAGAAAAAATGCCCATTGAGTTATGTTTTATTGCAGTTACATTTACACGTATTCATTTAGCGGACGCTTTTCTCCAAAGCGTCGTACATCTCATAGAAAATACAATGTGTGCTTTATGTTAGGAGAAAGATGCAGATGCGTGATTCTTAAATGCAGTTAGTTTGTTTCTTTTCACCATATGAACCAATGTTCATGACATGGGTAGCTGCATAACACTCTATCGGAAAATGTACTATATTCTTTTTTGATTTTCTTTAAATTTTTAAACCAGTTTATTAAATGATTTTCAATTACATGATTTTCCACGGAAACACAACTAGATTCTAGGTCGAAATACTGAAATAAATAAAACCCAAAAACACAATTTTTATAATGTGCACTTCCTATGTCCACACTTTTCGCAGAATTCATAGCTGGAAAGTACTATAACTAAAAAGTTAATGTTAAACAAGCAAATGGGCAGAAAAATGCACTGCACACAATGATGAAAACTGCTTAAGGAGAAGGGCTTGGGGGACTTGTATGTGGCACTCACCAAACTGACAGTAGAGAATTAAACTGGCAGTTTACCTTAACATGTAGGGACTGTATGGAGTTAACACTGTCAGTTATACCTTACAAGCAACATAAGCCTGTGACTGACTACTTAGAGAAGTTACACAGCCTGTAGCCTTGAGCAGACCTAGTGAGGTCTCAGATGCTTGGCAACTAGAATCAGCTTGGCAGGAGAAGGGCATACCATGGTAAGGCTGACATCCTTTGATGTAGTGGATGACTGTCAGTGTGTTGATGCTGATGAGACCAAAGAGCAAGATTAGGAACCTGTCCACCTGGCAAAGACAAAACCTTTTTATATGGGGATTGGGGGTGCCTGCTGCCAAGCTGCTGAAGTAATACCTTGGTACAAAATAATTAAGCCTTAAGCCTCAGGACACAGGCCAGGGGAGATTAGAGGAAAACAGAACATCCCCTCTGTGTCGCTGGAATTGATTTCATTGATTTAACAGGACTCTTTTCTAGAAATCTTCTTGCACACAAAGAGAAAGCTGAAACTATGCAAGATAGACAAAATATTAGTGGTTTACATGGGTATTTTTCAAAAAATGTGTCAGGGTAAATTGAAAGTAGGCTAAAAATATGAATTTAATCTTTCGGACGTGAAAATTTGTAAAGGTAGGTGCTGTGGAGTCAAATTTGACTCTTAGTGAGCACCTGTGTTGTTTTCTTGGTAAAGGATGGTACACAAGTGGTTCACTGTTGCACTCTGCTGTGCATGTCTTTGAGCTGTAAACACAGAAAGAACATACAAACTCAACATGACTTTAGATGGAGTCAAACCGCCACCTGAACAAACAGCTCAGGAGCTGTGAGGTACCCGTGTACCCATGAACATCATTAGCTCCTTAGTGGAGATTGTCGAGAGCACCAAATTCCATGGTGTTCACCTGGCCGAGAACTTCACCTGGTCTCGCAACACCAGCTCCATAGCCAAGAAAGCCCAACATCATCTCTACTTTCTGCAAAGTCTGAGGAAAGTCCATCTCCCACCCCCCCATCCTCATGGCATTCTACAGAGGGACTATCAAAAGCACCGTTTCGGATTGCAAGATCTTACCGTGGATTGCGAGGACAGCTCCGAAGATCATCGGGGTCTCTCTTCCCTTCATCATGGGCATTTACACCGCACGCAGCATCCGCAAAGCCACCAGCACGGTGGATGACCCCATGCACCCTTCACACAAACTCTTCACCCTCCTGCTGTCTGGTAAAAGGTACCGAAGCATTCGGGGCCTCACGGCCATCAAACTCCTCAATACTCAGGGATTGGGCTGACACTGGAGCTATTATCCTGTTTTAGTAATTGTTGTCATGTCTAGCACTGTTTGCACAAGTCTTGCACACGTGCACTTAAGGTAGCCTGTATTGGAAACTATGTCTTGTTTTATGTAGCACCATGGTCCTGGAGGAATGTTGTTTTGTTTCACTGAGCCCTGGACCAGTTGTATGCGGTTGAAATGACAATAAAGCCTCTCTTGACTCTTACCAGCTGTGTCACCTTGCTGCTTATTCACAGACCATATTCCAAAAAAGTAAGCATGATGACCACAAAGCTTTCCTTTACATTTTCATCAATATTTTAAATGTATGCATGAATTGTATTCCTTCATTTAAAAATGTTTGGACAACATGGGCTTTTTAAGATCCAGTAATATACTTTTTTGAAAAAGCAATAGCATGGAAAATGACAAAATCTCTGAGCATAATGATTAATATAAACAATGTTTAACAATTTTTATTCACATGTGCTATTGACATGTTGGATATTACCATGGAGGTATACAGGGTCAATTTTCTGCAAAGCAACTTACAATGTCAAACCACCTACAACTACTTACGCATTTACACAGCTAGGTAATTTTTACTGGAGAAATTTCAAGTAAGTACCTTGCTCTAGTGTACTACAGCAGCAGGTGGGATTCGAATTTATAATCTCTGGGTGCAAAGGCAGCTATTCTAACCGCTACACTATCAAAAAAAGGAGTATTGGAAATGTCAAGATTGAAAGTTCGGAAATCCTGAAGTCACAGTGTGTGCCTTTGCTTACACTGGAGAGGAAAAAACTTTTTCCATTGCATATATTTAAAGATAGATAAAGCCCCTTTATATTAATGGAAAACAAAAGCATATTTAAAGTTTCTTCTTGACAATTCTTTATAAAAATGAAAACACAATGCACTCATTCCTATTCTCACAGAACTAGTGAAGAAATAACTAGCCCTCTAATGTATTAAGGAATGTACAGTTGTGACACTGTGAAAACTACTGCTCGAAGTATTGTCTTTTTTTTTTGAGTAGCAGCGGCTAAAATCTCTTGTGTACTAGTTCTTGTGTACTAGTTTTGAGTACTACTTCTGTGTGTACTAGTTTACACACTGCAACTAGGGTAACGGATTTTGACAGGCAATAACTTTTGCCCCCTAATTTTTGCTGTTTGAGTAATTTGTCTCAAATCAATTTTTAAAAAAATGTAATGAGTTGTTTATATTAAGGAGAGAAAAATGTAGCAGTAAACAACATGTAGTCGAACTATGAAATAGCATTTATGATATTACGTAGCTGAAAATATCTGCACGACTTTTTGTGGAAAAATTTAAGGTTGACAAATTATATTCTTAAGGAAATGCTTGCAGACTAAGTGATCCAAAAACAATAATTTTGTTCTTTTGGCATTTTTTCATCCTACATTACTGCAGCTATCCAAGCCTGACGTTTGACTGAACCATTAATATGGGAATCAAATCTTTTTCCGTGATTTCAAGCAGAAAAAGCTACGGTGACCTGAACTTTCCCATTAAGAAACATGATTTAATAGTGAATTCATTTTATTTATCATAGCACACACTACTCAAAAACATACTTTTTGGACCCATTTTTAGGTACTATAGTGATGGGCACCAGCAATGCTAGCTTTCTGGAATGATTTCATGGCACCTGTATAGCGATTATACATAGAGTTCTATGTTGTACTGCTGGCTCAGTTTTACAGTAATCTGTTAGGGACGTATTTATCCATTATTCTCTCATCTGACAGTCCCAGGTGTTTGCATGTCTGATGTGAAATTTGCCGAGTTGAGACATGCCAGCCCCCCCAGGCAACCAGTTGCGGTGAGGTCAGTTGACCATCTGATCATTCCAGAAGCCACATATTAAACATATTTAATACAACATATAATTGTCCTGTATTAGCATACCCAGGAGGAGTGGACAGCTACTTGGCCTCGAACCCTCCAGAGCTTTTTTCTTTGTGTAATTACATTGAGTTTTGCTTCCGTTCCTCTTATTACCTTCTGGCTTCTCTTCCACATTAGTCTTTCAAATGTACTTCTTGGTTGCTATTACTCCTGCTAATTGTTGGATGCCTTTCCTTGTTGGGAAGGGAACTCCAAAAAATAAATAAAACTTACTTGCATAAAATGTTTAGCCTTTAATAAGTGCAGACATACAGCTATGGAACAAAATATTTAGTGGTGTACAGTTTCTTCAGTTCAACAAACAATTCTGATGTCAACAAGTTAAGGAACTTTGACACGGTGAACTATAATACCAAATGTCTTGATTGAAGTTAGATTTCGCTGTGGAGTCCAAGAAGAAAATTTTTCACTTCTTTCCAAGTTGAGAAAGCTATTAAATAATAAGAAAGAACAGATAAAACAACACTAGCTGAATTACAATAAAAGACCATAATGGCTAAGTTGTAAGTTTTTCCATATTCCTCTCCATTTAAGTATTTTCACACTGCTGGAAAGGTTTGTTTCCCCTCTGGACAGCCTTGTTCATAGGAACAATTGCAGAATTGCCAGTCAAACCTGAGAATTGTACTGTTTACAATTCATACTGTTTTTATTAAAAAAAAAAAAAAAAAAAGTTTAAATGAAATTACTGGCAATGGTGATGCTCACTTGCATCAGTTTAACATTCCATTATTTCTTTAACCATGGGTATTTTTTTTTTAGAATGAGAGAAATGTGCAAAAATTCAAAATATAGTGACAACACAGCTATATATTTCTTTAGAAGTCATAACTATTATCACATAGGCCTGTAAGTCTGTATGAACTTGTGCCTTAGAACTAACTACCATTTCTGAATAAAGGCCCTAACCCTAACTCATTATAAACATAAATGTTAATAAAATCACCTACAACATAGGTGTGTATATATGTATATATACACACACACACACACACACACACACACACACACACACACACACACACACACACACTTGTGTACTGTGCTAGTAGCTACTCTGTTGACCCTAAGCACACGGAGAGCTTTGCTGAAATTACCTGTTTCATGAACTGGGCAGCATTAAACAGCTCGCTGCAGCCATAGAGCACTCTCTTCCCTTGCTTGGCCTGCAGTTCAAAGAAAAGTAAGCGGTTCCTTTTATACGAAAGACTGTTTTGGCCACCTACTATGCTGAGGGGCCTGGTGCTGGACCCTGAAAGAGTGGCCATACACACAATATTTTTGGCTGACAAAAGAGGGATCATGTAACTGTGCAATTAAATTCATACAGTAATTTGAAAATCACTGTTAGTAATCATTGTTTATTGAGTATTAACAACATGACACAAGAGAGACCTTTGTTACGTTACACTTATTGAACAGCTCACTACAATAATATAAAGCCTTCCCTTGAATTTCTTATTGTAAATCTGAATCTACGATCTGGCATGCATTCTTAACAGAGTACTGGATATATACTTCTGTGTGTGAGATACACTCAGTGGCCACTTAGGAACACTCACTTAGTACTGGCTGGTCCCCCTTTTGCCTTCTCAAAAGTCTGATATTTTTCAGTTCATGGATTCAACAAGGTGCTGGAAATATTCCTTACGGATTTTCATCTGACTTGGAGATATTTTGACTGTACGTGCATGATACGAACCTGTTCTGCCTCATCCTACAGGTGTGTCCAGGGCACTAGAGTAAATTTAACTCACTTTAAGGTTCATGAAACTACCTTGAGAAGATGTGTGCTTTGTAACATGGCACATTATCCTGCTAGAAGTATCTATTTTAGAAAAGGTATATTGTGACCATTAAGGGATGCACCTGTTTAGCAAGAATGTTTCAAGTTCAATGTCGCATTCAAGCAATGCCCAATTAAGGGACTTATTGTGTGCCAACAAAATTGTACCCACAGGATCACACTGCCTCCACAGCCTTTATCTCCAACACAAGCCAGAAGGGATCCATAGATTCAAGTTGTTGATGCCCACATCCTTTCTGGCAGCACTGAGTTGCAGCCACACAAAGCTTTGTTTGAAAAAACAGGCTGTTTATGTTAATGATGCTTGTTCACTAAAGTAGCCACAGAGTGTATAACTAAAGAAGTTTACATACCTTTGTAATAACACAATCTGAATCTTATTTAGAACACAATATTTACATTTTCTGGAAAAAACAAACCTAATTCTAAAATTACTAAATAATGGAAAAATCAGAAGATACTTACCTTTGTGTAGTCAACAAGGTTTTGGTACTCTATGTAATTGCCTCCTCCGACCACAAACACAATGGCCTAAAATATTATAATAGCGATATGAACTGAATGTCATGGTACAGACAAAGCAGAATAAATTATTAACAATGGGTACTGAAAAATGGCGTACTGAATAACATTACAAACATTTAAATCATAATCCTATTTCTAATCATAACCAGCTAGCTTACTGGTGTTTTCTTTTTGCAAAGTGCAAGATATTAGTCAATGTAATAATTATTAAAATTTGTGGAAAAAAGATCTTTAACACAAGACATTTTGTAGGTTCAAATACAGAAGCAAAACTTTCAACACAATGATGTAGAAAAGATAAACGGGACAATTAACTGAGGTAAATGGCTGGCAGATGTAGCACATTTAAGTTGATGAGGTTATAGAGTAAGGTTGCATTAGCCTATAAACTTCCGAGACTCTTCAACTCTGCACAGCTGGCAAATTGATAATCTTTCACTGGAAAAATGTGGGAATGGATACTGCAGAACCTCTCAGCGGTGGCTTTCTCTGCAGTTGTGTAGGACTCACCTCCTGAAAGGGGTTCTTGTTTCTTGGGATGGAGCTTAAAGAACGAAGAGCAATGTAAGGACAATGCAAAAAGAGAATGGCTTTGGACACCAGATTCTACTCTTAATTTATACAAAGTGGATTAACTAGGTAAAATGACAGAAACAACACAAAAGAAAATAAGATGAAAACAGTTATGCAAGTTAATGTGAAAATACTTGAAAGTATAAAAATATACAAAAATAACAATAACATTTGTATTTCGTTTTCAGCTGATGTTTTTCTCCAAAGTGAATTACAATAAGCAAGCCACTTACAAAGATCTACCTGTTTATACAGCTGGGTGATTTTTACTATATCACATCAGGATATGTAACTTGTTCAACAGCAAAAGGTTGGATCTGAACCTTGGTCATTTAAGCGCAATATAGCCTGCAAAAATAATACTATGGAGCCCAGGGTCATGGGTTCACTATCCCATGGCTAAAAAAACCATATTCAAAGAGGTAAGAAAGCCAACTACAGTTTATGCCTATGCACAACAGAGAACAAGGAACCACTTCATTATGATGCTGACTTCTGAGCTTTGTACTGACAACAAGTGTTGAGCTCTTACCTCTCACTTCCACGGAGCATCTTTGGATCAAAATATCTATAATCATCAGTTTCCTGTTAAACATCACAAATGAGAGCAAATTACATCTCACACAAAGTATTACGAGTGTATTGTGGGCGAATAATTTAGACTGTTTGTTGTTTGGTCTTGGACTGCGAACTGTCGAGGTCACGTACGCGTAATTCCCTTTGAGCTCCCAGCTGCCACATGCCCTGGATCCATCTTGTTGTGTAGCCTACGTCCCTTATTCTTATGATATACAGGCAGTCCCTGGATTACGAACAAGTTCCGTTGCTAAGTCTGTCTTTAAATTGAATTTGTACGTAACTCAGAAAAGTTAGGTACGGTTCATATCAGTTAGTCAAATGTTTGTCTTAGTATATAGTATATATACCTTTTTTCGATTGCTTTATTATTTCCACTTTAGTTTCAATTGTGATCGTTTAGATTTTCTTTGGAACATCACCAACACCTGAATCACATTTATGCTTTGATGCCATGGTTACAAGGGTAAAAACAAAAAAAAAAACAAAAAAAATAAAGCCAAATACAGTAACACAAAAGAGACACTGCTAACAGCGATGTGCTCTGACTTAAAAGAACAAAGTCTTTGTCTTACCTCCGACCCATGTGCCCACGAGCCTATGAACCACTGTAGACGTCCAATGTTTTGATGTGCGTCGCAAAGTAGTGCCCGTTTGTTATTACGTACCATTGTATGTAACTCGAATTTTTAATATAGCAGGCTTTACTGGGGCTGGTTTGTAACTATGGGTTGTACATAAGTCGGACATTCGTAACCTGGGGACTGCCTGTACCTATGTTTGGTCTTTCTTCTGTCCTAATACACACGTAATTTGAAACTGCTAAAATTAGAAAGTCATGTTATGTAAATATACGAATGTATTTAAGGAGTGTATTGTTTTTGTTTGGAGAGCCTGCCTCCCCAGCACCGGTTTAAGTGCTTAACTGCTGCTCAAATAACTGCTAAGTAAATCTTTATTGCTATTATTTGCTGAGCAGTATTAAGTGTGAATAGAATTCCCTGACAGTATATGCAAACTGAATTTTACTTCATATGGGCAATTTTCATTTTTTAATAACATGCAATATATTCTATAATAAAGTTGGAACTGATTTTTTTCTGTGACAAATATGAATGAGGTGTTTGTGTTATGAATGTTCCACTTAAAATTTTCTAAAATACATTTTTCAATTCGCGTATTTTACTTCACTGGTCTATTTTCAAAAAAAAAAAAAATTTGTTGTGGAGAAAACAGTTTGTTTGCACCAAGCAACCAAACAAAATAGCAATGTGGGACTAGACTCCACTGAGATATAGTCCATGTTTGGTGTTCCTGTCAGTGACCAATCACAAATTGACAACATTGCGTATGTTTATGGAAAAGCTGACACTAAGTAGGAATTCAATAAGATGATGCGTTTTATTTTCAGTCATTTAAAATTAGTTTCACTGTAACTTAAAGTGAATAAAAATGTTAATTCTTACAGCATATTTTTAATTTATCTTGGCAAGGCTTTTACTGAACCTACATCTCTACTATTACACATATTTGATTGCTTATATGATAAATCAAACTGAAAATGGTTAGATGCTGACAAGTGCTGCACAAGCTTATGTGATGGCTGACATTAGAAAGGGGCTTTAATTTTAAAAATGGTAGTAATTTTAATGTAAAATTAATTTTAATGCTCTTTCAAATGAATACATTATAAAGAAAGTCTTGCAACGACCTGATATCGCATACAAAGTGTTACATGTCTCATATCCTATGCTTCCATTAAGTGACCCTTCATAAGACCAGCAATTTATGTGGTTTTTTTTTTGTTTTTTTTTTTTTTTTTACAGAATCTAGCCCATGAAAAAAATATGCTTTTATTCATATGCTTTTAGTTATTATCACACAGTATTTGAATTTATAAATTGAGGACCCGTTGCATTGTGCATACATTGGCACCTTTAGTGTTTTATGCAAATGAAAACGTCCTTTGTTCTTCTACCTCTCAGAGGAAAGCACAGGATGAATAAATGTTTACATTATTACTAAACATTAAGCTACAAAAGCTGCGCATGAATTTTATTTGAAATTCTCTTTGCTTTAATATGTAAATTACACATTGTACATGAAAACATTTCAACTATACTGCCTGAATTCAGCACCGCTAGATACAGCAGAGCTACAGTGATCCGTAGATTCTACAAATTTCAGTTTTTACACGTGTATTTTTGTGACTTTAAATCAGGCTGCATTTGCCTTTTTAGTTAAACAAGATCACATCTGGCAGACTGATTAACACGGACTGCTTCTGTCCTGCTCTAACCGTCAGTGACGCCCTGTCCGTGCCGTTTCTCTACTTTTCCGAGTTCACCACCCCTCCTACTGGGAACCTCTGAGTTCTAACAGAGGCCAGCTTACATTACAACGGTCAACCTAGTGAAAGAGCTGCTCTTATACTGTCAAATCAAAAATGCTCAGAATTTTTGCGGTATCTGCTTACCTCCACAAAGAGGGAAAAATGCACATTCTGTACCGAACAAGAACGTACTATTAAACTGGTAAGAGGAATGTTACTATTTTGTGTCTCCTTATACACACACACACACTCACTCACTCACATAAAAAACTATTGATTACACTTAGGCAAAAAAGGCTGCTCGATGTGGTGAACAGCTGAATTTGGCCTGTGTTTCCCCTTCTGTCCCTTAGCTTGCAGAACAAGTGGTGCATTGTGTGGCCAATGGTAACTTCAGAGGCTGAGAAAATGATAACATTGTCATGTCCAATTAAACATTTCGAGGGCATTTTCAGCAAGAAATAGGATCTTTGTGTCTTCATTATTTGTCTTTTTTCCAAAACCCTTGATTTTGAAATAAAATGGGAATTCAAAGAATTGGGAACTGATCTTCACAGGGTTTTGCTATCTGGTACTTTGCTGTCTTGAGCCTACTTTGCAGGTGCTTCACAGCAAATTCTTCAAATCAGTCCTTTACCCGAACCAAGTCAGGGGTTAAATGAAATGCATACACCTGAAACCGCCCAGTCACTCATTTCGTTATTCTACACATGGAATGTTCTAATTTTGGCTAGTGCAAAGTACATTTGAACTATTACCCCAAGAGATTTTCTGAAAAACCTCATTACATACGAATGACAAAATGTCACATTAGCATTTTTTTGTTCAGTATTTTGAGTTTAAACTAGATAACTATGGACCATTACCATCCCCCAACCACAAAGAAATACATCACATATAAGGATGCCCTCACCAGGTTGGACTTCATTTCCATCAGGTTATCCAGGATGCGAGTGACAGGCAGGTTCTGTAACAATACATTTAAAACCACATGTTTAGAACACGTATGGAACCAGAACAAACGTGTTGACAATTTCCACATATTTATTCATTCTGCTGCCGCGTTTTTCCAAAGCAACTTACAACTGAGAGTAACCAGAAGTACACTTCATCGACGGACAGAATTATAGACTGAGGCGTAGGATTATCATTCAGGTTTGGTCAGTATACATTATGTGAATAGCTGAACACAGAAGTGATAGGTAAGACAGGTATCTAAAGAAGGTATCTGTGAGACAAAATGTAGTACAAGTTTAGGGGGGCAGACAGGAGGTAACAGGAGAAGTGGGTCTGAGAGATTTTGAGTGCATTGAAACCCTTTCTGAATACTGAAAGGGATTCAGTAGATCTGAGGGAGAGGGGACCACTCTACCCAAGAAACTTTTGGCTTTTCATTTTGGACTTCCTGGGCATTGGAACATCAAACAGCCAGGGGGGTAGGAGTGGAACAGTTTGACTGTAGCGCTGCGAATGATCAGGTATTGTAGGTACTGCAGTACAGACCCTTTGACAGTGTTTGACATGATCTAAAAGAAAAAAAAATTATATAGTCTGACCTAGTCTGGCCATTGAATTTCAAGACTGGCTAAAGACTTGGGGCTGCAGCTGTGATATTGAGAATTTTGTATAGAACAGAAGTGGTCAATTAGGAGTTGTCAGAAATCTTCACCCATGGGTACCAGCTTTGGGTCATGACTGATGGGACTACTCAACTACAAGGTGACATGTAAAAGTGGTAAAAATTAAGTTTCTCTGCATGGTGGCAGGGCACACATTTTGGGACAGGGTGAGGAGTTCAACAATCAAAGAGGCTCTTAGAGTTGAGCTGCTGCTACCACCGCCAGGGAGGAGCCAGCTGGGATGATGGAAACATCTAAGTAAATGCCCTCTGTTGCCTCCTGCAGGCAGTAAACCCGGCAAGTCTCACTAGAAGAAAAGATTTCCTGGCGGACTGTTGCCATGGAAAGGAACATACAGTCTACCTTTTTTAGAGTGTTACCTCTGCAATGTACAGCAGAAGATTTGAAAATGATAAATTTTACATTCAAATTACAGGCAGTGTGAAACAATCATCTCTACTATCAGTCCTCATGGAGAAACATCTGTAAAGAGATACTTACATGCTGTTTCAGCACTAAGTTCTTCACCCCTTCCATTACAAAGTGGGAACCTGTGTTCATTACCATGGAAAACAAACTGCCACAAGAAAAGAAGAGAACATTAAAAAGACACTTCACACAAGTACTGGATTAATGTTTCTATGTATACTGGTTTTTGCTTGAACTTTCGGTTGGCAATTAAATTGGCTTTGAATGATCTGAATGTACCCTGAATGAATTAAACTGGATGCTTTGGCAGACAATGGTAATTTTTAATAGTGATAAATGGACAGATGAGCAGTGAACATTCTGAGAGTAATGGAAATGGAAGCCATGTCCATATTTAGACAAAATGTTTACTGTTCACATGTGTGCATCCTTATTCTTGTGTTTTATTTGTGAATTTTTTCATTATACGGCTAAAAAAAAAAAGTTTTTTAAAAAAAAAAAAACTAAAGTAGTACTGGAAAAAGTAAATTTTTGGTGAATTAATGGTACAGAAGTTGTTGACCACTGCCTTCTTCCACACATTACTTTAGACTGTCAAACGAAACACATGTGAACATAGGTCAGCTCAGTCACTGACGGGGATGCTGTCACTGACGCAATTGAATGTTTCATTAGAAAAGGAAAAACGTTAAACCAAAAAAACTCCTGATATTCACTGAATTTTTACAGATCACTGAAGATTTATTTATCATTTTGTGGTGAATTAGTTTCAGAGCATTACTTGAACATGAATTTCAAGCAAATTTCATCTTTCCTTTAATCAGCCAGCATTATTTTTGGTGTTTTTCATGTTTGTTACCAAACTTAAGGCTGGGCTTGAATTTCCTGATCAATATGAGAAATGGCATATGTATGAATTGTAATCAGATTTTTTCCACTGTACTGTTTTCATTTCAGGGGACCCGGTGGCGCAGCAAGTTTGGCCGGGTCCTGCTTTCTGGCGGGTCCGGGGTTCAAGTCCCGCTTGGGGTGCCATGTGACAGACTAGCGTCCCATCTTGGGTGTACCCCTCCAGCCTTGCACCCTGTGTTGCCGGGTTAGGCTCCGGTTCACTGCGCCCCCGCTTGGGACAAGTGGTTTCAGTCAATGTGTGTGTGTGTTTTTTCATTTTACTTATAAAAAAGAAAAAAAAAATCCCACAGTTGTGTTCCATTATTTTCTCATTTTATTGTGTTGCAAGGTCAAACTAAAATACCTCCAGAACTCAGGTATTTGTATACTTGTCTGGATACTGACTCATCCTGACATGGAGAATTAATTTCCACAATCCTGATACCCCAATGCTACTCCCAGTTAACTGAACTTGATGGTCTGTAAGGAACTGCTTATTTGAGCAGCTGCTGTTCAGAAATAATGCTGAGAGTGAAGGGGACAAACACATATTAGTCATTTGTTTGGCATCAACATTGAATTAAGCTCTTTTGCTGCTTCACTGTTTCTATTTATTTACTGGATCTTTTTTAATATGTTTTTTATTTTTATTTGGATCAGGGGTCCCAGAAAAGTAAATGGAAAAAACAGCTGAGAAGCCTGATATGAAGTTTGTTGCAGTCAATGCAGCTAAAGGTGTTACTGGCTTGTGAAATTATCTTCCACACCAACGAAATGATATAAAATCTATACTGCCACCTTTTCTACCTCAAGTCTCATCTTGCCATTCATATAATACTGCCAAAAAACATAAAAATTTAAAGTCAAAAAGCTGAAACAAAGGAAAGAAATGGAAATGGCCAAATACTTTTTCACAGCACTGTAGAGGGAAACCACAAATTCAGTCACACCTGAAGTTTACCAGAAGACATGTGACAGACCCTGAGACATTCTGGATTCATGAGGCTAAAGTCGAGCTATTTGGCGAAGTAATGGCAAACAAAGTCAGTTCTCTGGAACGGCCAGGACAAAGCCCAGACTGGAATCCCATTAAAAATATGCGGTGTGAACTGAAAAATGCTGTCCACCACCACTCTGTTTAACTTGGGGGATTTGGAGCAAATTTTCATAGTCAAATGGGCAGAAATGCCAAAATCTAAATATGCAAAGCCCATGCAGACTGTAGCAACTAAGACTGAGAAATGTAGCTGTAGCCAAAGGTTTAACTGCAAAGAACTAACTCAAAGAGCAAAGCCACTAATATAAGAAAAAAGATCACTTAGATAACATGTTCAATTTAACATTGTTTAAATTATGTAATTTATTCAATCAACAAGTCAACTGAGTTAATTTACCGCCAATTCCACAAGCATACACATCTCAGGCAAACCAGCTTACACAGGATCATCATGACAGAATAGAGTGCTATATTCTGACATATACAGTAGGTCTTACGTCAACGGTCTTACAGATGTTACGAAGGCAGATGAATTGGTACAGGTAACTCCCTTCAGAACAGGTAAAACAGAGTGACAGCTCCCCAAAAACTGAATGTGCTACGCACGAGCTTTGCTAATTTCGCATTTAAAGTACAGCTAACTCTCAGAATGAATGCAAAAATGCAACATCCTTACTGCATGTATGTAGTTCAAAGGACTTTTTGTGTCGTGCAACAAACAAAAATGTTTTATAATATTAAAGTGCATTATATTGTCCTACGTGTATGTGTTGCAACATTATGTACAAGTGACATTACTGTCAGTAAACTAGCCAATTACCCAGTTTTGTATATGTACAGTCAACACTCTCAGACTAGGTTTTGCATGTGTCATCTCATACTTTATCTTATAAAGTAATTTTTTTTTTTTTTACCCCATTGGCTTCACTCCACTGTTCCCATAATTTGCTGGTGCAGCAGCCATTTTGGTGAAAGCTCTGGTGAACAAAAACAAAAAATTACCATTGAAATAACAGTCCTGCTTTTAAATGCTTGGTTTCTTATGAAGCAATCTAAACTTCTAAGGTTGTCTTGGCTTTACACTGCCAAGAAGGCCTGGCTGAAGTAGTCAGTTTGATTTGAATTAAACTTGTCTGTTAAGGTTACCAACATACATAATAACAGCTTTAACCAAAGCAAAATGCCAAAAAAAGATAACAACTCACTTCCACTGTTTTATGTAGTTCAAGGGAGACAGGTCACAGCCTGCATCCATCAGGGCTTTCTTGTACTGTTCCAAGTCCAACTGAAATTTCCAAAACAAAATAATTTACTTTATCATCATGTGAGAAAACCGACACCACTCAAGTTTTCGGGATCTCTAGGTCAGCAGGCCATACTTGCATTTCTAAACCAATGCACCAAATTAGTTCATTGCCTAGCAATGTCCTCAACAAAAGGGTTTCTTTTTCTATTTGTTAAAACAAAATATTTTTTGGTTTTTTAAATTTGACTCAATACTGTTTTTGAAAGGTCATTTCAAAATCACCCAGAACAAGCTCAAACTTCAGCCATAAAACCTTTCCCAAGATGACACTTTCCTAAAGCTGAGCAAGGGATTAGTATGGAGTAATCAGACAAGGTTCAGACAAAAAAAGGATGAAAGAATGAGCGGAACAGACTTGGAACAGATTCCACCTTGACTTCCATGGTCAGAACCTGTCCCAGATCAGAGAAGAAACAATTAGATACTTTATTATTCACTGTGACAGTCAGGATGGGACGATCTGAGCTTGGAGTACTACCAAGAAGCCAACACACAGACGGTCTTGACAAGGTGGACTCTAGTCGTCAAGGATGAAACAACATAATGTAATAAAGCACAATTTGTACGGTCATATTTTGGATCCAGTCACTGACAATTTAAAAAATATAATGGATAGAACCTTTGTGACAGAACTGTGGTAAACTGGCTAACACTGAAAAAAGATCTTGACATGCTAGAAACAATGGTGTACTATTGGAATATAAGAATAATGAAGCTGCACTTGGCTAGAGCATGTTTCTCCAGTGGAACAATGATCCTTTTGAAATTTGAAAGAATGTTTTAATGTTATCCGAATATTATCTCAGCACTTACCAAAAATGTTTGTTTTCAGCTTGTTTTAATAAATTAATAAAGACATAAAGTGTTTGCTTAACACAGATTTGCTTAAATGGACCTATTTAAATCCGATAAAAACAAACTGCATTTAAACAAATAAAGCTCCTTTTTTTTTGTAATTGCAAATAAAACCCTCATTCTGATGTCTATTTTTTAAACTGGACAAAGTGACAAAGTGTTCAAGCCAACTTTAGTGATTAGTATCAGAACCGGACTAAAGCACGGTATTTAGCCAAGATTCACATTATCAAATAAACAAAATATAATAAAATGTCAGAAAATTGATAGGTCTGACCAAACTTTTGACAATTGTGGAAAGATCTTTTGAAATTTTCTTCCTTGTTTTTATTTGAATAAAGGTCTGCTTAAATAACAAAATCTGAACACTATCAGTCATATATAGCGAACGAGTTAAGATATTACTAATACCAAAATATAAAATGTAAGTGATTCTTGTAGTGAAAAATCTTTTGTAAAAGCAGACTTTTGAATATTTTGTCTTATTTTTCTTATGAGGGTTAACCCTTTACAATTCAACGGGAAATTCAACGTTTCCCACATTAACACTCTGGATACTTGGTATATTTGCTCCAATTTATTAATTATAAATTTATAAATTTATTAAAGGGTCAGGTGGGGGGAAACTGGGAGGAAAACTAACAAAATGCGTGAAGATGAAAACCAAGGCAAAAAAACCCCCACTAATTTAGACACTAATCTCCCAACAGTCACATGGCAGCGTAGAAACAGGATGGAAACAAATTAAAGAATGGAATAGAATGAGAAGCACAGGGTGGAAAAAGCTAAAAACAGATCAATACACATCACTAGAACAAAACAGTTACAAATACAATTATGAAGGTTAAACAGTGGTATTTTTTTTCTGTAACTACCAAATGCACCTTTTACCAACAGAACCTTTTACCAATAGCTGACTCAAAGAGCCACTTTCAAAGCAGGACAGAACCAAATAATGTCATCACCTCTGAAGGCGGCTGCTGTGATGTGATATAGTAGATCAGAAATAACCTCATCTTGTCCTCTGGTGTCCCAGCTGTAAGAAAAAAAACTATTAATTTCCACTGTGTCTTCATCTAGTTGTACTTCAACCTTAAAAACCTCAATCTGAGATTTAATTACTGCAGGCTACACTTTTTTCTTGAGGTTAACAAAGGCAACCACAATATTTTGTAACATCTAAAAATTACAATGATATGTGATATTTACATTTGAAAATATGGGCCAAAATGGCAGAATATAACATAATGAGAATGTAGGTTAAAAAAGTCATGGTCACTGTCAAGGTTGTTTTCCCTTTATTTGGACTGTGCCATATTCAGTTGTGAAGGTGTCTAGTGTTTGCCAGGTATCATCGTCTAGTAAGAATCACACTGATGTTTTCAAGCTAGATCCTCTTCAGACCTTAATTATGGTTTATTATTAATTCATTTAGCTGAAACTGTTCTCCAAAGTGACTTAAAATGTGAGATTTTTATACTAAGCTACACACAATTACCCACTTACACAGCTAGGCAATTCAGGGATGCATTGTTTTAGTGGAGCAATTCAAGGTAAATATGTTACTTAATGGTGGTATTCAACTCTAACCACTATGCTACCTGCTATCTTGGTCATGAATATAACAAACATTAGAAGAGCTGAGACACAGTCTTGGTAGAATCAAACGTCCAAACTCAACTAGCTCATCATAATGCCAGGAATGCAGACATAACTCTTGGTCTTCAAACTCATCGAAAGGAAGAAACACAAAAGTTGCTATGGTCACTCAGTCTTGGAACACTTCTCGAACAACTGTCTAGGGCACATACTTGTTCTCTCCAGGTCCTCACAACTGAAACTTGTGATAGGATTAGTAAAGTCTCATGCCCCCCTTAATATTTTTGTGAGGACAAAGAGCTGTTGCCAGAAAGGACTCCAAACTATTGCTCCTCAGTCTGAGATTTTACTATTGGCTGGAGGCTCTATTCAAAAAGCTTAGAGCAGTGCCTCCTTGTGTTATAAGCAGTCAGATTACAAATTACAAATTACTGTACATGAGTGTGGACCTGCCTTTATTCAATTTGCTTCCACTGTGTTTACAGCTAGTGCCTACTGATCTGGATGTTTTATGATGAATAATATTCACAATATACATAACTGTTTATAGGAATTTTCAATAATCTGAATTGAAGAAAGGGTTTATGTAGAAGTTCTTTTAAGTAATTTTTAATTAATTTTAATATTAATGTAAACCAAAGTTAATAAAATTGTTTTACTAATACTTTTTAATTTACAAGAGCTATTTCCAAGATTTTTCCAGAACCTAGGCAGCAAATTGAAGGATGCATGTATTAAGGTTTTATTCACTGTTACTTGGGAAGTAAAAGTGACTTTTGAGTTACCAACAAAGGTATTTTGACACAAACCTCATTCACAATAGAGTTATAAAGCTGTCATACCAATGTAGTAACCTTGGGCATGAAGGTTTTCAGCACTCCAGAATCCGTCAGCACTGCCTCTGGATGGAGGGTGTGCCCCACCGAACACAGCGTGGGTCACAAGTTTAATTCCGATACACAGAGAACTAATGCTGCAATTGTTTCCTTTTCAAGAACTTGTTGTCAAGCTATTGTAATTAGCAGAAAAAGCTCATGTCCGGATACAGCACTTTTATGATTGATCATTATACCTTCTTTTCAGTAATGTTTCCCAGAACAGAGCAAATCAAATTCAATAAGCTGGAAACTCAGGGAAACACAGGGTACCTGAGGCACACCAAATCAAAGAATCATAAAGGGGTATCTACATCATTTCATAGCGAGTGATTTAATAGACAGTTACTATTGCGTGCCAGTACAACTCAATGTAAACTAAGCATTTAAAACAACACACTAAAAAATAATATTACTGTCCAGGACTGAAACGTACACATATCTTTCATTTCTTTGCAAATGGAACATTTCAAATTGTTTGTCACAGTAGAACAAACCCACATTCCAAATGGATTAAAAAAAGAAAAAAAAAAAAAAAAAAACAGATGGAGAAGCACAAAATGAGGGGGGGGGGGGGGGGGGGGGGGGGGGGGGGGAAACTTTCCAGGCACACTGAATTAAAATAGTGACTCAAAGCAGGGTGCTTCAGTAGCCATGGTAGCAAACAATCATAGATTAATCTTCAGGACTCATGGTGTCCACACTCATTTATAATCATTTCATCTTTGCAACAGTTTCTCCCAAGGGGCAAGAGGAAGCCTGAAATACAATCATCCTTTAAGAACTGTTACTATCGACTGCAATAGCTTCAACTGAACTTTGCAATGCAAGTTAGTCACTTTTATAGTGAGACAGTAAATGAAGTAATAATATAACATTAAGGACTCATAGCCTGACACAACAGTGAGCTATGAAAATCTTTGAGAGACCAGGAGGTCGGGTGAACAGCTGAAGAATATGTAAGAAAGATCTACTAATTATCTTGGAAGGTGGTAGCTACTCTAATATTCATCCTGGAAATGTGCTGAACTTCACATCACTCTGTGAGTTAACTGAGTTATTCAAGCCATATACCAAAGCTGTCAGGTTGCTGACTTTGCTGGATGGCAGTTTAACCAGCCTGAAAGACTGATTTTATACACAGTCAGACCCAGCTGAAGATGTTACTCAACAGCATCCAGGTTGTAGTGTAATTGTTGATAATATTTGCACAGCCAGTAAACACACTTGCTCAAATGTACAACATTTTTACCAACTTTTGATATTATCAGCATCACCTACCATGCATTTGCCAAAGCTTATTGAAAAAATTCTGTTCTTGCTTTTATTATTGAAAAATTATAGTAAAAAGTGACTGTAAAGAGAAATAGTAATTTAATAGACTAATGGTAGATGGAAAAGCTTGTTGTCATTTGCAAATTAGGACTGGATCTTTTGAGTAATGTTCCTGGCATTCAGACTTAGCAGATGATGTCCACGGCAAGAAATGCCTTTGAGCTCTTGTTACGCTTGTTGACAACATTCTCTAAATACTGAACCTGGACACACATCTGAGTATGTACAGCATGTTCCCCTTCAAATCTGATCAAGTGCAGCTTGGAACTGAACAACTTCCACAGTTTTGACAGTTGTATGTCCTCATTCAACATTACCTCATAATGTGGGTAAATTACATTTACTATCATTCTGATGAATGGCAAAAAGACACTTAAAAATCCTTGCTGTTTCAATTAGCCTGTGACTTCATCTTTGAACAAATACAGTCCGGCTCAGTTCTTTAACCACTCCACCACCTTCTGGCTTCAATTACATTTTAACTATTATATTTCCAAATTTCACCAAAAGGTGCAATTAGATTTTTAAAATATATATGTGCAGGTTTTGGTGAATGGTACTTAAGATGTTTTTGTGATGCAGCTAGAAATTACTTGAGTAAAACCAGATTTTATAACTTCTCATCCCTAAAGAAAATGTATCCGTTTACATTCCAGAGTTTAATGTTTTTATATTTTATACAATGGGACAGCTGGTAGAATAGTGGTTAGAACTGCCACCTTTAGGCCCAAAGGTTACAGGTTTGAATCTCATGTAAGGCTGTAGTACCCTTGAGCAAGGTACTTACCTTAAAATTTCACCAGTAAAAATTACCCAGCTGTACAAATGAGTAAATAATTGTAGGTATCCTTACACTGTCAGTAGCTTTGGACAAAAGCATCAGCTAAATGAATGAATGTAAATACTGATATTTTTCAGGGTAACTATTTAAAACACTTAACATGTAAGTATTGATATTTTTCATGGTAACACTTAACATGTTTGTAAAGACAATAACTCTCCTGCAATCTTAATAAAAATGCTGTCCCTTTGTTTTGAGGGAAAGTTCCTGTAGGGGAGAGATGCACACCTACCATCTGGGTCACTGATCATGTCCAGAAGTGACTTGTCTAAAGTGGACTTGCTCATGAGTTTCTCTTCATACTCAAAGTATACATCCAGTTTGCGGGTCTGTGAATATTTACAAAAGAAAACCATGAGATACACATATAGAGTTTTCATTCACCTGCAACAGGAGGTCATAAACTGCAGAAATCAAATTTCGAAAAGTAGTTTTCTCAACCATATACAAGCTGCATCTCAGAAATTCTTAGCAAAGATGGACAAATATTGAAATTACACCCTGATATCCTGGAAATATAATAGCATAAAACTCTCTGTAACTGTACTCTAGATGTACTATAACAGGATTAGTCAAAATAAAAAAAAACATGTAATTATGAATATGAATCAATATTTAAGTTTGATGCATGTGAGACTGTAGGTCTTTCAAACAATGACAAAACTTCTTGGCCACTGCAATAATTCAAAGAATGAACTGTTTACTGGCTGACCGACTTTTTAGTCTCATATTACTATGGTGAAGTAACAACATGAACCCAAGATCCCCTTTAAATAACCGCAGTGTTAAATATTGGTTGGGTCACAGACTTGGTTGCGGCTGCTCCAAAAACAATACATCAAATGTCTGTAATCCAGTAAAGCTGGTATATTCTAAAAATAAAGCTAAATTGATGCTGATACATCCACAAGCAGTAACTGATATTTTCAATGGATTACTTGTATTCTACAGGAAAACAGCTACCAAGAAGAATGCAAGTTGTTTATTAGTTCATTATTGTCAACGTAGCTGATCCACTTTAAAATAAAAATAGAAACATCAAACATTCTGGTAAACAATTACTTTTTGTTGGGAGAAAAATATTTGAGCCAGCAAATAAATCTTCCTATCCACCACTGAATTACGAGCACAGAACGCTCACAGCTCTCCTCCATTTTCAAATCTTTACTAAATCCTCTAGGCCCTGCCACTGTATCAGCTGTTTCTCAAGATGTTGCTTTCTTCTTCATGTCCAAGGCAGCAGACACTGGGATACACTTTAGGACAACTCATTTCTTGGAGACCCCAATCCTGTCTTTTTCTCTTATCATAGCAACACGCTCTCAGGTACCAGATCTTTTGCTTAAACACAACACAAACCCATTACACCTGCATTGGACCTTATCCATACACATACACCATCTATCCCCTTAAAAAAAAATTATTAGGTTCACAACCAACAATATTCCTCTTCAGCAGCAACCTACTTATGTATCCTGCATTCTGGCATTCACAGAAGTCACTCGAGGGAAACTTTTCCTCTCAGCTCCCGCTCTTTCATATCCTAATCTGTCTTGACTGCTCCTCAAATTTTGCCACTTTCACTCTTCTCCCTTGGTTCCAAAAAAGTTGGTATAACAAATGTCACACTGAAGTGGCTGAACAGTATTTTTCCTGACTTGTTCTTCTGTGTCTCAGTGGTGTCAACTTTCTAATCCAAACATTTTACTCACAGGTATGCTTAAAAGATTTTTGCTGGAACCTCTTCCTTTACATTTTGGCCTTACGTAAACGTTTTCTTGTGGTTTCTCTACGATGGCCTTGCCCAGATCTTAATTTGATCAATTTCCATTAATTACCGTGTTTAGAACGGATATTGTCTCTCAGAAATCTTATCTTGAACTAATCTTTCACCTAAAACTCAACTTTTCGAAATGAGAACCCTCTATTATCCCTCTGCTTTCCCCTTCACAAGAGCTTTCTCTAAAAAAATACCTTATACCTCCTACCTCCCACTCTCACCCACTGTAAATAACTAGAATTTTCGGTCTTTACTAGCTGAGATCTCCAGTTTCTTCCACCAAAACATCTGCAAAATTCACTCCTTCTGCTCCAACTATACCAAATTACAAAACTACTCAAGGTGCTGTTTTCTCTGTGTTGACAAGCGTAAATCTTTTCCAAGCTACCTGTCCACCATCTATGACTTCTTTCTCCAAATGCACTAACAATGCAAAATCATTCTCTCTCCTAACACCCAAACAGTTTCATATGCTTCCTTTCAACATCAGATGCTCTGACTTTGCAGACCTTCAGGTGCATCTTCTCACAACACCTTTAGTGTTTTGTCTATTGTGTCATTCAGTGGTCTTTATGTAATATGTCCATCCTACCATGGTTGTGGCAATAGTTACAATTTGAATAGTTTGACACTAACATGTTTTTGCAATTTTTTTTATTAATCTACAAATAATATGGTGTTAATTCCAGTACTATATATTTAACTGTAAGACGTTACATGTAAGATGTTTTCTGCTTGCCAATCTTTATTTTTCAAAGCACAAATCTAGTGTCGCAATCCTAATGTCCTGGACAAAAGCATCAAATAAATAAAGAATAAGAATATGTACGTTTTTCTTTTTTTAAAAGGACTGCTGTAACAAGTGTAAAGTACACATAGACATAAATGCCTTTAAATATATTTAGCATAGTCAAAGACGAACTTGGGAAAAATATCCAAGCTGTGTTCATGCAGCAAATATGTTTAATACTTGAAAACCTTTAACCACCCAACACACAAAGAACAACAGCAACAATGCAACTGAAGGATAAATATTCCAGCTGGCCAACCTTGATGTGGTCCAACACAGCAGTGGCTACATTGGTATGGAGGTCAATTAGCCTCTTCTTTTCCAGCAACTCTGGTAGTGAACTGAGAAAACACAATTAAATGCAATACATAGAGAAATACTTACTTGTGAAACTAGAAATTAAATACATCCATACATTTTGTCTGGAAAAGTGATGGTCAAATTGCAAGCTAAACAGTGAAACACTGCAAATAACTGCTTCCTATTCTTAAAGGCACTCAATTCTTTACATTCCACATTTCCCCCAGAAAATGAACAGGTATGAAAAGCTATGTTTTGCAATCCCTTGCATTGATGTACCATTTTAAAACCAAGCAAAATATCCATTTTTGTTTGCCATTTTTTGTGTGTGCAGCTACAAAATAAAGTTTTTCAGTATTTATTCATAGCTTAACAATCCAAAGCAATTTACAGTAGCTGACCTTTTTCAGCAAGTACCTTACTTTAGTGCAACAGAAAAAGTGCATATGGTTTGAACTAGGTAAAGCATGTTTTTAACTGCTACACTAACTACTGCCCCTAAATTCATCTAATGCATTTATTTATATTTATATGTCCCATATTGTCCTTAAACTACAGTGTAACTGCAAAATGACAGAAATGTCTTACCTGACAGCTGAAGTGAGTTTTGCTGTATTATCCGATAACATGCTAATGGCACCTTCATCTTCTCCTTCTAAACCCTTTAGTAGAAAAAAGAACAATACATCTTTGAACAATTTTTTTCCTTGTACTTTATCATTTAAGTCACCATGATGATAATGTTATCTCCAGCAGCTCTGTTCCAGCAAAAACCTACAATGTACAACATATTCTTTCCAAAACTGAGATCCTCCATCTACCAGCAGGTCCATACACCTGTCCAGAACTCTCCATCAAGCTGGACAATTCACTCATGTTATCGACTTCATTAGTCAAAAACTTTTAAGGATCTGACTGACTGAAGTCTGAGCTTATGCCAGTGCACTGAAGGCATAACCAGATCTTGCAGATACCATTTTTGCATAACATTTGAAGGATTCACCCATATCTCACAACATGCTCTACATGGCATCTCCTATCCTTATGGTGAAATCTTGCCTGGCCTACTGCAGCCCCCTCCTGTCTTGCCTTCTGGCCCCTTCAAACAAGCCTCTTCAGCTGAGCCAGAACGCAGCAGCACAAATTGTGTTAGACTTGCAAAAGCATTCTCATGTATCTTGCCTCCTCATCTCTCTCAGCTGGCCTCCTGCGGCTGCATGTATCAAGTTCAAGACTCTGGTTATAGCCTACAAGATGGTCAAAGGATCAGAAGCATGATACCTACAGGACTGGATCATTCCTTCCACCTCTGGCTGTTTGGTGGTCCCACTGAAAATGGGGTCCAAAATCAAAAGTCCGTATGTTCTCTGTTTTGGCTCCTATGTGCTGGAATGAGCTCTACTTCAGAGCTGCTGAATCTCTTCCAGCATTCAAGAAGGGTTGCAAAACATATCTGCTTTGGACCCACTTTTCTCCTGATCTCTTATAAGCTACTTAAATTTGCATCAAACCATCTGTGATGATCTTCATATTTCCAATCAGATTTTCAGCTGTATAGGCAGCAGCACAGAAACAGTGATAAACAAATGGTATGTCTATAATCACGTTTGTACAAAATGTACCTTTGTGTACCAAACTGTATGTTACTTCGGAAAAAGGGGTCAGCTAAAAGAATAAATGTAAATGCCTGTAGTTGCTGTAGGAAATACTTTTCATTAAAATAACTGCATGAAAGAAAACTATCTTTATACGATCTCAGAAGAAAGTTTTAAGGTTAGGAAAAATAAGCAGAAATCATTTCCTATCATTTTCATTTCATTTATTATATTCTGGATTTAATTTGAAGGGTTTAAACTTCGTGGAATTTTTAGAATTTAGGAATCATTTTTTGACCAGGATGTATTTTTTGACCCACGTGAACTGTCTATCTGGGATGTGTTTCCTGCACCTTATGAATATTGTGAAATTAAGATTTCTTTTGCAGTGAAGATGGTACACACATCTACCTAGATCAAATTTCATTATTGTGGAGCTTTTTACTTGAAGAGCCAAAACACCACTCTTCGTGTTCAAAATGCTACTGCAAAAATTAGGACAGGAGGCAAAAAGTATGACCATACTTTTTTTACAGTAACAATTAAGGGTAAGTGCCTTTGCCAGTCTGTGCAGTTTTGTTTTGTTCCTCCATCCCTTTCTCTCTTTCCCGACATGTTTTACAGCTGTTTATCACTGTTGCTACTTGTTCCCTTTCTATATCTTGGGAAGTGTGCTGTACAAAAATAAACCAAAATGAATTGAGTTTATCTGATGTTTCATCCAAAGGGAGTTACATTTGCAGACATCCTCATTTATGAAACTGAATTCAGGGAAAGAATGCTGTTCTATGGTACAATAACGTCTTTTGTTACCAAACTAGTCCCAGAGATGGGAAAAAAAAGAGACATAAAGACAAATGTTTCATGGTTCTAACAATTCCCATTTTGATCCTTGTGTTTGCAGGACCACACTTTCTCCCTGGTGCTCTGTGTGGGATGGTGGTATGGCTGGAATCAAGGCCTGTCATTGAGTTAATTTCTGTCCTGAATTCAAGAGTAAGATCAAAGACTGCTCCTGTTGAATAGCAGACGGTGCATTCGATGAAGATGACGGATTCTGTTTTCCAGCAGCAGAGGTCTGCTCTGCAACTGACAGCTGGCTGGCCTAGGCTTTTGATGACGTGGGGCTTGAGGGCTGAATTGTGAAAACACATGTGAAGGATGTGCAACCGAGCAGCCTTAATGAAATGCAGCTCGATAGCTACGCGGACTGCTGCTTTCATTTGCCACCTAGAGATCGAGGCAATTATGATGGACTGACAAAAGGAGTGTGAAAAAGTACACATGACAAACTAGCTGTATGGTACCACATAACAGAATCAACAAGCATGAATACAAGTCTACTAATCATGCTACCAGGTACAAAAAAAGTGCATGTTACCATAATGCTCTTGAGCCGTTTGACCTCATCCTCCTGGGCCCGGTATGTGTCGAGCTCCTGTTGCACAGACTCTGCTACCTCAGGAAAAGGGCTGCAATAACCAAAAATGCTACTTGAAAATAAATGCACTAAAAATTAAGCTTTTTTTAACAATGTCAATAGAATTTTAAATTCATGGAGAATGCTTACAGATAATTTTATTTATAAGTGGTCTTCTCAGAAACATGACAAGACCACTGAGGAACAGTGTTCATATACAGTATATGTGACAATAAAAAGAAAGCAAAGAAAGTAAACAAAAGGCAGCATGTAAAAATACTGTTCTTGAATAGGCCATCTGGGAACTGAGGAAAGGACACCAAAAATCCCAGGGAAAAGAAATGGGAGGGAAGAAAAAAAAAAAAAAATTACGGGACTACAAGTTCCACTGGCTTCCCATCCTCTTGGGCATTCTAGTGTAATGTATACATGTGTCTTGTAACCTTGTACGAAGCCCCCCGACATGAACCCAATGAAGCAGAACGGGATGAATACACAGCGACTCTAAATTGCCCTTAGTGTGTGACTGTTTGAGTGTCTGAGGGTACCCTGCCATTGACTGGCATCCTGTCCAGGATAGGCTCTGGACCACCACGGCCCTGATTTGGACAGGCGGTTACCAAGTGTGGGTAGAAAGAAAGCAAAATTTGTTCCCGTGGAATTTTAAATGTACAAATTAAAAACATTATACCTACCCACTTAGGAATAAACTTTGCTGACACAGAAATAATGTCTTATCTTTTTTGTATACACACACACACACACACACACACACACACACACACACACACACACTACTGCAGACAATGACAATAAAGTATCTTATCTCTATCTTGTGCAAATATACTGGAAATTACAATAAAACAACAACAGAAAATCATCAAGTTACATATAAAACATGGAAATCTTGGGGTAGGGATTTAAAAACTCAAACTTGACAAATTAACAGTTCAAGGTCTAGAGCTACATGTGCTATTTTACTCGCAAGTGCGTTACATCTTAATAAAAACTGTTCACATGTAAGGGTTTGGAATTCAGAATTATACTTCTTTTGACGACCTAATACTCATTCAATGGACAAAATTTCAAGGTAAGTGGACTAAAAAGTGCTCACCTGCCCTTGTGTTTCTGCCAGAATTTGTCAGCAGCTGTGAGGTCATAGTTTTTTTTATTCTTCTTCTTGGGTCTGGCTCCAGTCTCAGGTCCGACAGACTCTTCTATTGTTACCCTGTTCAAGTGGAAATCCTGTGACAAGGAGACAAAATTCGGTGATTCGGTGACACAGAGCAGATTGTAGCACAACAAATGACTTCACATTTCTGCATTTGTCTAAACGATACACTGGCAGTTGTTTTTAATATGCTGCCCAAAGTTTCACAGACTTTTCCAAAACGACAAACCAATGTTTATATAAAGTCAGAGTGTCTGTTCTAATATTCTGACACATTTGCAGAACTGAATCCAGTCAGATGTGTAAAATGTAACTCCAAGTCCCATTTGGAATGTCAGAAGTCATTTTATGTTGCACAATGGCTGCTAACAAACAAAAAACAAAACGACTCAGCCAGCTACAGGAGGACCGCAAATAATTAGAAATTTATGGCTTCGTGAATACTAGGAAGCATAACAAACTTCAGAAAACACATTTATCTTTAAAGTAACTTAAAAAAATCAGTTGACAGGAAAGTATGATATTCACCACTGTCAAGAATTTTATGATCTCATTTCAAAATGAAGGAAAATGAATCACATTTTTCTGGCAGGCCTGAAGACACAGTACAATGATACTCTAGAAATTAAACCACCTCACTCTGCAAGCTATAAATACTATTTTCTAATATTTCGGTAGAATGTGTGTCAATTCTTTTTACAGTGGTTACTTATTTCTCTAGGTAAAACATCCCATCGTACCCATCATATCAATCTTGTCAGTGAAAATGCAGAATGTTGCTGGTGCATTTAAAAATTGGGACTTAGATAGGAGACTTCTGAGTTGAGTTTCAACACACAAAGGGGTCAAGAAATGTTAGTGTAGAATCATATAGGTCATTTTGAGTAAATACAGTAATTTACTTTCTGTCTGTCCCTGTTGTTGTCAGAGGATAATGTTCATTTACATTTATTCATTTAGCAGATGTTTTTCTCCAAACGTGCTTTTATTAAAGGTACATCAGTATAATTCCACAAAATGGCATGAAAATGCACTACCACTAACGTTAACAGTAGCATTACAGAAGTAGAAGCGCATACATTTGATAAAAAATACAAAGGTATTTGTGACAAATTATGTAAAATAATTGTGGGGTCTCTGAATAACATTTAAATAACAAGCCAACAACACAGCCCTCTTTCAGAACCGCAGTAGCTTCAAGTCATTCTAAAGGATATTCTCTCAAGCCTTGCTTGCCAGAACTGCACATGTTCTTTTCATTAACACAAATTCTGGAGGATGCACCCAACCGTCAAAGCTTTGTTTCTAAGATAAATCGGGTGTCACTATGATTTTCATAATGTGAAGGAAAACAGCTCTCCCATGATATCTGCAGTAGTAGATGCCGACTCCAGTTCATCGTGGGTTGCTGGAAGTCCTAAGAATGACCACATCCTAAGGGTACTTAACCCCTTTAGAGAGACTTTAAAGAGAGACAGGAGAATAAGAGCTTTAGAATGGGAAGACTGGATGGGAGAGTGACAACTTCAGAGAGAGTGAAGTGAGAATGGATGGATGTACAATAATGATTAGATGCAAAATATTTTTCACAAGACTAGAAAGGACTGTTTGTAGAGATGTGACATCATAGAGATGTTAAGGAACAGCCCTACAGCTTCAGTGAAAAGTTATTAATACAAAAATCCCTCGCAAAACAGGATTATTACATTCTGTGAAATAACACTAGGGCTGTAATTATTGATTGATTTAATAACTGAGTACTTTCAATTCAATTCAATTTTTTTTATAGAGTGCTCTTCTCATGCAGTGACACAGAGCACTTTAACACAGGCATAAAGCAAGAAAAACAGATACAAACAGATACTTAACAACAAGCTATATACAGAAGTGGGGAAAAAATATGGCAACTCTCAAAGTTGACAATTACTTTGTTGCAAAACATTTATCATTTAAGTAACATATTTAAAATAATAATCTAAAGAGCAAACTAAATATTTAGCCATTAAGTGCCATATTAATTACACTTCCGGTTTCAAAGAAAACACATTTAGTAAAATCCAATAAATAGTCAAAAATACATTTAAAATGACTTTTCAAGGTACAAAAAAACTAAACCAAAATAAATAAAAAATAAATAAAGCAACATTGCTTAGCATATTTTGTTATTCCAAGTCCTACCTGGAGTAGAAAGTAGTGCAATATAAATTTCAGCAGTACAAATTATCATTTAAGTACATCTTAGGATGTTTATATTGTTAACACAATGCAACTTACACTGCTAGATACACTACTTACAGTGGGTCACTCATCCATACATCAGTAGAACACACTCTCTCCATCAGTCACGCAACTTTTTTTTTTTGCATTGATTATTGAAGTTTACTGATTACAAAAATACCACTAGTTCTTCTAGAGCATGAGTTTTAGTTTGGTACATTTACATTTGTAACGACCCACATTACTGTTTTGAGCGGGAAATGTGTTTATTGCAGGTGGTACAAGTCCTTGAAGTAGAAAATTTGAATTGAGGATTTTAATTCATTCCTTTCGTTAAATGATCAAATAAACATTATTACAGGGAGGGGAAAAAATTAGTTTCTAAGCAAAGCGTCACCCAAAACCATATTAGAAAACCAAAATAAAGGGTATTTTTCTGCTTGACAATGTAAATTCATTCATTTATCAGCAATAGGCACTTGTCCAATGCAGGCTCAGACTAGTCTGAGTCTACCCAGCAAACATCAGATTGTTTATTCACAGTAGCATCAGGGTGTTCATGTTCTTAAAACTGTTTATACAGTTGTGACATATGTGCCTGTATCTGAAGCTAGTAGCAAGGAGGGACAACATGCTCATCGCTGATTATTTAAAACCTCCCCAGTATAGGTAAGGTTTGCAATCCTGAAACTGAGACCAAAGAGTGCTTCCCTGACAGACGACATGCTTCACAGATATTCCCCGATTTGATTCCCTCACCAAAGATCCTTTCCATAAAGAGCATGAATAAAACATAAGTTCAACAAGCACCTTAAGTCCATCCTCAGTCCTGCTCGCAGAAAGAACACACATTGTCAAAATGATTTAAGAAAGTGACTTAGGGTTACTAGTTACATGTTTATAATTTATTTCAATAAGGACTCAAAGGATCCAACTTCATTTCTCACCTTCTGCTGTAATACCCTTGAAGGTACATACCCTCAATTGGCCCAGTAAAATTACTCCACTTTACTAGCCCATTATATATTTCCCCAAGCCACTATAGTGATTTTTCATTGCACAAGACACAGCTATGTAAGCAAAGAACTTATTTAAAAAAAAAAAAATATATATATATATATTATTTTATCCTAAAAAATGATACTGCTGAATTTATTCCAAGAGAACAAATCTCAACTTTTGGCTCAGAGCTAGGAAAACATCAAAATTCCCCTTTGAATTTAAAAGTGAGAGTGGTAATTCTATCCAAAAAAAAAAAAGGCATTTAAAGAACAAAATATGACCGACAGACTGTTATGGTGGGCTTCACTTGAGTCATATTCTCATTTCACCAAGTTTCCAAAGGAAATTACGGGGAACTGACCACAGAAATAAAAAATAATTCTTAATGCTCGCTGATCCTTTTATTGCCCACTTTAGAGGGGAGCTACCGGTACAGGTAGAGAAGTTTACTTTGGGATCCTTTTCCTGAGTGATGACAAGAAGAATTGTGAGACCGACCAACAGCTTGGTTCTACAGAGCTCTGAAAAGGGGTACTGAGCTCTCAATGTACGACTAGATCTACATCCCATTTCCTGTCACCCGTAGTCACAAGCTTTGTGAAGTGACAAAGAACAAGACTGCACGTACATGTTGCAGAAAGAGGTTCGGGGGCTCATGGATAACACGTGGACATTAACAATAAGGGAGATCTATGGAGTCACCGATCCTCCTGATAAAAGTATCTAGTCGGTGGTTCAGACATCGAGTGAGAATACACCGTGGATGTGGCCCATGAAAAGTATACAAGTATACAACGTACCACCCATTTGCAGGAGGCCCCAGGGCAGACTTAGGACATGCCGGAGAGAACTTATCTATGGTCTGACATGGGAGTGCTTTGAAATCACTGGGAGTAATTCAAAACTTGCTGCAGAAAGGGGCTCCCTCTCTCACTCAGAACTGCTAAATCCCTTTGAACAATCAAGAAAAGTTTAAAAAGACACCTCTTTCAGACCCACTTCTCTCCTGATCTCGTAACTGCTCCATAAATTCCACTAGATTATGGGGGGGAAAAAAAAAAAATCTCCCAATTCATAATGCAATGTATGTTGGCAAAGATGATGGTATACGTCTGACTGCACTTCAGGAATTCCGTGTCTGTATCTCAGTCTCTCCATCTCTTTGTAAAAAAGTACTTTTGTTTACTCTGAGCAGTATGCCACTTAGGAGTAAAGCATCTGCTATATGAATAAATGTAATATAATGGAATGTTAATGTGGTGGTTAGCACTGCCACCATGCAGATGTATACGTGTGTGTAATTTTAAGTTGCTTAATACTGTAAGTACCTTTGGAGAAAAAAAGAAATGTAAACACAGAAAGGAAGGCAAGGTCTCCCCTGCCTGAGCTGTTGCCACCGCGACCCTCATCAGGATATATGGTTTTCAGAATTGATGGATGCATGAATACTTAATATAGGCCAGTATTTTGTTATTCATTCTTTCTCATATTTCTTTTTGCTTTACAATATTTTACTGCCTTTTTTCAGCAGTGCAAATGCACATCCTGAAAGTCGGTGCATGAACCCAGAACCAAGTCAAACAAAATGCCCCATGACAGTAACCATTCTCAGCATTGCTGCAAAAGATTAAAAGGAAAAAAAAAATCCTAACAATACTCATATTGTCCAGTCTGCTTTAGAAGGTGCCTCAACAACCCTGTGAAAGAGGAAGTCTGGGACAAATATCCCCCTTCAGAGGTTATACAATTACAAGACTTAATTGAAAACATCCACATGTCCTGTAAGGGTTCAGGCCAAAATTCTGTGGATCTGTATAAATGTTCTGGGTAAACAGAGTGATTTCGACTTCAGCTGAGCATTTAAGTCATTTTAATGCCCTAAGCAAGTAAAAAGTAGTTCATTTTTGTGTTTATTTCATATAACAAAGGGGTTTCAAAAACTGAAATATAAAAAGGAGAGTAATTTTAACATCACCCTGTATTGTTACGCAACATTCTAAACATTCTAAAATTAAGAACATTAATGGCATATTTTACAGGTTAGCTAATGTAAATTAAGAACAGCACCTTGCTGCATAGAAGACTGCCAATTTCTACTTACCAGAACATCATGGATTAGGGCCTGGTAAGTCCATGTGTGGTGAAGAGGGGTGGCTAAATCTAGGTTACGATCAACAAGGACAAACAGAGGTCTCTGAAAGCTGAACAGAGAGGGGAAAGGATTAAAAAAAAAAGATATCAGCAAACAGTCTTCATTACACCATTAATAAAAAAAATCTGTTCAATCCATTCTTCATAAGGCTGTATAGAGGATGAAGTAGCATTCTTCTTTTTTGCTCAGAATATTATTGGCTACATCAGAATTGTACTGGCTAAAAAAAACAGTTTGGGGAAAAAAAAACAACAATTTCATCATTCATCTTAAGTACAAACATAAGTGGGATTTCTGTAGTTTTAAAAGGGTGTTCCTGGCTATTTTACCACAGTCCTATTCATCTTTACCATTAACAGATGCATGCTGTGATGGCATTTTATGCCAAATTATAAGAACTGGGGCAGCTGGCAGTGCAGTGGTTTGAGCTCCAGCTGTAGTACCCTTGAGCAAGGTACTTACCCATTTATACAGAGCAATTTTAGGGTAAGTAATTGTGGGTAGCTTCACACTGCAAGTGTCAGCTAAACAAATAAATGTAAATGTAATGACTGCATGTTGTCATGATCAATGAACAATGTCAACAACACACGACAGTGATTTGTGTTTGCCATTGCTTCCTGTCACATACTGAAGTAACCTGTAAGAAAATTAAATAAATCTCACACGGACCCACCTGAACTGACCGGCACCCACAGTGTCTCCGGTGAACAGGCTGTTTCTGGCATCTCGTAGGTTCTCGCGCAGTTTTTTGTCCAGTTTCTATGACAATCAGAGAGACTGCATTTAACAACATCTCAAGTGTTAAAGCTGCTGTACGAAAGAACACCGGACAAAGCAGTAAACAAAGACCCATCTGTGTGGTGCAAGGCTACAACCATCCATTAAGCTTCTGGGTCACCTTGCATACAACACTAACATAAATAATGACTAACTGCTTTGTCACCATGCTTACTGTACACTAGGCTACCTTTACTGTGCTCTGTGGGGAGGGATACTTTGGCAGTCCCTGAATCACAGTACAGAAAAAATAAAAAGCTCTCACAAAGGTCAAACATAATGATGTTAGTGTAACGCTCCCACTAAGACTTTTCAGACTTAGACACTGTCAATTCATTAAACACAGAATATCCATTACAGCACTGAAAAAGAGAAGTAATTCTTACCATAGCCACCATTTCCGCTGCATTCCCTCTTGGGCAGCGGATAATAGGGACAGCACCTAATTTTTTTTTTTTTTAAAAAAAAAGTACATATATGATCATACTAGGTTAGCAAGCTAATTTGCAGAAATCAGACCATGTCTATACAATCTCTGGGTTTCACCTTAACACCAAAACAGATATTCATCCGCCTGATGTCATGCACTGAAACACCTGGGTCTTTGTAGAAATACGGTTCTTTCACATTTGATCAAAACACACCTCAGGAGGAATCTTTCATAAAACAAAGATAATAACATTATGAACTGTGATTTTCATTTCTGAAAAAACAGCATGTGTGTTCCTTGGCTAACTTTTATTTTTCTTTAAAAGCATTAAACATTTCAAGCAAGGGGTAGAGGCCAGAGAAACATCATTTTGTAACATTTATTGTATGTTGATATGTCTCCCCCTCATGCTGAGTTGACATCATGACAGAGGCTGGGTCAACATGCCGAGTAAGGTGGAAGAAGATTTTTGTATTTAGATTGAAATATTTTGATATTTAAGTTTTTCCTTTTAGATTTTCCAGCCTTTTAAATGTAGGTTTTGTAAAAGAATTGGTGCCTCTAAACTGAGTGAAAAAAATCATGATACGTGTGTATTATTATGCTTTTATTGATTCTGTTGATGACGATAAAGCAAACTGAAAGTAGTGAGATGCTGACAAATGTTCTATATGTTGTTTCAAGTTAATAAAAGAGAAAAGTCCTGTGACTGACTGGCATCTCATCCATGGTGTACCCTGCCTCATGCCTTGGGTTTCCAAGATATGCCTTGGAACGTAGCAACCTGGACATCATGCAGTTGATGAAAATTAAACACACTATCAATTTAATAATTTATAACATATCTTTAACTGATCATAGCTTAAGCTTAAGTTCTTATAGAACCCAACCTGTGAATAAGACATGGGATATGCCTATTAAGCTTTAACGGATTCAGACTGCTGGATTTATGCACAGATCAAGTTATGAACTGACTTCCAATCACAACTTAACTTACAACTTTGTAAGTTGAGGATTCAGTATGTACCATTAGCACAAGTAATACAATATTGCCCTCTAGCTGGTACAAAATTTTGACAGCTGGGTAAAGTCATCAGTATCTTCTATAAAATACAGTTAGATCCAAAGGTTGCAGGTTTGAATCTTATGCAGGTTTGAACTATAGTATCCCTGAGCAAAGTACTTACCCTAACTTGCTCCAGTAAAAACTACCCAGCTGTATAAATGAGTGAATAATTGTAGGTAACAATGTTGTAAGTTACTTTGGAGAAAAGTGTCAGCTAAATTAATAAATGTAAATGCAATGTAAAATTCATTCACAAAGACTTATAATGAATATTAATGCCCAGAACTCACCCAGTGTTACAAAGAAGCAGAAAAGGCTGTCTACGATGGTGTCCATGATGGCCTCCATATCTGTGTCCATTATGTCAGGTCTGTTAATTGCTAAGAATTAAAATTTAGATGGGAAGAAGTTATTTATCCTTAATTAGCATCACGCATTAATCACAAGCATGAAGCATAAAGTAATGTCAAGACATCTGCACTGTGGTTAGAGGTAGGAAGTAAGTTTCTACAAAAACTGTACTTTTCAGAGAAGCTTTTGGTAGCAATACTCATTGCTTTAAAAAAGTGTTGAGTGTTTTTGGATTATTCTATCCACCTCCGTTCGCAAGTAAACTAATGGATGTGTGGAAAGATCAACATGGCAAAGAACTGAAACAACATACCGTGGTAGGAAATGAGCTCTGTATTTTGATTGCACAGGACAAACATGTCATCTTCCAGTGTAATAAAGTTCAAATACTGATCAAACACCTGTGGGGGGTAGGAAAAAAAAAAGAAAAAATAATCACCTCAAGGGAAAAGTACATAATAAATAATTAGTAATATTTAAGCACAAAATATAAAAATTTTCAAGCAAGTAAGGAAGGTGTAAATTTTACTGACCTTGGTGACCTGATTCACTGCGTTGGCTGCAAGAGCTGCACTGGCAACGTCTTCTAGCTTGCTTCTGGAAATCGCCGAGATGAAGTTCAAGTAGTACGACTCATAAAGCTGGTTACGAAGGTCCTGGTAATAAACAAATAATGATTTCTTAAAATTTTCTGGGCATCAGCTCTACAAATTCATATGATAAATACTGTGTAGGTTGAACCAGAGACTTATTCTTGAACATGATCAGTGAGCTCTGAACACATAACCACCAGAACAGTGCTTACTTGGCATATCCTGTCAACGTTTTCCTCTGTGGGCATAACAAAGTATATGGCTGGAACATCGGGGATAGGATCTCGGTCTGAATGTAGCAACCTACACAATGAGAGGTTTTTCTAGTTATAAAAATGAAGTTCTTATAAGATGAAAACACTTATCACGTTTCAGACAGATGAAATATTGGAAGCACTACACAAAAAAGCTTTCTAACTAAAGCAGGATTACTGAAGTAGCTATACAATTAGCCATTAAATTTGATCTTATAATGCAAATGTGTCAGTTACAAAAGGTGTCTAAAAATTATAGTGCGGCAGAAAAGAAGAACATGAACACGCATGATGTATCGTCTGATCAGTTGTCTTTTCAATGCTTCAAGATAAACTTAAATCCGAGGAAAGACAAGGGCTGAGAGCTGTTAAACGTGGTAGTGGGTCTCCACTGGTATGTACAGTCATGTGGGAGTCACTGACTGGTCATTGTTCTGCATGGATATGTAACAGGCAAAGAATATGACGCCTTTTTTAGGTGAGCAGCTTTCACCTAACACTGTTTTCCTAATAATTTTGCAATATTCCAAGAGGAAATATTGGCCATATACACTATTAAATGGATTCAACAGTGCTTTCACATGCACTATACTGTAATAAGACACAATCATCTGCTTTCCCGATCACCACATCTCAAAATGACCGAACCTTTGTAGAAAGTTCTGAAAGGTATGAAATAAATTTCCATTCCTTCATTTTCAAAGAACTAAAGACTTTGCTTTTTAAATAATAACCCACCTCCACACTACCACAGCTGAGGGTTTATGTTTCAGCTGTTTGCAAGAAAAATTCTCTCTCATCATTAAAGGATTAATAATCCTTGAAATTTATATACATCTTCAAATTCCTATATCTTGTCCAAGTACATTATTCATGTACATACAGCAAAAATTTAGTACACAAACAATATTGATACAACAATCTGTTCAGTTCAAATTTCAGTTTTCGAAATGTATTTTCTAAATTTAAATAACCCAACATTTCATACTGACATATTACTCTTTCCCCCTCATTAAGGATCTTAATTTGTTCCTGCAAACCGGATAATTATGCACCTACTTGATCAATGAACCTCGGTGCAGCAAGTGGTAGGTAACGAACCAGGTTTGCTTGAGACTTTCACGTCTGCAGCTATGTCTCCTTCTCTTAATGTAATGCATAAATTGTACTTCTGCTGAGATGTACGTCACTTTGGACAAAAGCGTCTGCTAAATGAATAAATGTAAATGTAATTAAAATGGGGGGATGTGGTGGCGCAGTGGGTTGGACCACAGTCCTGCTCTCCGGTGGGTCTGGGGTTCGAGTCCCGCTGGGGGTGCCTTGCTATGGACTGGTGTCCCGTCCTGGGTGTATCCCCTCCCCCTCCGGCCTTACGCCCTGTGTTACCGGGTAGGCTCCGGTTCCCCGCGACCCCGTATGGGACAAGCGGTTCTGAAAGTATGTGTGTGTGTGTGTGTGTAATTAAAATGACTTACTTCATTATTTCTTATAGAAGAAAATCCCAATTCTGGCCAAGCCCATCCTAAATTCACCCCTAAAAACACCATAAATGACGTCTAATATTTTAAGAAAAAGTTGCTGAAATAGAATGAATGACAACAACATTTAATACTGCCCTGAGTTTATTTACTTACAGGTGTAAAGTGATGCCCATGTCTCTTAACTCTTTGACAGCAAGCAGAGGTGAGATTATGTCCTGGCCAAATCTGTCATAAATCAGTACCTGGTGGATGAAAAACTGCATCAGACTTTGCTAAGGATGAAAGGGACAAGAAAATCAATTTATGTTTGGCCCTATAAGGGAGAGCAGACAGTGTCAGTAGCGAAGGTTCTAACGTGAAGGCCTTGAAGCCCCAATTCCTGCCCCACTGAGCGTACTGACCTTATGCTAATAAAAATACCCAACAAAAATACCCAACTGTGTAGATGAATAAATACAACTTTCCCTTGTTCAATGGCAGTAATTTCTTCACTGAAATTAACCTATCAGGGAGGGAACCTTTAAATGGGATTTAAATTTTCATTATTTCCCATTGGAAAAATAATGCATGAATCCGCAAAGTTAAAAATCACTGAATTACCCAAAAAAAAAAAAAAAAAGCTACACATAAAATGATCACAACAGCATATTTTACATATTGGTGACAGGAAGTACCCATTTATTTGGATTTCAGGACTGTTTAGCTAATGTACTATAAATCACTATCTGAGCAGAAACAAATGTTGTAGAGAGCAAAGCTGGTGCCCCACAAATGACAACTGATTTAAAGTGACCAGTTCATGGGAAAAACATCTTTGGAGTGTGGGAAGAATCCAGATCACTTGGAAGAAATCCTCGAGAACAGGGGAGAACACGCAAACTTCACATCATAATAAGCCATAAACCCATGCTTGAACCTACAGACCAGGAGCTGTGGGGATCTCGCTGTGCCACCCAAGAAAAAGAATTCAACAGCATAACAATGAGAGAAAATATCAGATCAGTGAAAGCGTGAAGGCAAATCTGTTGTATAACCAACTTCAAAAATGCAGATCATAGCAATTCTGATGCTGATGACTTTGCTTGAATTAAGTGCTTCTCTGAGATTTAAAAAAAAAAAAGGCAGAAATTGTAAGTGTTGTTGAACCTCTTGTGTTTCGTGAACTCTTTATTTCTCCCCCATTTGAATTAATACTTATGAAGGTATCTTTTTACAGAATTCTCCTTTAAAGCAATTTCTTCAGGAATTAATTATGCTTGTCATTGAAGGGAAGCCTGTACAAGACAAGAATGCCTTTACCTTCCATACTGGCTCAGCAGCAGTATTTTTCAAAGGTGGGACGTTGAAATTCAGCATTCTCTTCAAGGCAGCTGGAAGCAAACACGCCAAGGTTTCGTCAGCACGCAACACAGAGTTTCATGAATTAGTCACACAGTTATTTATACAGCAAGTTTCCCTGTACACTAAGAAAAAGTGGCACATAAACTGTTCTGGGCAATTTCACCAATTGAAAAGTTATATGTCCATGGAGAAAAAAACAGGGTTACATCCAAGTTTTGAGTGGAAAACATTATTATAAAGGCATTAACCAAATACATAATGTACTATAAAATCTAGACAGGGTTATAAGCAAGAACTTATTCTGGTGTCATATTTTTTTCATTATTACAATTTTTCAGCCAAACCAAACTTGCAGATATTTCTAAAATAATATGTCCGTGATGGAAGCTCCATCATACCAAAACACACTAAATGTGAAGATGGAGCCCAGAACTCGCCGTCTTGAATGCATATTTGCGACGACACAAAAGACATCTATGTATTCTGATGCTGACATTTGAACTGCATATTTGAGATTAAACAAAGCAAATAATGTGATGGAAAACTAACGTTTTGAGATACTTTGTCAGCTTGCAACCTATACAACCTCCAAATCAGGAAGAGTACAATACAGGGGCTGAAAGCTAGCTAATAGTTGAGGCTACAGAGACCAAATAGACAAATCAGCAAAGAAGAGTCGAAGAGTTAATGGCTCACAGGAGAATGTTCCAGCTCCAAGATGTACAGCTCTAGTTGAAAAACCAATTCACATTAATGTCTTAAATCATTAATGACCATAAAAGTTTCTGTAAGAAATATGACAGGTAGTAAACTATTAAAAAAAATAAAAAAACCACTGGAAAGGTCAGACCTACTCTGCTTAACTCAGAACACATGCCAGCTTTCTCATCTGTCATTCTGCAATGGCTATTACCGAATTAAAACGATACATATAAATGTTTTACCATGAAGTTACTGCAGGAGATCTACAGAAAGATCACTAAATTATGTATTACACATCTGGACAGGCTACAGAATCATGAGATGCACTTATGTTCTCAGACATGGCTTAAAAAAAAGGAGTCCAGCCTTGACCAGTCAAACCCTTCTTAGACAGGAGTAGTCATCATTTCTAGGGTTATGTAGAGGTTTATACATTAGATTTAGCCCGAAAATAACTATACTGATTGGACAATAAACGGTTGGGTTTGAGATGCCAAGTATAGAATGAAAAGCTCATTTTGGAAGTAAAATGACCACCTAATGGAGAAAAATACCTGTGGTGAACTGAATAAAATTAATTTTTGATTCACATTTCAATTCAAATGAATTCTGGAACATCTGGGTACACTTTTGAAATTTATTAGATGCTACGTGATCACACCTGAAAAATACAGTAATTTTTTGCCCTTGTTTCATGATAGGGATGCGCACTACTTGCAACTTCTTGGCGTATAGTTTCTCTCCCTGACACAGAGTGCTTTTCATAAAACATACTTATGTGACATTTTGTATCACCTCTCGTGACACATCAGTTTAGATTTCTTGAACCTCCTAACAGCTGATCAGCTTGAAACCAGAGTCACCAAGCAGTCCTTTTTCCAGGTGTAGTTTGGATTGTGCTCCATTAAGTTCTGAACCTCCATTGGCTCTTATTTACTACCTTCACCAGTTTATAATGTCAGCAAACAACATCACAGTGTCAGCTTGTTCTGTGTATGAACTCATTTGCATTGTTTTCATTCATTTCACTTATCTTTACCATTTATTTCCATTTAAGATTTTTTTAATGCATCAGCAGACTTGGTGTGGAGATAATTTTCAAAGAAGCTCTTTATTAACAACACACATGGCAAAAACACAATTTAACGTTAAGAAAAAAAATCCAGAAAACAAAATCATACATGTTTAACACCTCAGTCACAGCTAATCAACTTTCTTCCTTATAATTTTAACAGGACAATATAATGGTTTTAGTAACAGAATTTGTACTGTGATGGCTCTAGTTTTATATATGAAAGCGCTACGGTGCAAGTGAACTTCTAGACCACTTATAAAGGTTTCATACCAAAATCTTAAATGAATTAAATGTTTTGAATGGAAGATTTTTTTTTTTTTTGTACCTTGCACTTAAGTACTACGGCTTGTGCAATTTTACAAAGAGTCAAAATGACTACACTTTTATCTTAGCCAAAAGGCCAAAGAAGCCATGTAATATAATAATCAGAAATCTCTACAAACCACTGAGGGACAATACATAAAGTTAGGGGAGAGAGAAAAAAAAAAAACTTTTCAACCATGTTCAGGCCACCGAACCATACAATTCCCATCCAGTTACATACTGAGAGCAGCATCTCACAATGCATAGCAAGGGAAACTGAGAATGAACATTACTGGGAATATTACAGGACAGGTAAATTCACTGAGCTATGTTAACAGTTTGAGCACAAGGTATCATAAGGAAACTAATGTACAATTTCCCCCCTCAGCACTGAGACAGCATGTATGGATGATTGAGTGTTTTTTAAATGTACACTTGAAGGAGTGCAAGGAGACAGCTGTACAATATCGAAATGTAATAAATTAACGGAAAACTTGTTGTATTATGATTTTCTTGCCTTATGTCTGTGTTAAAGAGCTCTGTGTCACTGCATGAGAGGAGCGCTCCATAAAAATAAACAACTGAATTGAATAACTAATCTTAATGTCTGATGTAACTGTCCACTTTAATCAGATTTGGTGAAATTACGAAGAAACGGGTGCCACTTGGGGCAAAGGAATGCATAAATGTGTTTTACGTTGTAACCCTACGTCTTTGATATACAAAAATCACTAGGGAAAGGCGGGGAAAAAAACGTGCATTTTTCATATCACCAAATCTTAAACACCTGACCAAAGGCAGCGTGTACAGCCGCTAGCATAGCATCAGCATAGCTGCTGATGTTGGACCCAAAGGTTGCAGGTTCGATTCCCACTTTCAGCTGTAATACCCTTGAGCAAGGTACTTACCATAAATTGCTCCGGTAAAATTACCCAGCTGTATAAATAATTGTAAGCTTGTATGTACCTTTAATTCACTTAAGTGGGTAGTGTAGTGGTTACAGCTGCTTCCTTTGGACCTAAAGGTCACAGGTTCAAATCCCAGCTGTAGTACCCTTGAGCAGGGTACTTACCCTAAATTGTTCCAGTAAAATTACCCAGCTTGGCAATGCTCACAGTGCAACACGGTAAGACTCGGCTCATCTTAGGAACTGCCAACTGTCCAACTTAGACCACTTCTTGTAGTCACCTACAAATAATCTTTAATATTAATCAGTATTTTATATTTAGTTATCATAATAATAATAATAATAATAATAAGGATAATACATACTATTAAAACTCTCCTCAATAAAATAGCAAAGATAGGACGCAGACATTCAGATCTTAAAACAAAACAAACACACACACACACAACATGATGATGGTAAACAAATGAAACAAAGCAAAGAAACAACCTGAGAAAATGACAAAACACGAAAAACTCGTGGATAACACGTGTACACTTTCTGTCCGCCGCGCAATCACATTATTTACTTTTACATTCTTCGTCCTGACGAAAATCAGCCTCTTTAACTCGCAGTCTTTCGCTTAGTACAAGTTTAATTTCCTCACTGACGAGCTCTGCAGTCTGCTACCACTCCGCTTCCGCAAGTCACAAGTGTGTGCGCAAAAGTATTCGTGGTACAAATATTACACGGAATAATTGTGTGCCGCGACTTCAACGTACAACCTTTTCATATGTCGTTACAAACGCGACACGATCAGGAAAATGTATAAGTAAAACGTTGGCAGACCTGTTTGTTTCTCTCGGATGGAGGCCGCCATCTTGGCTCTTCGATGATGATGATGATGATGATGGAAATTAGGATGACGTGGCAGCCAATATGGAGGCTATTCAAATGTATTGTAGTGTACAACGATATTCAAGCGCGCCCCTAGAGGGCGAGCCCAGTACTGCACTGTAAACAATTGCGATTTGCATACGGGTAGTTGGGTAAAAAGGCGTAAGTAGGTGCGCAACCGTGAAGTGGCCTCTGTGTTTGTTCTCGAATGAGCTCCTCTCTATGGATGGGCGCTCTGACTGAGTTGGTTGAACTCTGGTATGTTTATTTATTTATTTAAATTTTATTACTGACATGATAATTTCTAGGATTTATTTACTAAATAAAGATTTTAAATCAGTAGAAATGATGAATGGAGAAATTTTACCTGTTGAGCTGGACAGTGTGTGGAACCTGATACCTGGACTGGTTAATCCATTCTGATTCATGAGGAAAAAAAGAGGAACTGGGGTACATTTTTGTTATTATATATATATATATATTAAAAAAAATGTTAATATGAAATCAGTAGTTTATGAAGCTAATGTGGTTGTAATTCTTGCGTTTTTAAATTCTTTTGTGTCATTGTCACTGTTGCTGGTAGCTTTATTGTGGTGTTCCTTTGTCTTGGATCAATAACAAAGTGAGGAACCTTTTATAAGATCAATCGATCCATTTAGTAGGGGTTTGGGGAAAGTATTTCTAAAATTAAATTTAATGTAGCTTCAGGTTTAAAATGTTCACATAAATAGCCTTTTAAATTTCCATAGCTGAGGTTTAGAGAATCTTGATGAATCAACTAATCTATCAGCAATTCCATTTTATTTACAAAAAAAAAAAAAAAAATTTATTACAGAATTGATTGCGATTCCCTTAAAGCAATTTCTAAACAATGGGTAGCAAGCGGGGGGTGCGGTGGCGTAGTGGGTTGGACCGCAGTCCTACTCTCCGGTGGGTCTGGGGTTCGAGTCCCGCTTGGGGTGCCTTGTGAAGGACTGGCGTCCCGTCCTGGGTGTGTCCCCTTCCCTCTCCGGCCTTACGCCCTGTGTTGCCGGGTAGGCTCCGTGACCCCGTAAGGGACAAGCGGTTCTGAAAATGTGTGTGTAGCAAGCGGAAACAAGTGCCCTTATATTGCAATAAAGGCAAAAGGAAACAGATTTACATTTATTTATTTAGCAGATGCTTTTCTCCAAAGCAACTTCCAATGGATACTATGTAGTATTACCAGCCCACACACCTTATTCACCAAGGTGACTTACACACACACACACACACACACACACACACACACACACTCCCTGAGGCCGCATGTCCTGGGGGGGGTTGTGGCAAACCGGAGCCTAACCCAGCAACACAGGGCTCAAGGCTGGAGGGGGAGGGGACACGCCCAGGATGAGACGCCAGTCCATCACAAGGCACTCCAAGCAGGACTCGAATTCCAGACCTACCAGAGAGCAGGAACCGGCCAAACCTGCTGCGCCACCACACCCCCCCCCAGCTGCTAGATACACTACTACTAAAAAAATGTGAAACATAAAATAATAATAAAAAAAGTGAAACATAAAATTTTACCTGAGCAACTCTGGGTGACCAGAGATCAAGGGTGTTGGAGCAGGAGTCTGGATCAAAGTGTTATCATGCAACACAAAGCTTCTATTGGCAACTGTTCCACATGCATTACAGAGTGAAAAAGGCTGCCATTGAAAACTGTCTTTATTTTTTACACTTGGCATTAAAAACATTATTTCCCCTTCATTTTGATTATGTATATTCATACCCACTACATTCTGCCAGTTTCAAGATGTCAGTGCTATTTACAAAAGTACTCATATCATGGAAGATGCTACACAATGACTGTGTGGAGGATTTTAAATGGACAAGTCCGACAACAAACTTTTTTTTTTTTTTTGACAGCACGGGAACTTGATAACTACAGTTATTAGACATTGTCACGTTTAGTTTACTAAGCAATATTTTGAATACTTAAAACATGAAAACAGATTAGTGATAACAGCTACAGTAGATATTACTCCAATACTAAATGTTTTCTAAGCCTTCACAAACAGCAAAATGCATACAAGCATTTAAAAATATAATTTATTTCAAGTCATGTTGCAAGTAAATACAAAAATATGTTTTAAGAAATACCTTATTAAATTTTACATATTCATAAAGCTTCCCAAAATATTAATGGGGCTGCATGTTAAATGTGTAAAGTGCCATCAGTTAACAAGATGAAGACTGTACATACGTTTCTGTTCTATAACATTCTTAGGAGTACATACTCCCTATGCTACTGGGATGGAAACAGAGCTGTACCTTAAGATGAAAATTTGGGTTGCATTTATCATATTAGCCAGTAAAACAGAAAGATATATAGTATTGCAATGTCCAAATTGATACTGAACACGTGTGAATACATGTTGATAATATTGCAGAGAACGCAATGTTTTGACAACACCTTGTTTTAAGCAACTTCCAATGAACACTATGTAGTGGTATCAGCCCACATCTTATTCACCAAGCTGACTTACACTGCTAGATACACTACTTACACAGACATGGGAAGAACATGCAAACTCCACACAGACCGAGTAGGGACTGAACCCACCATCCAGGTGCTGTAAGGCTGCAGTGCTACTTGCTGTGCCAACATGCCTCCCTCGTAAAAGAAATTATTTTTTTTGCATTTAGCAGTATATACATCGAAAACTAACTGATTGGTTAACTAACTGATTGGTTGTAACAGCAACACTTCTGAGACTAAAAAATTTAAAAACGAATAAAGGAAATTTTCAGCAAACATGAAAACACAGACATGCACGGAAGTAACATATCAAAGTGAAAATGAAAAAAGGTAAAAGCCTGAAAGCTTTATTCATCATAGCAAATTTTGTATTTACAGCTATGTCAAAACAAAAGAACATTCATATGTTCTTATTCGCTCAGAGGAATATGCAGGAATATGTCTAGGTTCACACGTTCATGAAGAATGTTATGACCACATACAGTAAGTGGAGAACAAAACGTTAAAATAATATTCAGACATTGCAATCCACTTGGGAATTTAAAAATCTCACTTTCAGAATAAGTGAAAAAAAGGATCAGATTGTTTGCATCAGTGTATATTGGCATACTGCATATTCCAAGTGCTTCTTGAATATCTCGTAGGTTGTGGCAACGGGCAGTACAATTTTGTTATAGCAAGGTTGACGTTCAGGAACTGTACCTACTGAGCTCAGTGAGTGCACAAATGATACACTGGGATTTGGGTTAAATCCCATTGCAGGAACTATGTCTTTTGACGTAGCAAAGATGAGAATGTCCTCCAGTGATGTAGCACATCTGCCCTCTGAAACACAATTAAAAGAGTACAATGTCAAATAATTTTAGAAATGGCAAACTCCTGAAATTCAAAATGCAAAATCCTGAAAGTGTCCTTATTTTAAAAAGAAATAATACCTTCACAATCATGTAGGTACTGTCTCCAGAATCCCTCTGTTATTATTTCCTTCTTTTTCTTCTCCTCATTGTCAGAGAATTGGACAAAGAAAAGGTTAGCCATTGTGTGAGCTGATATTTTCGCAGGTGGGTAGCAAAAGAGGTCTGAGAAAATCTCTGGGAACATTTGGATGTGTTCAAAGAGACCCAAGGTATTTAGTCCATCTCGAAATCTGAAAAGAAAAAGAAAAAAAAAAAAAAAAAAAAAAAGTATAAATAACCCCAAAACCATTCTGCACTATTAATGTGATAAGTAATAGTCTTGGTGTGTCATTACAAAATGATTCTCAATACTCCGTAAATAAACAAAATATTTCAGATATATTTCAGTGCTTATATATTGATAAAAGAACTATATCTAAAAGTTACCCATTCAGGACATACTTTTTTAAAAGAATTATATGATGTTAAGCTACTGTCAATAATTCACCCCTTTATGTAACCAGATAATTTTTACTGGAGCAATTCAGGGCAAGCACTGTGCTCAGGGGGTGAGATTCAAACCTGGGCCCTTTGAGGCCAAAGCAACAGCTCTAACCACTGCTACCTGCTGTTCTAACCAACTCAATATTTACATTATCGCTTGTTAAAAAGATTAATACTATTATACAGTACTATATGATATACAATATCTTCAAGTATTCATCCCAATTATTTGTTTTGCTGTGTTGGAAGTTCATTTTAAAGTAAATGCAATGTGCTCATAAATAACCTAATTTCGTAGTGAAATATCTTAATTGATAACTGTTCACTCCTTTTGTATTAATAACAATTTGGTACATGTGTTAGGGGATTCTTTTACAGGAGAAATAACTATGAAACTTGTTCCCAGCAGCTGCAAAGTGGAGCCTAATCCAGAGAAAACATGTAGAATGGTTGGATTTCAGGTGAACATTTAAGTTACAATACAACAATGACTCAATTACACAGTACATAGTTCTATAGTTCTACTATACATAGTTCTTGCACCAGTTTGTTTATGTTTTAGGGACAAAGAACATTTAATGGATTGAAATGTTAAGCTATAATGGAAAAATTTGTGAGAAAAGTTCCAGCATGGTGAAAATTTTCTGAAGATGCTGTATAAGAGATTCTCAGCAGCAATTCTTAGCAAGACTTCATTCTGAAAACATTTTAGATTTTCTGTTTAATCCATGTTAATGGACTGTAAAATAAGAAGTACGTACCTTTTGAGTGGTAACTGCATTCTTGTTACAAGATGGAAGTTCACAATATCTTTTACTAGCGGCTGCTTGTCGGACAGACTGTTAATTTGTCTCAAACATCCAGCTACTTCAAGATAATCTGATGCAGAACTGACAGCTTTTTTTAAATCCTTTACAGATTGAGCATCCCTTATCTAAGGAGAAAGATGCACAACATAATCAGCAGCCATAAAATGTATGCAATTCTCTTTTATCTGAACTATACCACAAATTGTCTTCTCTGGAAAGTAGCAAGAATAAAATTGACATTTTAGCATCTGAAACTTTTAAATGAAAGTAATGAAATGCAAAATATGTATACCTTCCTCACTTTGGCTGCACAAAGTGATTCACCCATGTCCTCCACAGTCAAATGAGAATCCCTTGGAAAGTTGAAAAGGCACTTGTACAATGCCTCGGAGAAGAAGCCCAGAGGAGGCCCCCCATGGATCAGGCTTAAAGCTATGATACATCCTGCATCAAAGTAAAAGTCCTCTTGTACAGCTGGAGAAGGATTTAGAGAAAGTGAAACTCACTGCAACAAATGTAAAACACACAACCAAAAAGTGTGAGGTTTTGTGTGATTTCAGACTGAATATATCAAAATGTCTTAAGTTTCCTCACTTCATTTAATTTCAGAGAGCCTGTGATCCTGCATAACCTTTATGATGTAACAGGATTGTTGCAGTGCTTTACCTTGAGAGTTCAATGCCAGATTCTTTTTATTTTCAGGACCTTCAAAGAGCACTGAATTTTGCAAGTCCTGTATTAGAAGCCTAGGAAATCTTTGCAGATTCCCATTATTCATGTCATTGGTCTGCTCCTCATCATCTGGAAATGTCACTTTCAGAGAGTGATGTGGATCAAAATCCGCCTGTCTCAGGAGCTCCAGGGCAGCCTTGAAGACACCATCTTTTCTTACCACCACTGACATGAACTGGTGCTTTGAGATCTGACTGGCCAGTGTATGCAGGATCTCTCCAGGGGTATTTCGCTGAAGAGAAGACCTGGAATGTACAGAAATACTTAACCCTATCTTCCCACCAAGCATAGCAGACACTGTTGGAAAGCTATTGGATGCTACTTTAATCTTATATAAGAAGGTCATTTATTTAGACTGTAAACATCAAGTTATTTTAAGAAGGTATGAGGAAGTCTCTATGTTCTTTGCATCTTATTTACCTTTTACAAACAACTGAATGAAGAGAAGATTTCCGTCTTTTCAGTAGCCTTCGCATTTCCTTTGTCCCTGAAGGTGGAGACTTGATATTTCGACAAAGATTTTCTATAACAGAAATGTTTATCAGAATGAGTAAAATCAAGATTATGATCTGGCCTGCTTTTTGTATCATTTTCCTCAGAAGTGCAGTGAAGCAACGTTGGTTGGAAAGGTGCCATACATAAATTGAAACAGAAGTTTATGCTTCTTGTGAAAAAGTTTAAATGTGGTATTTGATGTAAATTATGATTGAACCATTGATGCAAATGCAAAAGGATACATATATTTAGGTCAGTCCCTAGAAACAAATCCACTGCATTATGAGATCCTGGTCAACAGCTACTGAAAGCATTTAGCTGCAGTTATTACAGCTAAAGGGGACACAACCAGTTACTAACTCAATTCATACATTACTAGAACTAGAAAGAAAAAAAAAAATCAGATTTAATGGAAAAAACAAAACAAAACAAGGAAAAAAAAACTGGAAAAAGAGAAAATCAGCAAAAGGGCCAATACTTTTCTCAGCACTGTATTTACAAGTTAGGTCATTTTAGCATGGGGAGGACTTGGAATGGATGCTATTCTTCACAAAAGAAGTCATTATATTAACTTTTATGGAACAATATAAGCCACTGGTTGGTTACTTAGTAATGAGAGCTTCAAGAGCTGTGCAGTGATTGGTACAACTGACTTAGGAAAATCTTGATTTGTATGATGGTGCCTGACAGAACCCCACATCCTCAAGTTCAAGTTGTTTTTATTGTCATTCCTCTATATAGCTTGTATACAGTGGAACAAAATGTCGTTTCTCCGGAGACCATGGTGCAACACAGAACAGGAGTACAAGACAGTAAATAATCCTCTTACCATTTCCATTTGCAGCAGGTCTGCAGACATCACAAACCCATTTCGTCTCAAACAGCTTCAAAGATGCACATTTTCGATGAGTTCCATTTGAGCCACAAAAATTACAGCGCAAAATCTCCCACTTCCTGTAGAGTGTCAGAAATGTAGACTATAAGCTTGTGAATATAAAACATTTTTACAAAGCACATTTTATGCTGCACAAGAAACTTCTATGTCTGTTCAGTCTGACTTGCTGAAGAATTACACTTTACATTATGGAAAATTAATAAAGCAAAAGAAGTTATTCTCGGTTTAGATACACTGCAAAAGTTACTGTGCAGGGTAGTGTAATGATTACAACTGGTGGCACTGGACAAAGTTGGATCAAACACCCTGCTGCAGCACCCTTGAGCATGGTATTTACCTTAGATTGGTCCCATGAAAACTCAACAGTATGAATAGGTAAATAACTGTATCTTAATATTGTAAAATGCATTGGGGAAAAAAGCATCATCAGCCAAATGAATACATTTAAATTACTATAATCATTCATAATGATTGAAACCCCTCTTAGCTGAGCTACGCATAAAGCATATTTTATAACAAAAGAAAGGTCGATCAAATCACACAAAGCATTGTACACTTTTCAATCATCTAATATCTAAGCCTTTCCAACATTTAGCTTATTTTTTGCTTCAGGGCTTTTCATTATTTCTACAGATAATACAGTCTACTGTATTATCTATATGTATAGTCTATAACACACACACACACACACACACACACACACACACAGGGATATGGGTATACAAGCAATCTACGTGTTCTTTTCTATTGGTTTGTTTTTCCAGTTTCCTGGGAAAGAAGTGGTGAAGTAAAAACTATAATTAAACATAGAATGACAAAAGCTCAACTTTTCTTACCCTTCCTGTGTGCTGTACTTTCGACCTTTATGAGAGATACATTTGAGAGCATCACAGCGTTGATACACTTGCAATAATTCACCATAGGCATTTTCCTCAAGTTCCCAAGATGCATCTCTATGCAACAGATACAAAATTAAATCTGACACACAAGCAAATACCATACATTTATTTGAAATGACAGAAAAAAAATTAGTAAGTTACCAAAAGGTACTTACCTTTCCGGTATGTGGATTCCCATTCTGAGCATTTCCTGTTGAAACTTGTCCTTATTATTGCAAATGGTGCATCTGAAGAAGAACAGAGCAGCACTGTATGCTTGATGCTAAAAGGGAGTGTGGTAAAGAAAATATTTAAAATCAAAGTTTGCTTATCAAGTAAACAATCAAGTTCAAATGTTCATTTAACTTTCTCAAAGAAAATAATTAGATGCACAGTAAGATGCAATTTCAAAAGAGTTGTAGGATTTACAGAATGTAAATAAAGGGACTGAAAACTGACAGGGAAACTTTGCTACCCTCGTGTCTGATGCTAGAAAATAAATATTTATTTGGACAACAATGAATGACAAACAGTAGGCACACCTGCACGCAGTCACGGTGGAACCAGCTGCTATGACAACAGGGGCATTTAAGCACTGTGTAGGACAGCACAGGTTCGACAAACTCCAAGCAGATAGAACATGACAGCGGAGTGCTGGGACAGGATGGTTGAGAATTTGTTTGAGTGGGACAATGTTCTCTGCAGAATGACCTGTTGGTAATGAGGAATAACACAATTAGCACTTTTTCCTCCCCTGAATTCCACATATTAGCAGAGTGTTGTACCTTTTTGTCTACCAGTCCTAGAATTTATACATTGTTATAGGCCATACATTTTCATTTGAATTTTGTTGATTTTTTTCCTTGTCAATCATTAGCACACAGTATACTCACTCACAATAAGTAAAAAATTCATTCTGGAAACACTTTTCTCCAAAGTGAAATACAACTGAGACAAAACAAATGTGCATTCCACCTATTGTAGAAGACATGCGATTCTCAAAGTAGTTTGTCTGACACCCCTCCTTAAACCAGTATATATTACACATACAGAACTGGTAGAAAGTACACTTTTTTATAAAAAATAATAATAATAAAAAAAAAATCACATAGCATTAAGAATAGTATTACAAGATTAACACCATATCGAACCAACATGAAATACAAAGTTAAATGCAACAGGTAAAGTAATGCAAATGTATAGCTTTTTTCTATGAATTTCGTTAATGTTTCAAAGGTTTTTGCTTGAGGGTACCATTTCAAAGTTACTCCTGGGACACAAACTAGCAAGCCTCAAGTTACACCTCACTGGTCTTTACATCAAGCAGCACTACCTGCTGCCCTCACACCATAATTCACATAAACTCAGATATTACTCCTTACTGACGAGTGGCTAAAATCAACTACGTGATACATTTCAGGTAATGCTGCATATGTTAGACTATTACTAGTAGACCCAATTCTTATTTACTTATTGAACAAAATGAGAATGACAACAGCATAATTTGCCACAAACAACAAAATACAGGCAAAGAATCCAACCCTAATTATAAATTCTGCCTTAAGTGTATATAACATCACTACAAGTGCAGTGTTTGCACACTGTTACTAGACAGTATTACTAATACATCTATTAATGTAATGCAGGAGGAAAAATATTTAATGATGTCTAGGATGTACCTTCTCTAACCCAATGCCCTATGCTCCTGGGATAGGCTCCAGACTGCTGTGACACTGCACAAGTATAAGCAATGATCAGAAGTGAGTGAGTGAACAGGATTATATCCATTCCTCTCATAAGTTTGAATAAAATTAAAGCATGTCACCTAAAATTAAAATAACAAAAAAAAAAAAAAAAAAAAAAAAAAAAATTTCAGGCAAGGAAATAATACAATAAAACATAATGCTATTAACAAAAACATTACTTATAGCTTGTCTTAATGCAATATTTTCATTTGTTCATTATTATTAACTGCTTGTCCAACACAGGGCCATGGAGGGTCAGAGTCCATCCAGGAAGCATAGGGAGAAGAAGAGTACAATCTGGACAAATATTTTGAAAATTTCGCACTTGGATCTTTATGATACAGAAAAAGAGTTCACCACAGAAGCCTTTGTCCTTCAGTCTGCAAAGCACCCACATACTATGCCAATAGTGCCTCTGTGTAGCATTACTAACAAATGTTTGATGTTAAATCATCTGTATTAGATCCTGGGCAAAGGCTTTTTTTATGCTACGGGGTAAGAATATTCATGTCACACATACTCTTTCTATTGCTTAAACAATAGTTTTTTACATATTAATTACCAAGTTATACTTTATGGACTCAGAGACCCAGGATCAGAAGCAGAAAATAAAAACTTTTTTAAAAAATAAAAAAAATACTTACGGAAACTGTCCAGTAAACTGAAAGATAAACTGTTCTTGGATTCCACATGGCAAATGAACCACCTTTCTACAGCTTTTAATATTGCAACCAACTGATGCTCCTTTCTTCTTACAAACTGTACATGCCTAGGCACAAAACACACACAAACTTTCTATTAAAAAAATAAATGAAAGGACTCAAGATACACATTTATAAACTTTGTGACAAGTCTCGGCAGAGTTCCTACGCATGGCATGGAACACAGCATACGTATATACACTGGGTCCTCAACTTATGAACACAAGTGGGGTAGGAATTATGCTTAGAAATATGACCAGAAGCAAAAATTTATAACTGTTTGTAAAACCAACCACTACAACATGATCCATTAATGCTTAATAAAGAGTTTCTTCAATGCACTCATGGGTTAAGGTTTGGTGAAAACCTCAGACCTCCTTAATAGATTAAAAAAATTGCTGTAAGACTACTCCATTTTTGTCAGCAGTTCATCCTATGTAGGGCCACTGTGTTCCAGAGCCTATTCTGGAAACACAGGGTGTGAGACAGTAAGTACACAGAGAGTGGGGACAGTAGTGTGCTGCAGGACTTTTATCATTCTTTATTAACCACAAACAATATTAAAATGATGCTGACTTTAAAAATACACTTCCACAACCTCTACAACAATTCATCACATATGTGAACTTGCGCAGAGATTGTCAGCATCTGGTCACTTTGCTTTATGATCTATGAAATAAAAAAGAAAACCCATAATAGCAGAGACAAAACTCAGTTTGCTTCTGGTTCTGTTAAAGTCTCAGCTTAGCTAAAATACTCCAAGATTTTAACATTTTTATTAATGTCAAAATACATTAGAATTGAAGCTAATTTAAAATGACTGAAAATAAAAAACATTCTCACCAAAAATTCCTATTCAATGCTGACGGTTGCTCGTAAACATAAGCAACGTTTTCTCATCTTCTTATTGATCACCAACACTCACGAACACAAGCCACTGTTCGTTTAACAGTGGAAGTGCGTCCTGTCACACATTTTCAGTTTGGTTGTTTTTCCACTGACAACTAATGTCTGTTTTGTACAAATGCAGGTAACATCTGCTCCACAAGTTTTTTGTTTTTCTTTTTTTTTTAAAATATACAAAACATTTGTCTCTTCAAAAATTTGTCACTTGCTTAAATGTTCTTAACACAAGGACCCAGTGTTTATAAACACCAATATAATGCATATGACCAAGCTGATACTAAAAGCAACTGGTAGCCTTTTTTAAATTTAGTTTTGGTGTTGAATACTAAAGAACCGTAAAATACTGCTCTCTTATTAAAATGTCAAGAGCTAGTCTGCATTTTTCCCCGATCCAGTTCTGCAGCCTATAGCTGAATTTGGGTGAAAAGAAATATGATGCAAATGTTCTAAGTGATTTAAAAGAAAAAGAAAAAAAAAAAAAACCATTGAGTGCAGCAAAGCATGCACAACTGACTCACAAACATGCATAAAGAACATGCAAACATGGCCTAACTGACAATGGACTCACCAGCCTTGAGGATCTGCGTATTTCCCGCTTTATGTCCTCCACTAAAAACCCATAGATTCCTTCGTCTTCATCTCCTCGCTGATATACTCCACTGGACATAAGCTGAGTAAAATTTCAGTGAATATGAACCATTTATACACAATCTTATTGATGGCAAATTGAACTGATTTTTAAATGAGTAATAAATCACCCCAAACTCCAACCCATTCCAGTGTAACTGCACATGGTGTGCACAGCAGTTAACAGTTACAGCAAATCCTGACTCAATAACATTAACTTGCTGTACAGTGAAGATAAATATATAATATAAATCTATACAGACAAAAACCCATCTTGTTCCTGTACTTATCTTTTTACAAACTGCACTGTATGTTTTGTGTGGCATGGCGGTCCAAAGAAAAATGGAATTTTGTTCTCCTGTATGTGTAACTCACCTATAGGTAGAATGACAAAGTTGCCATTGAAATCATATACATTTGTTCATTTACCTAATGCTTTTCTCAAAAGCAACTTACAATGTTAATCTACTTACAACTGTTTACCCATTTACACAGCTAGGTTCTTTCTACTAGGGCAATTTAGGGTATCTTGCTCAGGGGTACTACACCTGGAGATGGGATCTGAACCTGTGACCTTTGGGTCCAAAGTCAGCAGCTCTAACTACATACCTACCAGGTGCCCTACATGGGCCACAGTGTGACAGAGAGGACAAAATATACTATTAATACTATAGTACTGTTAACAATAACTAGTATGACATGCTGTTCATGTTCCCCCCATAGTGTGCGTGTGTGAGAGAGAGAGTGTGAGTGTGTGTTGCAGTGATGTATGGATGAGTGACCCATTGTAAGTAGTGTATCTAGCAGTGTAAGTCACCTTGGTGAGTAAGATGTGGGCTGACACCACCACATAGAGTTCATTAGAAGTTGCTTTGGAGAAAAGCATCTGCTAAATAAATAAATGTAAATACAGCAAGTATACTTGGAATGGACACCAATTTAAGTGAGGTTTCAACAGAAACTGTCAGGAACCTGAGAGGACAATCTCTGCAGACCATATGTCATGAAGTGGCTGGTGTCCTTCTGGATGGGACATTTGGTCATGTGGAATATATCATCAGAAATCATATATATCAAATCATACAGAATACAAAAACACACACACATTTTCTGAACCGCTTGTCCCATTTACTTGGAATATAAATGTAGAGGTAAATCAGCAAAATCACCATGTAGAAAAAGACATTTGGGTAATGATATAAAGTACACTACAGGGGGCACGGTGGCGCGGTGGGCTTGGCCGGTCTGGGGTTCGAGTCCCGCTTGGGATGCCTTGCGATGGACTGGCGTCCCGTCCTGGGTGCGGTCCCTCCCCCTCCAGCCTTGCGCCCCGTGTTGGCAGGTTAGGCCCCTGCTTACCGTGACCCCGCTCGGGACAAGCGGCTTCAGCCAGTGTGTGCGTATAAAGTACACCAGTTATGACTATGGTGAGAAAGAACACTACCAATCAATGACAGAAAATAACTCACCAGACAGAAGTAGTGAACTGTGAGGTTGTGGTGCTTCAGGGTGATCTTTTCCCCATATTTACTGGGACAATCATCAGAAAGCTTGCAAAGCTCACAGACTGAACAACACACACAAAACACCACACAGGTTAACACCAACGGGGGGGGTAAGCCCACGCGTCAACATCAAATCAAATGGCTTTCCCCCAAATAAAAACAAAGCCTGATGAATTCAATTTAATCACTCACACACACACACACACACACAAAATATATATTTAACAGCACGTATCCTGTCCTCCACGCAGACACTCCCGTGTTAAAACAAAAGGCTTAAGAGAGCCGGTCACGTCGACTTACTTTCCTTGGAATTTGTATTTGTCTCGAGCTCCTCCTCCCCCTCGCAGCGCGTCCTCTTCATTTTTTCGCCGAAACACGCGAGCAGCAGGAGGCCAAATTTCGAACGTGTAAAAATGGTTGCTTTAAACGGAAACTTGCGTGAGAATTTACACGGATTTTTACTGCGGCTGCATTCGCCCGACTTCGTCTCCACGTCTGAATCGGAAAGAAAGGTTTCGAACTTCCCTCTCATACGAGATTCAAACCAAAACTTCCGGGAGAGGAACAGCGTGACGTCACACCAGGGGAGCAAGTATTCCTCGCGCTCAGAGCTTAGCGTTTGGAAAACATCCTTTTCGTGTTCTTTCTTTCTTTCATGGGCTTTATTTTTTCTGCGTTGTATTTTATATTCTGTTATTATTTCCACAGTGATTCCTTTTAAATAAATAACCTGTACAAAAATAGTCAGCAAACGACTGAATAAAATGATGGAATCAGTCTCTCCCTTAGTTCTTGCTTGGTTAGTTTCTTAAATTTTTTGATGGCCCAGGGCTACCAGTATCATACCTACTTGTGCACCCTCAGACTATACTATCACAAGTATAATTAGATGCCATTTTCCAAAGAAAGACCAGCCCTTCACCCCATTGTTTTGGTCATGGCGGACTGCGTTAGCCATGATCCTCCGTAAATTCAGAACTTAAGCAAGAAATTTGGTTTTTAGTGCAGTGGTGTCACTAGGGTTGGTGCTTTCCATTATCTACAAGACCTGATCACTCGTTACGCTCCAAGCAGACTGCTACACCCCTGCATCTCCCTCTTCTTGCTGCTCCCATATAATGCAGGACGTCCAAAATCAGATGCACGACAGTTTTTTGGTTCTAGCTGGTGGAACGATCTCCCACCTCAGAAGTGCTGAATCTCTCTGAATCTCTTTCTTTTTAAGAAAGGCTTTCTAAACTCACCTTTTTTAAACTCACTTTTCCCTGATCTCCTAAGTGCTTGATAAATGTGTACATGTTCGTTATCTGTTTAATATTTAAAAAAACCTAGGTACATACAGCTAATGTATATATAGTGGTTTCACAGTAGTATGTGGTAAATTGACTGTACTCGACAATCACTTATCTGCCTTCAAATCTCTCCTTCTGTTGACGTAATTTTGTATTTTTCCTGGAGATAAATGATGATGATAAAGTTTTATGCAGCTACTCGTGTGATAAACATTGGTTTATATGTTGGAAAGTAACTAACTGCAATTAAGAATCACGCGTCTGCATAAGTCTCTCTTTCCCTAATGTAACGTACATATTGTATTTTGTATGAGATGTACCTCGCTTTGGAGAAAAGCATCTGCTAAAGGAATAAATGTAAATATAACACACAGAAGAGCCAAAGGCAACCAACTTTTCCAACTTCTTTTTTTCTCCTGTTATATACAGGAAAGAAAATACACCGGTTCTCTTAACCGTCCGAGTTCACCTTGCTCCAAAACCTCTGCAGCTATTTCAATAAATGGGTCCTGCATTGTACAAAAAGGCTATGCAGTACTTACTATCTTTTATCAAGCTGAGTAATTTTAGGTAAGTACATTGCTCAAAGGTGGGAATCAAACCTACAACCTTTGGGCCTAAAGGGGCAAACGCTTACCTCTAAGCTACTAGGTATTCCATACACACAGGTACCCATACAATGGGTGATTTAGGGTCAGCGCTTCACCTGTACTTTGATTTTACTCTTTGGTTTGAGGAAAGCTGACTGGTATAGATTATTTTCTCTTTTTCCACCCAGAGAGGTTACCAAGTAGGAGGACGCGAGACAGCTGTTTCTCTCAGACCCACATGGACGCACTGCTGACTTTGTGAATAGCTCTGCCGGGACATGCGTGTACATGTGCTAGGTTTCTCTCACGTGCAATATTTTGAAAAGCTTGGTGTGTTTTTGTTTAATCTTTTCACGAGTACTATGTTTTGAGGGTTTCATGCTCGGGTACAGGGGGTTGTCGTCAGGATTGTTTGGCAGGTGGTTTGGTCTCAGGATGGTAGTTGGTAGCCTCTGTTTTTGAACACCATTACGTCCCCAAACATTTTATTTGCAGTGTTGTTTTAAAGAATTGTGTTCATTTGTATTAATATTGTGTGGTATCTTTAACAATGCCCTGCATTGTCAGGTCAGTCTGGGAAACGTCTGCTTGTGCCGTGGGGTCATTTATTACTCCACCTTCCTTGTGTGTGGCACACATGACTGTTAAAAACACTTAATTTATTCAATTTTTGATTTGCTATAGTGCTGTCAGGGAGCGTGGCGGGTTTGGCTGGGACCTGCTCTCTGGCAGGTCTGGAATTTGAGACCTGCTTGGCGTGCCTTGCGATGGACTGGCATCACCTTCCCCTCTGGCCTTGCACCCTGTGCTGCCAAGTTAGGCTCCGGTTTGTCAGGGCAAGCAGTTGTAGACAGTGTGTGTATAGTGCTGACTCTTGGACAAGAAGATGAAAAACAAGCCATTCTATCTTTCGTATGTCTCCTGGTACCTTTACCTTAAGAAGTCAGTCCTCATTCCATGTTTCAGCTCCCCTCTCAATGAAAAATAAATCTCTGTTGCATGTTTTTTTTTTTCCTTCCCTTTACCAGGTCTTGCCTGACAGTTTTTTTCCTTACACAGAATAGCAACAAGCCATTTTAGATTAAACATTTCCTTTTCTTCCGTCTAATTTTTTCAGTCTTTTAAGGATTTGTCATAAGTCAGCACCAGATTCTCTTGCATGTTCTGTCATAACAGGATATGCTCGTCTGAAACCAACCTTATGCAGGACAATCCCAGCTTCCCACATGCTTCACAGTACTCCTCTGCTTGCATGTCTCATGTGGGCAGCTGGGATCTTTTCGAACCCATGTTTGTGCATTCTTTCTTTAACTGGCAATCTGTCATGTAGTACAAGCCAGTTAAGGTCCTGCCAACAAAGATCCAACTGCTTCAACTGGGTGCTCAACTGTGTTCCTGACTCCAATCCAAGTTTTGCTCTCTCCTTGTGTTCATCTCTAATGGCTTTATAAAGTAATCTGCGTTGAATACATACCAAGGTTGAGTGTGCTGGCAATCTTTTGATGCCATTGCACTGCATGCTTGTAAAAACAGGGTAGGTACGCACCCTTGGGCCGATAAGCTTGTTCTGCTTTCACCCATTGGAACAGAACATTAAGCTACATTTGGACAGAAACCTGACTGGGATGTCATATTGAATCCGAGAACTGGCTGACCACCTAGGGGAAGACAAAGTTTATAAATGAGGAATTCTGTTTCTGCAGAGGGAACTTGCGAACTGTGTGGCCCAAACAGATAAGAGTTTTGACACTGGATCAGACGTTTGAGCATTCAGGACCCTTTTTTGTCCTTAATGTCCATATAGCACATTACTTCCCTGTAACATGAACTCCTAGGGGGATGTGGTGGTGTGGCGGGTTTGACTGGTGTGTGGCGGGTCAGGGGTTCGACCCCTGCTTGGGATGTGCGGTGGCTCCATGTTTTTCCCTGTGTTTGCCTCCTCCAACATGCAGAGGAAGGACCTAGCAACCCACCTCTGTTCCTCCCTTGACTTGCTTTGAAAGCCACGCGAGTGGTTGCTATGGGTCAGATTTAACTCAGCATCTTGCATGCATACAATATGAACTCATATGGTACCACAATGGTGCAGTAGGTAGCAGTGGTGTTTGTAAGTTCTCCACGTGTTTGCTTTGGTTTCCTCCAGGCACTCTGGTGTCTTCCCGCAGTCCAAATTCATGCATTTCTGGTGAACTGAGGACTCTTAAGTCACTTGGAAGTGTGTGAATGTGTGAGTGTGTTACATTGCTGTGCTGTATAAATCTGTGAATGATTGTAGGGAGTTTACAGTAGGACAGCATTGTAAGTCACGTTGGACAACGGTGACAGCTAAATATTAGTCAATAATTGCAGTACATTGCTTTGGAGAAAAGGATCTGCTAAATGAATAAATGTAAATCTTAACTAATTCCCCCTGGAGTGTGAGTCTTATCTCATTACTGGTGTGCGCATTACCATTTATGGTTGACAAAAACCTCATGCAAAACCTTCTCAGCTTAAAAGAACATGTAATGAATTGTGCAAACGCACAAACAGCCGTGCCCAGAAAACACCTCATTACTAAAGTAATCCCCCATTAAATAAAAGGTGTAACCCCTCCCCACTATGCAAATTCACAGTTTAATTATATACAGTTCAGTTCTTAGCAGGGTTCCTAGGGGGAACCCGAGTGTAGCAGATGTTACACTTTTATGGTAATGCTGGTGATATGTATTCTGTACACTTGCAATTTGGCGGAAAAATGTATGGAGGAATAACCAGACCATACATAAAAGTAGACTTATATATATGTCTCCTATATATTATACATTTACATTTATTCATTTAGCAGACGCTTTTCTCCAAAGCGACGTACATTTCAGCAAAAATACAATTTGTGCATTATAGGAAAGTAAGCTGAATGAGACCTAGCAAAATTTTAATGTATATCTAGAGACCTGTACAAATGGGTAAATACCTGTAAGCAGCTTAACACCGTAAGTCACTTCGGAGAAAAGCGTCAGCTAAATGAATGAATGTAAATGTGCGGAGCCCTCAGAAGAAAGCCGAACAAACCTAGGGATACGATCTTCACGTAAACTGAATGGGGATCAAATCTGTTCAGAAATAGGTAGTATAGAGCCACTGCATTGAATTCAACGTACCCTTCCAGCACCCTTGAGCAAAATACTAACTCTGAATTCTTTCCATAAAAATAGCCTGTATGGAAAAGTCTTAATAACAAGAAAGTTCTGATTTTAATTGCTTATCTAACAGTGTAAAGTGAATTGGATCAAGGCAATAGCTAAACAGAGGACAAGAATACTTTTACAATTACATTTTATATTTTACATTACAATAGTAATGTGCTGGCTTGGTGGTGCAGGGGGTTTGGCCTGTGCCTTCTTTCTAGTAGGTCTAGTGTTCAAGCCCTGCTTGGAGTGCCTTGTGGTAGAGTGGTATCCCATCCTGGGTGTGTCCCCCCCGCCAGCCTTACGCCCTGTGTTGCTGGGTTAGGCTCTGGCTTGCCATGACCCCCAGCCCAAGTGGTTCAGTCAATGTGTGTGTGATGTGTCATCTTCTACCCTAGGGGGTCCACCTAGGAGCTTAAACCTGTGCTGTATATGGTTGGGCTTAGTCTGCATATCTGGGAAGAGTTCCATGTCTTTTTGTGTGATACGGTATTATTTCAGTAATGAGTTGGTTATGAGTACAGCTGTTTATGTGACTGCACTGTTTATTATCTGTACTCTAACACGGGATGAGTTTTATGTCTTACTTATTTGGAATTATTACTAACCTTGAAGGTGGAACCCCTGTGTGTCCTTTTGTTGACTTGTGTGTTAAAAAATACTGCACTTTGGTAGGCAGCTTTCTTTCTTCATTCAACAGATCACTGCCACAATAAACTCCCACAATGAATTTTAATTAGTTCCCAGAGTGACCCCAGATTACTCAAAAATGACCCAAAATCATAAAACCATTATTGTCATTATTGTCGGAAAGGTTAATCACTTTTAAATCACATGTTGCTTGGTAGCAGACCCAATGCTGACCTAACATTGCTTTGAGAAAAGTATCAGCTAAATTGAAACAAATAGAAATAGTAGTCAAAATGACTATACTGTTCTACTGACAGAGGCCATGTCAATGATTAAGTAATATTTGCTATCCTTTTTGTCCACATGAACACACTTAATGAAGTGCTAAAGATATCACATGGGTTACGGACCTTAGGACCGCAACCATAAGAGCGCATGTGAAAATAAAAACAGCTTGATGTACAAGTTTCTGTAGAAAATAACCTCAAGGCACCTTCCCCCTACTTGTGAAGCAGATCACATGGATTAATCACCTTGAGGAGCCACCAATTCAAAATCACAGACACCTCTTGTCGGCAATGACAGGATGTCACCATCACTATCGGGGCAAAGAACTGGAGTTCCATCTGTTCCAATCTTCGCAATCTGAGCTCTGCACTGGCACAGACATCTGGCCCGGGAGAGCTGGAAATGCCTGAATTCAATCCAACAGTCTTGCGAGAAACACTTTCCTTCAACACCTTGGCTACATGTTCATGGTGAAAAAGGTGTATATTATTAAGTTTCTTTAATACTCAAAAAAAGAACAGCAAAATAGTTACAAAATGCAAGTAGTAACAACATTAAGGTCATTCTTTATATTTGATTATTTATGATGGAATTAAGAATTTACAATAATCCATGTTACCCCATATAAACACATTACTGAAAAAACGAATGTAACCAAATGATATATTCACCGAGCTGAAATGTGATGAGTAACAAACTTTTAATAATAATATTCAGAGTATGTCCAAATTTGATTGCTTTCTTTAGAAATTATAATTATAGTTTACAGTTACATTATTTAAGTCTTTTTACTGAACTGCTGCACAAATGTTACCTCTTTGCTAATATATATTTTTGTTACATGCGTCTTGGTTTTTAAATAAGAAATATTTTTACAAAATTCTTCTTGTATCAATCAGTTTATTTGTCAGGGGAGTTGGAAAAATGTCTATTCAGGGTAATTTGTTTTATTAAATAAAAAAGAAGGTGTGAATGTGTTACCTTTTTAGTATATTATGGCTGGACCTTTGAAAGTGAGTAAAATGTTGTGGAAAAAGGCCACTTTAAGCTTAAAATTTTAGGATATCAGCCAGGCTTTAAAAGGCACATTTAAGAATTGGACTGTTGAAGGCTGTCACACTTATTTAGTAGAAGACTCTCTTTGATTACAGGATGCAGCCTTTCTTGAAACACTTAAAAACAAATGTTGGCAGTCAAGACCTCATTTAGAGGACCCCTCTTGAACAAATGCAAATACACACACACACACACACACACACACACACACACACCTTCAGAACCACTTGTCCCATACAGGGTCATGGGGGAACCGGAGCCTACCCGGCAACACAGGGCGTAAGACCGGAGGGGGAGGGGACACACCCAGGACAGGACGCCAGTCCATCACAAGGCACCCCAAGCAGGACTCGAACCCCAGACCCCACCGGAGAGCAGGACCGTGGTCCAACCCACTGCACCACCGCACCCCCCCACCAAATGCAAATATCAACTTCTAATTTTTAACGTTTTTTTTTAAATCTGTTCTGTTCTGAAATCTGTTCTTCTCAATTTTGACTTGTCTGCCTGCCTGGTGCGAATTTCACTGTGTTAAGACCTTCAGACCTTCAACGTTTGCACTGTCTGACAATCTTTTAAATAGACAGTGACCTGACAACCACTTGACTGCTTTAGAAACTGCTTTGTCAGTCCTGGTTATATAAGAAATGCAATGTTACAGTGACCAGAGGGTCAGGATTCAGCTGGCCTCAGGCTCCAACTTCATTTTCCTCCAATTCCAGTCTTAAGAGCTTTATTTAATCTCCTCTGTTACATGATGACCGTTTCCCTGCCCTTATTTTTAAATTACATTCGATGGCAGCCTATGACCTGTTGCCACATCCATATAACCTGTTCAGGTGAGAAAAAGTTGAGTCAGCAGCTGTACAAGAGCACTAGGTGAGGGATACCATCGCTGACACCACTACCAGTTGCTCAAGGCTGAGACAGAGTTCGTCAGTGCGGGAGCAGAACGTTCCAACTGGCAAAACAGGCCATGGTATTTATCAAGGAAAGTGAAAAAGCAGAATCAGACCAATTATGGGCTCCTGGTGAAGGTGAGATGCTGGCAGCTGCTTGACTAAGATTTCCAGTCACCATCACAAAGACGTGTCTATGACTGGACATTGTCTAACTGATTGCTGGAACCAGGCTATACTGTTTTGAGAAAAACACATATGGGAGGGCAATGAGAGGAAGAAGATGAAATTAAGGAACCAGTGAGGCTGTGCCACTTTAAAGGTTGGAGGACAAGGTGTGTGTCCGTTGAAATAGAGTGTTGGGCTTTGCAGGGCAGTCTTTGTATAGGGCCTGTAGTAAGGAAGACTATGAAAGTTCTTATTGAGGCTGTGGAGGAGGCATCTAGATGGCTGTGGATCAGGAGAGGTGAGCTGTTAGTTCAGAGTAGCTCTGCCTGGCTGGCGGCTGAGGTCCGATCAACCATTGCTGGGTGCTTAGGTGAGGATATTTGATGTTGAAAGACCGAAAACACCACATGCCCCCAGGTTACATTATCGATGATGTTTCCAGGTGCATATCAACATGTCTGTGACAAATATTGCACTTCCCCTATGAGGCAACTTGCTGGGAAAGGCACTTTACGCTTATATTTATTTATTTAGCAGACACTTTTGTCCAAAGCAACTTCCAATGAACTCTGTGTAGTGTTATGATCCCACACACCTTTTTCACTGTGGTGACTTACACTGCTAGATACATTACTTACACTGGATCACTCATCCATACATCAGTGGAACACACACACTCTCTCTGGCACTCAAACACTATGGGGGAACCTGAACAACATGTTTTTTGGACTGTGGGAGGAAACCAGAGCACCTGGAGGAAACCCAAATTTAAAAACACAGAGCCACATTTGTGCTTGAAGGAAAAGTACACATTGGTCCCAATAAACTTCCTCATTTTTACCAAAGGAAAAATGTGGAACTCAAACATTTTTCTACAGATTTCACCAGTAGATGTCAGCAAACAGCTTATAAAATGGATACACTGATAATAAATAACAACAACAACACCAATAATGACAATCATTATTTAGCTGATGCCTTTGTCTGGGGATATTTTAAATGTTGTTTGTATGCTATGTCCTATACGGGGTCACGGGGAACCGGAGCCTACCCGGCAACACAGGGCGTAAGGCCGGAGGGGGAGGGGACGCACCCAGGACGGGACACCAGTCCATCGCAAGGCACCCCAAGTGGAACTCGAACCCCAGACCCACCAGAGAGCAGGACCCGGTCCAACCCACTGCACCACCGTGCCTCCACGCCCCCACAATTTACTTATCCATCCTTAATTGCCATACTGGGTTATGTTAGATTTCTTTGAAAGATCCACATCCATTCACTCACCCATTCATTGAGTATAACACACACACACACACACACACACACACACACGAAAATTTGGAGTCCCCAGTTCATCTGAGAAACCGGGACACCCTAGGAAAACCCACACAAATGCAGTGAGATCAGGCAAAATGCACACAGACTGACCTGGACTCGAACCAAAATTCGAACCTAAAGCCCAGTAGCTGCGTGGTGCAAGTGCTGCTCACTGTATCACGTAAATCAGAATTAAATCTTTAAATCTTAACGTTTTACAGAGGAGTATACAGAGCACCATATTCAAAATTCCTTCGTACCAGCTAGTATGATTTATTATGAATAAAGAAATTTTTAAGTCTTTGAAAGAACTTTTTCTTTTTTTTGTAGAACCTCAGTCTAAAGATATTCAGAAAACAATACAAGACTTCTATTTACTATCAATGACCACTTGTCCAAAGTAGGGCCATAATGGTTGGGAATCTCTCCTAGGGTTTGAAGCAGGGACAGGATACCCGTCTATATAAGGGTAATCACACACATTCATCCATTTAGCTGATGCTTTTTCTCTTAAGGCAACATACAATGTTAAGCTGCTTCAAATTATTTACCCATTTATACAGCTGGGTAGTTTTACTGGAGCAATTTAGGGTAAGTACCTTGCTTAAGGGTACTACAGCTAGAAGTAGGATTTAAACTTGCAGCCTTTTGGTCCAAAGGCAGTAGTTCTTACCCCTGGGCTAGCAGATGTTCCATACACCCAAATGCCCACACAATGGGCAATTTAGGGTCAACGCTTCACCTGAAACTTGTCTTTGGTCTATTGGAATTCACTGGAGCAGCAGCCAAAACCCACATGAGCATGGGAAGAATGAAACTCTGCACAAATGATACACATTCGAACCCACAGCCCACCGGATGTAAAGCAGCATGATTCCACCCTGAAACAGAAAAAGGTCATTGGAAAAATTAATAATATATCCCATCATGTCTAATAAATGTATGTGAGGAAAAAATCCAGCAGAAAATGCATTTAGAAATTAAATCCTTCATATAGTTATTATTTATTCATTTAGTTGACACTTTTCTCCCAAGCTGCTTACAACCTTAAATTTGAATGCTAAGCTACTTTACAGTTATTTCCCTATTTTCATAGCTGGGTAATGTTTACTGCTGCAATTCAGAGTAAATCAGGGTTCTTGCTCACACACACCTTATGTCACAGAACCATGAAATGATTCATGTGCATATACTGTATGTCTAAATGGGAATAACACAAAGAAGAAAAATAAGGATGTTAAAGGACAGCACAGTGCCACAGCAAGTAGCACTGCTGTCTCCCAGTTGGTGGTGGGAGAGGATGTGGGTTCGATCACTACTCAGTCTGCGTGGAGTTGCATGTTCTCCCCATGTCTGTGTGGGTTTTCTCTGGGTGCTCTGGTTTCCTCCCATATGCCCAAGAGATGCTGTTCAGGTTCACCCATAGCGTGTGCGTGACAGAGAGAGAGTGTGCTCCACTGATGTATGGATGAGTGACCCAGCTTAAGTAGTGTATCTAGCAGTGTAAGTCACTGCGGTGAATAAGGTGTGTGGGCCAGTAACACTACGTGGAGTTCATTGGAGGTTGTTTGGGAGAAAAGCATCTGCTAAAGAAATAAACAAAAGATTTCAAAGGAAAAATACAGTGGAAATTCTTCATGTTCTTTTACTGAGATACATAGAAATGTCGACCTTGAGCAGATGTTTTTGACTTGGTATTATAAGAAATACAAATGAACATGTATTTTTTCTTAGGAAACTTTATACCAAGTGTTTATACATTTCATATTCATTCCTTTTCAACATATTTCAGCATTTCACCATTAGGTGTCTCTTGTGCCCAACAAATTGGAGAGGAATCCTCTGTCTTCATAATAATAAAACCAAATATTATTTACAGAATTTCTCAGGCATAAATTCCATTTAACACACAAGTTAATCATTACCACTATAGAAAAATCACAGAAGGAATCATATTGGTAATGATGTTAAACACTTAATAATGATTTACGGTGTACATGTAAATACTCAAATTTAGATACCAAAATTATAAAAGGAAATAGATACCGGATTATGCCTTAAAAATTTTAATTGTCCTTGATTTACAACACATATCAACATTATGACACAAATAGTTGAGTCATGTATATATTATATTTTACAGTCCTACACCACAGCACACACTTTTTAAAAAACAAAATCAATATTCACCACCAAAATTTATGGCTGTGGTACCTGGTAATTATTGTTCCAGTGTTGCCGCTGTGAATGATATGTTTTCATTAATTTAACTTGATGAATAATACACAATTTCAACAGATTATTTTTGCCATTTTTAAAATAAATTTGTCATTAACATATTTGTTTAGGAATGAAGGCAATGTGACATTTACTGCCGCACCAACCTTGTAGTTTTTGCACAGATGGATAGACAAATGAATAAATAAACAAGAAGGAAATGATTACTGTAATTACACTATCTATGGGAGTCCTCCGTGGTGGGATTTTGTGAGAGCCCTTACTTAAAGCCTTTAATAATTGTGTGATAATATTTTTTATTCTATTGTGTGCTGTGAAATTTTTAACTGTTATGAAGAATGAAAACAATCCTTTCAGTAATGTCATGGCCTGTGTGTTGTTATGAATAAAGCTGTCTGTTCAATTCCTCTCTACAGGCTTATTCCAGAATAATGTTTAAGGAGAGGTAAGCAGGATATTTACATGTTCCTGCGACCTTTTTTTTTTTTTTCCCGGATAAATCGTTTAAAACATTGCCCAGCCAGAGATGCACTTGAGTACCTTTGTAATTATACAAAAGTTTGGCAATTATGTTTAATCAAAGTGTGTGTCTGTGTGAGGTCACCTTTTTGATCAAATCTGGTTGCAATATTTCAAGTTAAATAGGCCTGCAATTTCAATTTGAATGAAACATAAATTTTAATGTTACATGATTAACATATATAATATGTATATTTATTTTTATTTATTTATTTTTATAACATTTATATATTATGAAGTGACTATATATATATATATATATATATTAAGTAGTTGTAGTTAAGTAAGGAACCAATCAAATCCCTTGGCCTTTTCTGATTCATTGACGTTCCACAACATCTGACTTGCAAACACTTGACATTTGATACAAAGCTATACATCCTCATCACTGGAAACCTGCAATTCAAACCAACAAAGGCACAGTACATAATGTACATGATGTAGCAGCTTGGGCTTAACCTGACAGTCTGAAAGGTCGCAATTTCAATTTCACTCCTTTCACTGCAGCCTTGAACAAGTTATTTACACTGTATGGCTGCAGCAATATAACAATGTTGCATAAAGAGATACGTTATTTAAGTAGCTAATTGTACACATAACATTATAAAACCTCATGGGCAAAATGACTGGATATAGTGGAAAACATGCAAGATGCATTTTAAGGTACAATTTAATCTATAGAAAGTGCAAGATTTGTCCTGACCACAATTATCTTATTCAGATACAATTCAGTTTCTACACTGAGTACACTAAATGCACTTTTTACTGTAGTATTAAGCTTTTGTGTTGTTTCCTGTTCATGCTCTAAGAATAGGGCTACTGGCAAAGCATCACTATGAAATTTGGGGGTGTAACAGGGTCTATACTGAGCGCCCCACTGTAATGTTACAGAAATAGAGGAAATATTGGTCGATCGTATTGCAGACAGCGGATTAAACGTATACCCCTAGTGTTCTGACTGTTGCCTTGTGGTGTCACTCAATTCTAAGAGATGGCAGTTTGGAGCAGGGAAAGTTGAGCAGTGGGAGGCCCTGCATTCGTTGATTTCTTTCAGCATCCATTTCACATCTACTAGATCAAGCCAGGTCTCAAGATGCAGTTTGTAATACATGTTTAGTCCTGCTTGATTGTGTCTCTTATTTTCAGAATTCACATATCCTTTCTTGCAGCTGAATTATATTTGACACGTCCGAACATTGAAACTCATGTAGATTTCTCTTCTGTTGAAGACAAACTTGGTGATTTTTGAAGAATAGCAGGGCAGTATGTGGAAATGGGAATCCCAGTGTGGGACTCTATTTTTATAAAATGTTTTAGACCGAAAGCACATTTGAATCAATGGTACGCTCATCATGTAGCCTTACTTTTACTTTTATCACTGTGCAACAAAACTCTTGGAATTATTATTATTTGTAGCCCTATAATAAAGATATTTGCTAATCAAACAGGAAATAAATGTAGTGCGGAATATAATCTATTATATTAGAATGGCGTTTCAGAAAAATAACCAGACGTTTTTTTTCCTTCACACAATGTATAACTTCATTGCCAGATGATATCTTATGATGTTCTTATGTTGGTGAAATAAATCCATTTATTAGACCTGACTATGCATGAGACAGTTCCATAGTTCTAATGTACCGAAATAATGTGACAGACCATCTGAGAACATGGAAAGCTTCTCTTTTAGAACAGCATTTATATATAAGTTGTTGTTTCTCTGTTGGATCCCTGGAACAATCATTATGTGCAGCTTGAAAAAATTATGTACGACACCTATATTCCTCCTTCAGCATATGTTGAATGAATTATTTTGATTGTTTCATAATGATCTGTCAAGTTTAAGTGATTCTGCTATTTTTCCCTCTGCCAGTCAGTAAGTACAAGTCAGTCAGAAAATCAGAACCAGGCAAAACTACCTGGATTGTGTCACATTGGTGTCAAAATGTCATTCCTGCTTTGATGACAGTTAATTCTTACTCCTTTGCTCTGTATCTACCAGTGGCACGCAGTAATGCGGACCACACACACCTACTGGATTTTTGACCGCACCTGATGAGAGAGATGGAGATGAGAGTCGGCCACACAATTTCAGCAGACCAGATTGTGAAAAATAGTTGCAGTGCAGATCTACAAATGTACTAAGTGTTGTTGCTGTAGCAAGTGAAACTCCCTGCGTTCAGATACGTACTTTGGTTGATTCACTGTTTGTTTTGTGTTACAGTAAAACTCCAAATCCACCATGCACCTTCTGACTCATTGTTATTTTCGGACCAGACACATGTCCACATCAGCACATCAGCATGCCATGGCACTATTTTTTCTATACCAACATAATTAAAAATTCAGATTTCAGTTTTTCTGATTTATTTTACACATTTGTAGAGAATGGTTTTCATTATGAATATGGATATAAAATAGGCCCAAAGAGAAAAGCAAATCGAACAAAGTGTTTCGAACTATGAACTTGTATGCCATAAGCAGACTAAGAAGTGCAGGTGTTCCACAGACATTTAGAGGTTGCAAAGATACAATGGCTGATCTTTGTATACACAATTAAAGCAGCCGAACAAATCAGTGGTGTGTGCAAAATATCGCTGTACACGCTGAGGACTAGACTAACAGTTGGAGACATCACATCAAAGGTCTTGAACTATGTTAATCACTGCACACAAAGATGTGTATCAAATCACAAATGACTAATATGTGTCAGCTATGAATGAGAAGACTAGAGCAATAAACAATCAAATAATCAAAAAATTGTTGCCATAAGCTATGGATTATTCTGCCTTCAGTATGGCCTGGGTAAATAACACCAGATATTGTAGGAAGTACAGTTTCTACATGCAATGACCTCGCTTGAAGCAGTACATTATTAAAATAGTGTAAAACACACTGCATAAGACAATAACTTGTTTGCTCACTACAAAGACACTCCTCCCCCATTCTTGTTACATTCTTAACCATGTTCCCTCAATCAGCCTGTCAAAAACAAGGTACATGCCATCTGCTCTTGCCTTCAAATTCTTTCAAAACAACTTACCACCAGCACTCCCCTGATCATTTATTCTAATTTACCGTGTTCCATGAACTTTACCAGCCACAGGTGCACCTTGTTAATCAGTTGCCTGCAGTGCTATCACTTGCCTGTGCCTTCAAAACACCTCTTGAAGGATTGAAAACCCAACAAAAAATACAAAACAACGTAAATTGTACCAAATCTTGTGCATCAAAGTTTAAGACAGTTCAAGAGCAATTAATGAAAACACTTACCTGGTTGCAGTAAATCTCGGGGGTTTGAACGCTGAATGAGCAAATGCGTAATGTGGGTAAATGGAAATAGCGTGAAAGACCTAAGGGCTTGTCACAAATAAAGAAAAGTATGTCAAGAAACAATAACCTGCTCTAAGCAGTGTGGTGCTTGGCTAAAGAGGACCTATACCAGAACCTAAAAATTTTGAGGAAATTTAAAGGTTATACATAAGGTATAAGGACAAAGCAATGAGAAGTGCAATTGTAAAAGATGTTGAGGGCATTCTCTGATTTAATTAACTGAAAAAACTTTAGGAAAGGCATTAAAGATAATGTAATGCACTCATTTTATTAATCTCTGAGATGAACATTGCTTTGGGGAAAAGCATCTGCTAAATGAATAAATGTAAAGAACTTTGGGAATTTTTTGTAAAATTAAGGAAGAAATTAAGATTTGTCCTCTCCCCAGATTGTTTACATTCAATTCAAGGCAGTTTATTACATTTATGAGGAAACTGGAATTCTACGTGTACTCTTCTGCAGGAGGCTCATGACTCCGCTCATCAATGTCCTGCAGGTTTTAGAGAATGGTATTAATTAGTACCTAGTTGACACCTGAAATACCATGTGAGGTGACAAGGTGCTTCGATAATGACTCCAGTACTGCCACTATCAGCAAAGACTGAACTAAAGCCAGATATCCTTCAAGGGCCGGAGTTATTTAATTTCACCTTAAATTAGAAAAAAGGCAGTAAACAATTTTTTTGTCATTTTTATTTTACTGCACTGCACTGAGTGTTGTAAAATTGTGATGTGGAAAAAGTTAAATAGATTACAGAAAGAGAAAACGTACAGGGGATTTGCGGTGACTCTTCTGCAAGCTTGAAAGGAGACATGAAAACCCATGTGATTCTGTAAAAATATGGAAACTGTACATTTTGAAATTATTACAACAGCAAGTAGTTCGAAACTTATCTGGCAAGCACACGTCCATAGTATTGTGACAGATAGACACATTACTCACTGTTCATAATTGCATTTTCTGCCACTAATTTGTATGTTTTATGTGTCTATTGTAAATAAATCAGACCACGGCAGTATGATTTCTGAATTTTTAGTTCTATGTTTGGGCTGATGTTTTATAATGCTGAGACCTTAGTCAAAAGCATCACATAACATACAACGTTTACACACCAAACCATTGACAATCATTTAACAATTTATAAATGGGTAATTTTTGTATGTATATGTATATTTTATATTACTCAATATAGCTATTCAACAATTTCATTACCCCAGTCAATCAATTTAGGCATAAATTTTTTATACTTGATTTTCCATGCATGACTGGAGTTGAAATTTTGCGGTGAACTGTAAAGCTTTGGTAACCATAGAAAGAAAGAAAGCGAAACCTTGTGTCTACGTGTCCTCATATGTCCTTACCTATATGTCATTGCAAGCACAATGTTCTGTTAAAACCTAAAGCTACAGTCAGTGGACTACATGGTACTTATTTAGTTACTGTACACATTCATAGTGTTCATTTCTGGCAAATAAAATATGTGCTTTGGTTTGCAAGCTTAAATGATCATCTGTCAAATCTTAACTGAAGCTGGAGCTTAAGCATTCCATTGCTGAGGATATTTTGCTTTATATGGCACTGAAAGGGCATCACAGATTACAGGACATTCCCATCCTCCCCAACAGGACTCACAGCAATTCCAAAAAACTCCTCTGATTTTTGTTGCTCCACATCCTCCCCCAACAACAAACACAATTTTTCCTTCCAAACAGAGCTGGAATTATACAAGCTAATTTAGCCAATTAAACACAGGTGTGATGCTAATTCCTCTCTCCCACACTGAGCTCCTGGCAGAAAAAAAGCATAATTATACATCCGTTCTCCATTACCTTCCTTTGCCCATGCACTACATCTGTCTTGCGAAGCACCTTTATGGAGCATCCAGATCTATGCTGATCTGCAGCTTGCTTCACTAAACTTTTTGTTTCTTGTTTCTTATTGCAGTGAAAGCACAGTGATTTCAGGAAGTCCTTCCACATAAATATACTTATCCAATTTAACGTGCAGCAACACTAGTAAATCTTATTTATGCACAGTTACATGTTATAAAATAAAATATTTGTAGTGCATAACATGTAATCATATTTGTCAAAGTTGTTATACTTGTTAATAGTTATATTTGTGCAATTACATCTAATTAATTAATAATTAATTTATGACTCAGCATTAAGTTTATGTATATTTATAGATTTCTATCTATTCTCAATAAAGTCCTAATTGGGATTTATAGACATATTTATTGTAAATCATATTTGTACCTCTCATTAATTAATTTAATTGAAGTGTATGGGAGAATACTAAAGGAAAGGGGTTGGTGTAATTCAGATAAAAGCTTAAAAAATTAACCGTTTTGTTTTTTTAATTGTAAAATAAAGAATGAGGAATTAATGGCCTAGCACTATAGTCGTGACCATCTCCTTTCTCTGATTGATTTTAACTGTTGCAAATATAAGTGGGACAGTTCGCACCACCGTGTTTAATTTGGAGAGCTCCCTGTGCTATCAAGGTGTCACTGTTGAGAAGCTGTGGGATGAGCATTAATGCAATGCTTTCAAAAATATGGCTTCTCTGGTTTTGATGATCTCGGCCATTAGCCATCTTTGCACTAGCTGCAATTAAGCACAAAAGAGACAAATGCTTGCATGTTTTTGAGAGATGTTAGCCTTTTACTGTCCTCTTAGCTAAATCCATACCACACGCACAACAGCACATAAAACAGCCATGCAGAAGGAAGAAAGACACGCTTACACTGAATTACTCGTTGTACAAACACATTATGTATGGAGAGGGAAGGTATGCACCTGAGACAGCAACTTTATCATTATTTTCTGTTACTCATATTATGATAGATCTAGCAGCCATGAGCCTGATTCCATCTCTCCACATCTTCTGCAAAAAAAGGTTAAAAAATGGATATGATTATGAGGCTGTAGGAACTGTGAACTAACCTCTGAAATTGAAAGTTATTTGGGATTCTCCCTTGAAAGAAGTCAAATTAAATGATAGCGTCCCTAGTTAGTAGTGACTTTCAATATTCGGAATGCTGTGGGGAATAGTGGATTGACTCGGACCTGGTGAGGACGGCTTCTCGATGCACATTTGTAACAGCTTGTGATATCTCATCTCATGGGGCTTGAAGAAATTGCTGTCTACAGAAGCCAAATAATTCTGTCTCTTTGACCCGAAGGACAGGCGAGACTAATTATCGGCTATAGCACTCTACTCACTGGGGTCCCCGTGTCGCCACTCCAGTCTTGAGTTGTCACCCCCTCGGTGTCCCCCAATGAAAATTGAGTTGTCTACAAAGTGATAAAATGTGCCTGTTAATCTGAAATGTGACAAATCCCAGAGCCTAGAGAAAAGCCTGAACACCAATGGAAAAACTAAACACAAGGGGGTTATTGGTTGGTCTTTCTCTTCTCTTTTTCCATTGAATAAATCGAAATTGGATTTTACATATTATTCTCTACAATCTATATGTGTAGCTCTTTCTGCTTGGGAAAGCTACATATCCTTCTTTAATATTCATAGAAAAAACACAGCTAATGACTTTAAAGCCTGATGGCATTTACGAAAGTAGCTAAAGCAGGGTTTTGTTGCGGTTTTGCATATTCTAATAAAAACAGCGATCTTGAAGTGAAAAGGATGGTGTAATAAGCTTTTTAAAACATATTGCAGTCATGTAGGCCTAACGGAACACTACTGCCTCAGGACAAATAGTAGCAAATATTTTAACGGAACAGATGGAAATCCAGCAACATCACAGATGGGTGATGTGTTTGGACTGGCAATAATAGGGCCAGACAAATAGGGTTCAGTTACTGAGGGAGCTGGAGAAGAGAAGGTGAGTTCTGCTTGAGGCTCTCCTTTGTCAGCCTTTTAGAAATGAGATAAGAAGAAAGCAGTGCCTTTGACAGACAATTCCAAAGTGTCCATGTATGGCAGGGTGGTTATCGCTGGTTAAGGTGTTCCCCACTGAAGAAGGAAGACTCTTGTAAAGGGTGAAATAAAAACAAACACAAAGAACAATTAGTGAATGGAAGAGTAGAGGATGTCAGATTGATGATAAAAACTTTGACCTATAATAAAATTAACTTTTCATTCATCATTTATTGTGACTGTTAATTTCATTCATTCATTCATTCATTCATTCATTCATTCATACAAACAGCAGGGATTTAGCGGGAAGACAGGAAGATTGAAAATATAACATTCGATTAGGCATTTGCGCTGGTTAACAAATAGTATATAGTCGCAAGACAAAAGCTAATTATCTACACAAAGACATTTGTGCTTAAATTTAGCTCTACTCACATCAGCTCAAACAAAGGCTTAAATGGATTTTTTAAAAAATATATTTACTTAACAATTAGCTTACTTATAAATATTTTATTCATTGTGCAATTTATTAGTCATTTCAACTTTCCAACCTTTACATTTCCAGTCAGGGCACAGACTACACCCCCCCTTTTTCTTTTTATTTACACAAAAAGGACTTTTCATGTACCCATAATGACTTCTCTTTATAATGAATTAATGAACGAGTTTCATAGATGTGTGCATGAATTTTCAAATGTGCTGTTCAGTAAAATCTAATTTGAGAGAAAGTGGCAACCCAGCTGTTCTTTTGATAGAGATTAACCAAAACATGGATTCTTTCAACTAAACACACATAGTCCATCTTCATCTACACATGAATAGCCCTTTTCTCGCAGGCAGGGATGTAATTAAAACGGAGTGTGCGGAGGTAGGGGTAATTTTCAGTCAGTTTCTTGAACTTGTAAAAGCAGGTAGCGAGAAATGATTGCAGCGTTCACAAGGTGTTCAGCAGCTCACAATGTCCCTGCTTTGTGTTTCAACTTCCAGCAGCAGGCGTGCAGATGAGCGCAGACAAAAAAAAAAAAAAAAAAAAAAAAAAAAAAAACATACATTATGCAAACAAAAAGAATGAATATTCAACACATTAGTATGCAATGGGTACATCAGCTGTGTGAGATTGTGTGTTTCATAGCAACCGCTCTTGGCAGGGCATGAGGAGGATCTCTGCTGTGAATGGTTGTACAGATGTAGACTGGCAGCATGGATTCAAACAGACTAATACAGTTGTATGAGCAATAGAGAAGCATTAATACTGTGGTTTGGAAACAGTCCAGACAGACAGTTGTACTAAAGGCCGGTGAACAAAGGCAAGCTTTACTCTCACTGACTTAACATTATGTATTGTCTGCAACATAATGTATTAAGTTAAAGTTAAATTTTTATTTGCAGAGCAATAAAATTAATGCTACAGATATCTTATCGTGCACATTGAAAACTGTTGTCAAAGCATTGCTAATAGGCAGGGTGTAGATGATATCCCTTTCGCTGCATGTTGATATCTGAATTCCACTTATGAAAAATTCGAAAGCTTTGCAAAATATGTTTAGTCAAAAGAATTATGTCAGGCAATCATTTTAATGGTTCTACATTAAGAACTTTTGGCTTCTGTATGTGTCCACCAGTTTCCCGAACAAAAGATTTTGTAATTTTAACTGCCCTTTGGAATTTTACAAATGTCATTTTTATGACACCAAGGTATCAAAACTGATTCATTTGTGATTTTTTCTTTCATTGTATTAATACTATGTCAAGCTAAGTGAAAGAATGATTAAAAAGCAGTAATACGTGCTATTTTTTATTTCTTCAAGGGTACGACAGCAGGACTGGGGATTCAAATCCAGGACCTTCAGACTGCAAACCAGTAGCTTTAGTAAACAAAACGAACCAGCTCCTCCTCATGTTATGAATAATGAATTCTTGAAGATACTAACATTCTTTACAGATGATCGACCGTAATCCCAACTAGAGTGTATCCTGCCAACAGGGTAGTAGTTTGTCAAGAAGGCAAGAAAAATCGTCTGTAGAAATAGTCTCAAGAACTACCCTGGCATTCCCAGGCTAGTTGAGACATATAACCTCTCCAGCATGTCCTGAATCTCCTCCTGGCATGTTCTTGGTGTAGGTCCAGTGGAAGACAGCTGGGAGGTATTTTTGCAGCACACCTGAACTGACTCTACTAAGTCCTTTGCAAGGTCATGACAATACTGTTCTGTTTAAATTAGATGCTGGAGCACAAGTTAACAGGATCTCCAGTTGGACCAATAAAAGTGCACTGAAATTGAGATTGTGAAAAAATGATGAAACATACTGGCTGCTCAGGTGCTAATATTCTAGGATAAATGTGTGGGCAAAATTACATATAAGAATATAGTTAACACTCTAATTTAATGTTGTTTCAATGAAAGTCCAGGCTATTTTGGACTATCTGCTTGAGAGAGACCAAACTTGGTCAAGAAATTTCATCACTAAAAATGAGATAAACAGTTAGGAATTTATGAAGAAGAAACACAAGGGTTATTATGGAATACAAGAAAACAACACCTGAAGTTATGTCCTGACCATTGATAAACCACAGCCGAGCAGAAACTTTTGCTGAAATTTTCCAACCTGCCAAAATAACAGTTCAATGATCCAAGCGTACCATTAAAACCACATGCAGTACCTCAGAAGCCTTTTTAGAAGCAAGGCGCTTTACATGTAGTAACAAAGATTTGTTTATTGTAACAGATTATTACTCCACGTATTGAGAAGTTTTCATGCAAAGTACAACAGTAGAGAACGTGAGATGAAGTATGAACTAAGTGCCAGTTTATGTTTTCACTGGTTATGATCCAACGAGAGCTTCGCAGACTTTGGAAATGCCCAGAAATTTGTCCACAGAACCCGAAGTCCACATTTTCCAAAGTTCAACGGTTTGACAGGGAAGACAGTTGAGATTAGGCAAAAACTGATTATGCAGAAAACAGACAGTTTATACAAAAAACTGCTTGTATATCCATGCACTGAGTGTGGTTTTTCTTTTACCTCCTAATGGAACGTTGGATTTGCCAGACCCTAACTGCATGAAAGGACCTACTGAAAACAGAGGAAAGTGAAAAAGCATGAAAGTGTAAATTACAAAAAGCACAACAGAATGTCTGCTTCAACAAAATAGGGGATAGCTGGTTAGTAGTGGTTAGAGCTGGTGCCTTGGACCCAAAGGTTGGAGGTTTGATTTTCACCTCCAGCTGTAGTACCCTTGAGAATGTACTTACCCTAAAAAATTGCTCCAGTAATATTATCCAGCTATACAAATGGGTCAGTAATTGTAGGTAGACTAACTAAAATTGCAAGTTGCTTTGGAGAAAAGTGTCAGTTGAATGTGTTAATGTAATATATAAATATACATAATCTACTGGAGTTGCACTGAGGGTGATAACATGAGGGGATCTGCTAAAGGTCCATAGTCAGGTTTCACAAAGAAAATCTATTTGTTGAAGATACATCCTTTCTAATGTCAGGAGTTGAACCTAAGAAAATCGGGCTGTAATAGGAACAGACCAGAAAAGCTGTGTGAAAAAAGTGATTTCCTCTAAACTTAGTCAACCTGATGTAAGGGATAATTAGAGACAGGTGTTAGAATACAATCAGGTCTGATTAGGCCAAAACTCTGTGAGTTGAAGCTGAAGTGATGCTGGGTCATGCAGTAAGACAGTGATCCCAAAAACCCAATAAAGTCAACAACAGAATGGCATGAACGAACAAACAAACAAACAATTATGGAATAGTCCAGTCAAAGTCCTGACCTAAATAACACATTAGATTGTTTAAATGCATGCATGTTCTTCTAGAGTTCACCATGTTACTGAGCAACACTCATAAACGCTGTGGAAGTGAACTGAATTAAAGAGCTCTTGCTCAGTGTGGGTGGGTTTTACTACCATCAATTAGTTGCATGAAAATATGTCACATTTGCTGCGCAACTAAAAGAATATTTGGAAGATAGCATTTTCTTTGGCAGAGGAATTGAAGACAATACCATTGATAAATAAACTGGAATCCTGCAATCAACTGTAATCCCACTTGCCTAACTTAGCGTTCAGTGTTTAGGCTCTGGACTTGTACAACCCAGCACTGGATATGACATTAGAGATAGTAAATAAATGTTAAACTGGAAAATTTATAAATCGATTGTCATAGTCAGTGCATTAATAATGTATGATCCAATGTATCCTGTATAAACACATTGTGGGGTTCTAGCATTAGTTTAAAAATATACAATGAGTCTATGCCAAATTTAGTACTTGTGGACAACCTTCTGGGGATGGAATCAAACAAACCGGATAGAGATGCAAATTGCTTGCCCATACTATATATTTCCTCGCGATTTAATTCTTGCTTCTCCAATTCACAAACTTTCTGCAGAAGAGACTTGATTACATCAAAATAGAACCTTTAGACCTGAAGTGGAAAACATCCTTTATGTGCTCTTGGGAAACAGTACTCAAACAAGATGCCAAAGAGATTTGACTTTGGATGCAAATTAGGAGTACTACACTGCACTAAGGACTAATTACCAAATCATGGACATTTTCTGTATGCTTGATTATTTTGAATGACATAATTCTATTTTCATTTTTCCCAATGTGTTAATATCAGGCATTAGTCTTTTTAACTGCACAGGCCAATTGGCAGATGTCCCCCTTTATTTTGACCCTGTAAACCCATAGGCTTATGTGCCTTCTGCTCTCATTCATATCATATAAACATTTTCCTTGTGAAGCCCCTTTGGGATAATGACCTGCATGGACAGCAAAGCTCTTAATTGAAATCAACATGAAGATAAGCATGTTCCCTGCACTTGAGTCTGGCTGATCCCCAGGATCACTACACCAAGCAGAAGAAGCAAGAAAAAAGAGAAAAAAAAACTGAAAAATACTGGATATTATAATCTGTGCTGTGTAATAGTAAAAGTTTTATGTGGATTAAAACATACACAGCTATATTTCTAAGTCAATAATCTTTTGCAGATTAATACCATATTTGCCAAGTCACCAGACATCCTGAGAATTTCTACTGTGACATGGAGAGAGGGATCAATGGCACAGCAGCACTGTGAGCAGTCCTGTTCATGCATACCTCCACCTGATTCCTTCATTACCGAAAGGCATAAACAAATCTGGAAAGGACAGACTAGGGCAGTTGGATTGAGAAAGCATATAAACTTCACACCTTTTTCTTTCAGACTTAGAGGAAAAACATTACTTTGAATATGAACTTGGCAAAATCAACCACCACACAACTTGAGCGGCCACCCATAGCCTGGTGTGGCTTCTCCTGTGCATCCGAATTGTCTCTTAGCCATTTGCCTACTTACAAAGACCTCTCAGACCTTGAGATGTTTTGCCACAGTGTATATTTAATGAGCTGTACAACAGAAAAATAATAAATAATACTTAATAAAGCCTTACCTACCAGTTTCAAACAAAGTAATAACATACATAAAACTCTTGAAAGGCAATGTCAGTACAAATAATGCTTTATATAACTCATTGAAAAGCAGCTTCTCTTAACACTTAATAATAAAGACGTGTTACAACTATAACGGGACAAAACTGATGAAAGGAAAGAGCGGTTAAAAAAGAGAACATGTAAATGTGTAATGTTCATGTGATTTTGAACATATTGATTTTAAACCTGGTTATAAACCACAGTTGTTGAGTTGATATTCTTGGTTTGATTTTCTAAGATTGTGTTTAAATGAAAGCAATTTTAGATGCTTCTGTAGTGGCACTGGACAATGGAGATAAGTAGATCCAACTGCGTGTTAATTTCTCGGGTGTGAATTCTGAATAGATGGGAAAACTTCAGACTTTCGGGAGCACTTAGGAGCAATACGGGCACAACACAAATTGGACACAAACCCCTGCACATGTAGAGAGCAATCTCAGTCCTTTTAAGCACATCTTAATGGTTTGAAAAGGCACAGGTGTGCTCATGGCAGTCAAGAAGGGGGATTTCTCTGCTGGTGAGAGGTGACTAGTGAATGGTTCTAGACACTCATTTAAGCCATGAGGGGGATCAACCACAAGAATGAGATGTAAATGAATCTTCTGAAAATGAAAGGGTCCAAAATGTTCAGAGGGTTTACCCACAAGCATTCTTCAAGTCTGTAACCTTTCCAGTTTATGAGATAAAAGAATAAACTGACCTGTTGCTTTGAGTCAAAAAGGAACCGAGTGCATAGGCTGGTAAACTGTTATCCATGATTGGGGGAGGCCTCTCTCCTAGTAGCAGCATGTGGGAAATACTGGTAACAGAAGGCTTTAGGACAGAGATGTGGAATGTTGGTAAAATACGGTGATGCAACACGGAACACAAAAGCTTAACACAATAGACAAAAGAAGGGTATCTATGATGGCGATACCCATTTGAGTAAATTGAATAGTTCAATGAACTGGGTAGTTTACTTGAGGGAAGGTTCTAGGAAGTCTCAGGGGGCACTCAAGATTGTTCCTCTGGGCTCTATCCTTCATAATTGACAAAATAATAGAAGCAACCTTTCAAGTAATCTGGAGTTGAAGAGGGAATAGGCTAAATATATAGTTAAGCTATCAATGGGAGGATGAGATGCTCCAGGTGAAGATTCATGGAAGACAGAGTGATAGGGCTTTAGCAATGAAATGTGGAAAGTGGGACATTGAAGAGGTAGTTGCAACTGGTAGGTGACAGAGTTTGATCTCATGGCAATCTTGAATGGACCTATGAATCTGGGTCTTAATGTTCTGGATGGGAGTTTCAGTTTCATACATTGAGTGGAGAACAATGCCCTTTGCCCTGGTTGAGAGAACACCATCTAATACTTTTTGTCTGCCTACATATTTTGTGACTGAGCTCTCTGTTTTTCGACATGGAGTTAGTACTACACCCCAATTCTTCTCGTAATTGTGAAAACATACATAGGAAAGTGGTATTAAATAACATTCTCTAAACACATTTTTGTGAGTGAAATGTTTGTATCATAGGGGTAATGATTGTACTTGTAGAATGGCAATATAGGCGAAATTAACTGAATTGAGTAAATGAGGCATACAAACTATTTATAAAGCAGGTGCTTGTGGTCCTTGAAATAATTAAGCAAATATTATTCTATTAAGCTTCAGGTTTCCATAGCAATTCTGGCCTTAGTTTTTAATTACATTTTCCCTATGTGTTTTTAAAGGCGAGGCAGGAATTTTACACATTTAACAGAAATATTGGTGAACCTTTTGTACCTTAGGAACACAATTTATGTTTTCCATTTACATTAATGGTAATTAAGAGTTCTTTTTACGAGATTTTACTGAGATTTTCCTTATAACACCTCTATAAGCATTATTTGACAACTGACGAACTTTACTGAACAATAATAAATGTTTATGCTGACTGACATAAACTGTCATTAGGATACATTATACCACATTTGATGTAGAAACGACACTGGTCCTTGTAACAAATGTCACAGCTTTCAGTCGGAATAAGATGTCCTTGAGAAATGCTATGACACATTCAGTGTTAAAATGACATAGACAGTAATGTGTCAGCTAAATGAATAAATAATGCTACTTGAAAAAACGCCTTCATTATGTCAAAATATCTTAGGTTATCACAAATAACAAACAGTAGGTGTGTAATTTAAACAGGTGGAAGAATTTGTCAAGGCAGCATAAACAGGAATGCAATGTTATGAGAAATGATGGGTCTTTTTCCCTCGCCATCTCATTTAAAGAGACTGATAATTCAAATGAAATAATGGCATTGTGTTATTTGTAGTAAAAAACATTAGGATTGAAATTGAAACATGTAACACAGGTATGTAAAATTACAAGGTTTTTGCAAGGTTACAAGGTTTTACAGGCAAATTACAATGTGTCACAAAATCAAGAGAAAGAAGTAGGCTACCCCTCAGAGTGAGAACCTACACAAATGTAAGGTAAAATAAATTCCCACACAGGGCATCACTATGACCCATTGCAACTGTAAAGTACATCTGCTCTATACTCCTCCTCGCTCTATCACCCAGTCATCTGAAGTTTCAAGTCAGTGTAACTTTCAATTTGGGCTGCACTTTTTGAAAAAACCTGAATGAACGTCTAAATTATCGCAGCCATCGATTTATCTCTTATGGTATGCAAGTATATTAATTATTGATTTTGTAATGCTTAAATTAAAATTTTACTTTTAAAAACTGCTCAAAAAAAATTTTAGGGACATGGTAATACGGACACTGGAGAACTTACTCATTTCGCCTCGCTCCTTCGTTAAGAGTTTGGGAGTAACGATTGACGCGAGTCTGTCATTCTCTCAACATATCGAAACCACAACTCGTTCCTGCAGATACATCCTGCATAATATTCATAGGATCCGTTCCTACCTCACAACTGACTCTGCTCAACTACTTGTCCAGGCCACGGTGACATCCCATCTGGACTACTGCAACTCTCTCCTGTGTGGGCTTCCTGCTAATGCCATCAAACCTCTGCAGCTTCTACAGAATTCTGCTGCACAAGTTGTGTTTGATTTGCCGAAGCGTTCCCACGTATTTCCTCTACTTATTTCTCTGCACTGGCTTCCTATAGCTGCCCGAATCAAATTCAAAACCCTGGTTATTGTGTACAAATGCATCAATAGAACTGCTCCCAGCTATTTACAAGACTTAATCAACCACTACACCCCAGCCAGGCCCCTTCACTCATCTGCTTCAGCTCGCTTGGTGGTCCCGTGCACGAAAGGTAAAGTGCGGAGGTTCTCCGTTCTGGGTCCATTGTGGTGGAATGACCTTCCCCTGTCACTCAGAACTGCAGAAACTCTGTCTATATTCAAGAAGAGTCTGAAAAGTCACCTTTTCCAGATCCACTTCGCCCAAGATCTCTTCAGCTCATCTATGGTGTAACTGTTCACGCATCGTAACTCCAGAAGCATCCCCAGATACAACCTTTATTCAGCCACTACTCTGGTATTGTACTGCTCATTTGTGTATCTTATAATATTTAACAAAAAAAAAAAAATTGGTGGGAGGGTATTGAGATTTGTCTATCCTGTGTTTTATGCACCTACTTGAACGATGAACCTCGGTGCAGCAAGTGGTAGGTAGCAAATTAGGTTTGCTTGAGACTTTCATGTCTGCAGCTATGTCTCCTCCTCTTAATGTAATGCATAAATTGTACTTTTGCTGAGATGTACGTCACTTTGGAAAAAAGCATCTGCTAAATGAATAAATGTAAATGTAATTAATATCTTTAGTAAAATCTAATTCTTATGATTCTGATACCAAAAAGCTCACATTATTCAACACAAGAATATAAAAATGGTATTTCAAGTTGAAAATACAGCATGGAATAAGATACAGTATGAATAAATTCACGAGCCACTAAAACACACTGTAGTTCCGGATCAAATTCACGACCCTGGTTATGGCCTATAAATGCATCAATAAACTGCTCCCAGTTATCTACAAGACTCGATCATTCGTTACATGCCAACCAGACTGCTACGCTCTTCCACATCTGCCTGCTCGGTGGTCCCGCACATGAAAGGTAAGGTATGGAGGTTCTCGTTTCTGGCTCCGTTGTGGTGGAACGACCTCCCCTCCTGCTCAGAACTGCTGAATCCTTGTCCACATTTAAAAAGGGTCTTAAAACTCATCTCTTCCGGACTCACTTCGACAATGATCTGTTTAGCTCATGTAAGGTATAAATGTTCATGATCATGCTCAGATAAATCCTTTACAGAGCTACTCCTGCAATGTTATGTAAATGTTTAAATGTATCTCAAAAAAAAAAAAAAATCTATTAGGAAGGTGATTAGGAATTGGCAATATTGTGGTAAAATTTTATGCACCTACTTGTGTGAGGAATGTTGGTGAATATGGAGAAAGAAACAAACTAACTGTTCTTAAGAGTCACACATCTGTAGCCATGTCTCTTTCTCCTAATGTAATGCACAAATTATATTTTCTATTAGATGTACGACCCTTTGGAGACAAGCATCTGCAGAATGAATAAATGTAAATGTAACGTAGTTATTGATAGTTCAGACGGCTACCATTGGCAGGCCTTCATTATGGCGGAATGTGCTTACCGCAGCTTGAAAGCAAATTTTGACATTTGTCAAATCCTGGTCACAACGTATCAATGGTGACTTATTTCAAATAACACGAAAATGTAAGAAAGTTTTGGTAAACACTAAGAATGGAAAGAGAAATAAAACTTCATGACTAGCAGGTGGTGTCATTCATATAATCTAAATGTTTTCAGTTTGAATCTGGCTGCTTGCTTTTTACTTCTTACCCTAGGTACTTACATTGGATGCTACAGTAAGAATATCCTGCTATATAAACAAGAAAATAACTTCACACACTTCGTGCAGAAAAAAATTGTAAGTTGCCATTCTGGGATCACACAAACTGGAGACTATGGGGATCACAGTTAGTGTACTGTTTTGCAGAACCAGCTGAAACTGCTGAAGATTTAAGGTACTGTGTCTGCAGGAGCTACATCTCTCCAAGGATGCCCTGGGCCTGTGAGAAAGTATAATATAAACAACCTGCTGTGGCTGCAGTGAATGAGACTTGTATGAAAAAGGGTAGCATCTGGGAAAAAAACAATAAATCCCAAGTCTTGATGTCCTGTCATTGTCTGGTTCCAAAGCACTGGGATTCACCACCATGAACACCTGGACTGAACACCTTGGACAATGGCTTAAATGTGAAATTAAACAATCTGAAGCATGAGTGTAGAAAGAGAAATTTGTTTCAATGATGTATTTGCACGGGGGTGCGGTGGCGCAGTGGCGCAGTGGCGCAGTGGGTTGGACCACAGTCCTGCTCTCCAGTGGGTCGGGGGTTTGAGTCCCGCTTGGGGTGCCTTGCGGCGGACTGGCGTCCCGTCCTGGGTGTGTCCCCTCCCCCTCCGGCCTTACGCCCTGTGTTGCCGGGTTAGGCTCCGGTTCCCCTTGGCCCTGTATGGGACAAGAGGTTCTGAAAATGTATGTGTGTGATATATTTGCAAAAAATATTGCAAAAAAATCAATAATATATTTAAATAAATTTAATAAAACCTACCTTAAAATGCTGTTGAATGTATACGGTAACTTTATTTCTAATGTGTGCCATTGTAGCCTAAGCCATGACTCTACTCAGTGATAAACTATGGCCATGGTGCATTCAAATTCGTTTCCCTTTTCCACTTTGGTATTCCACTGAATTATACATTTCAACATGCTCAGTACTCTCTCTCACTCACACACACACACACACACACACACACACACACACACACACACACAGGCTGAAACCACTTGTCCTGAGGAGGGTTGCGGTGAGCCGGAGCCTAACCTGGCAGCACAGGGCGTAAGGGACACATCCAGGATGGGACACTGGTCTGTCGCAAGGCACCCCAAGTGGGATGCGAACCTCAGACCCACCAGAAAGCAGGACCCGGCCAAACCCGCTGCGCCACCGTGCCCCCCATATATACTCATTACTACATTTCTTAAACTGCTAGCAAATGACATTAAAAACTCATAAGGCTTTTTCTCTGTAACTGCAAAAATTTCTGTTCACTACCCATAAGCACCTACTTCAGTCACATCAAACTACTTCACTAATAGTGCCTCTTAAAACTTGATCCCCGCTCAGTCTGCGTGGAGTTTGCATGTTCTCCCCGTGTCTGTGTGGGTTTCCTCCGGGTGCTCTGGTTTCCTCCCACAGTCCAAAGACATGCTATTCAGGTTCCCCATAGCGTGTGAGTGACAGAGAGAGTGTGTGTGTGTTCCACTGATGTATGGATGAGTGACCCATTGCAGGTAGTGTATCTAGCAGTATAAGTCACCTTGGTGAATAAGGTGTGTGGGCTGATAACACTACACAGAGTTCATCTGAAGTTGCTTTGGAGAAAAGCGTCTGCTGAATAAATTAATGTTAATTCCAATCCAACAGCAGAACTCATCCTTTATCAAGCATCTGCTAAGTAAATAAATGTAAATGCTGCCTGAATGTGTCACGATTCAGAGGACACCATACCTACAGCCATGTCATCCCAGGAAGAGAAATAACAAACGTACCAGTCATGACTGCTAATTTAACCAAACCGAGGATATATTCTTTCCGAAGAGCAACATGTACATGACAGGCACATTTCTTGAAGGGGGTGAAGAAAATGCAAGATTCAGTGTCTTACTATCAGTCATGATTCAAACAGAAGACAGAAAATAATTTGAAAACAAAATCACATTTCCAAACCTGTTCATATTACAATAGATTACTGGCAAGAATGTAATTTTGAGATAGAGAAAAGCACAAAGTACCGCAGTGCATGAATGTCTATCATTTTAATTCTAAAAGTGTCATAACACACCTTAAGGATTGCATATTTCAACTGAATACCGTGTCATTTGACATCCAAAATGACACAGATTTAATTCCAAAATTAAACGGAATCTCTATGATTGTTTGTCAGTTCATATAAACAGTGTTAAAAGTTTACCAGTTAATTGTATCGTGGTTATGAGCATGTGATGCAATGGGTTTGGCTGGGTTCTGCTCTCTGGTGAGTCTGGGGTTCGAGTCCCGCTTGAGGTGCCTTGTGATGGACTGGCATCCCTTCCTGGGTGTCCCCCCTCCCCCTCCAGCCTTTCACCCTGTGTTGCCCGGTTAGGCTCCAGGTCCCCACGACCCCGTATGGGACAAGCGGTTTTAGATGATGTGTGGGTTAGGAGCATGGTGATGCAGCGGGTTTGGCCGGATTTTGCTCTCTGGTGGGTCTGAGGTTCGAGTCCCGCTTGGGGTGCCTTCTAACGAACTGGTGTCCCTTCCTGGGTGTGTCCCATCCCCCTCCAGCCTTATGCCCTGTATTGCTGGGTTAGGCTCAGATTCGCCGCGGCTTCAGCAAGTGTGTGTGTGAGTTATGAGCACATTTTGTACATTATGAGAACTACCTTTCAATGAAAGCTATCAGTTATTGCACACATTGCAGAAAACACAAATAAATAAATGAAATGTATTCCTTTGTATTCCTCATGTGCAAGAGCCTTCGTGCCTTTTGACTTACTGCTTTTGCTAATTACTTTTCTGTTGGAAAAGACAATTTACATTTCATATCATCCTGTTCTAGTGACTTTTGTCCTTGGGTGAGGCTTCCTACACCTCCCTTTAAGGAAGTGCTTTGCAGTGACACCGACTAACCTCAAATATTCCTTTGACTCGTATGAGTGTGGTGCCTTCACGAGACTGTGCACTAATGGTGGTTAATTTAATGAAGAGTGTGTTCCACTGATGTATGGATGAGTGACCCAGTGTAAGTAATGTATCTAGCAGTGTCAGTCACCTTGGTGAAAAAGGTATGTGGGCTGATAATACTACATAGAGTTTGTTGGAAGTCGCTTTGGAGGAAAGCATCTGATAAATACAGCTGTAGTGATGCTGTTAGTTCCCTTATGATTATTCTTACCTAACTCTGCTTCTTCACACAATTTTCAAAGGTCTTTGGGTCTTTTTTTTTTTTTTGGATCACACACACACACACATTTTCAGAACCGCTTGTCCCATACAGGGTCACGGGGAACCGGAGCCTACCCGGCAACACAGGGCGTAAGGCCAGAGGGGGAGGGGACACACCCAGGACGGGACGCCAGTCCGTCGCAAGGCACCCCAAGCGGGACTCGAACCCCAGACCCACCGGAGAGCAGGACTGCGGTCCAACCCACTGCGCCACCGCACCCCCTTTTTTTGGATCAACACTTCATTATAAATAATTTTCTGAACCTGGACTCACCTTACATCTTTCTTTGTGTGATTAAAGCTGAATCCTGTGTAAAATAGAAGAGGACCATGACATGTCTCCTGTGTTGATGATGCACCCTTCTATCCAAAGAACATCGAAACATCAGTTTCAGTAGATTTACCAGCGATAGCCTATTATAACCCTTAATGTTATAAAATCAGTCTCTCTAAATCCCTGGCTATGCAACTTTGCTTTTATTGCTGCTATCCTGGATATCTAGGAATCACCTCTGACCTCTGTCAGCTGCACAATGCCAACTAATTACCACTGAAAAGGAAGGTTACAAAGCACCTGGCTGCATGAACAACTTTGCCTATTTCATTGTTTTGGAGAATTAATGTTATTAGGATCAAAACTTTACTGTTTGTTTAATTCATTCCATAATCTGGCCTCTGATTAATTTGGTGAAAAATTAAAAAACAGATGAATTGATCGCCGTATTTTTCGGGAACAATGAAATTCCCCAAATTAAACTGAAAAATTTTCACATCTTTGAGAGATGGGTAGCGTTTATATTCTAAATATGAAGTTTTATTACAAGGCTGTACACATTAAGCACATGATTAACTGGACTATCAATTGGTACTTTTTTACCCATGACTGCTGAAATTCAGAAGTTCAAGATTTGTAACTTGTGTTATGAACATCCATGTTATGAATTTTTTGAATGTACCGATATTTTCAGTTTGTCTGATTATGTTTAATTGCTTATGTTTAATTCTTTTACTGTTTATTCTCTAAATATTCTATTTGGATACATTGAGGTATGAAGCTATTTTGTTCAACTGTTACTGACTGTGACATAGTGAGTGGACTTACAAACAAATCTGAGTTACCAACAGACTTCCGGTCTCAGTTGTATTAGAGTTAGGGTTAACATGTGGTATAAGTATATTTGGGGATTTTAACTAGGCTATCATTATAGTCTCCTATTTCTTTTAATCCAGATCACCCCTAGGCAGTTATATACACTGGGCTCCATGAAAGTGTGTGCAAAATGGTAGTGGATATATCATGTGATTCTATATACAATGGCTGCTGGAAACAATATATAAGAAGAAATGGATTTGATGAAGCCTAGAACAAATTTCCCCTTTAGAATGATGGATACACACACATACACATTTTCAGAACCGCTCGTCCCATACGGGGTTGTGGGGGAACCGGAGCCTACCCGGCAACACAGGGCGTAAGGCTGGAAGGGGAGGGGACACACCCAGGACGGGACACCAGTCCGTCGCAAGGCACCCCAAGCGGGACTCGAACCCCAGACCCACCGGAGAGCAGGACTGTGGGCCAACCCACTGTGCCACCGCACCCCCTTTATGATGGATAATATTATAAGAATTGTAAATTGCAAGCAAATTCAATCTGTACCCCAAAGAGATGCATAATGAGCAGTCAGGTCTCATGGAAGTGCCTTATCAGAAAACACATTTCAATTCAAAATATGTGTCTTTGTGATATTGAGCATCAGGGAAGGCAAACAAATTTCCGTGACTTCCTCTGTGCATGTCAGTTGTCAGCTGTCTGCTTTCTCACAATCTCAGACCTGGTGACTCTTCATCATCCATAAAAATAAATATAATTTGTCGAATTAATATAATAAAGAAATATATGAATTTCCATGAAAAATTACTATGAGAAATTACAGAAACCATCCATTATAATTAACTGATTCTTCACATTCAAACATACATATATACACACAGTAAGAACAGTTTATAGAGTCACCAATTCACCTGAAACACATTTTTACTGTAGGAGGAAACTGGAGGAAACCTGTGTGAACACTGTGAGAATAAGCACGGACTGAAGCATATTTGAACTCAGTCTTGGAGCTGTGAGAGATTCTGTGAAGCTACTCCTCCTACAAAGAGCAGAAATAGAAAATCCCCCATATTTCTTTAGTTCTATCTTTGTGCTGTTTTGTGACATGAAAATTATAATTTGTTTGGTTTTTATTTTTAAGATAATTTATTTCAGACTGTGACGTCAACCACTCTCCCTCTATATACAAAACTGTAGGGATCTGAAGCCCTGCTCATTTGTTTACTCTGTTTAAAAAGTAAAATACAGTATAGTAAACTAAACATTGAAAAGAAAAGGTAACATATAAAGGAGCAAATGTATTATGAAAAAATGATTTTAAAACATGCAGGCCTTAAGTCTGGATTTAAAGGTTTTCAGAACAGTTTTAATATTCTGTAGTTATTTTTGAATTAGATTTTCACATTTTAAAGATAGCAGGAATTTTTGTTTGGTGTGTAAATGTGTAGGAGGGAGGTCAGTGAACAATGCCCTAATTTCTTAATGCTAACAGGAAGGCCGAAAGTGAAAAAGTAACAGCACACTCAGTATAACACCGGTGTGTCGAAAATGTATCTCTGAATGCACCACATGTCAAACAATGAAGCGGATGCATTACAGCAGCAGAAGAGTCCACTAGGCTGCACTCCTGTGAGCTAAGAACAAGATAAGGATGTAGTCGGCACAAAATTACCAAAACTGAATGACTAAAGAGTGGAAAAAGATTGTCTGGTCACTCAAATTCCAGTTTCTGTTACAGATGGCAATTTAGGAATTTGGTGTTAAAATAATACTTACCTTGTGTAATGGGAAGGCTGTTAGTGGTGGTGTTGGTGGTTCTCAACACACTACAGTAAACCACCTACATCTCTTATCTATACACTAGAGCAATGTAAATACTTTGTCGCACACACTATATGTATAGAGTCGCCAATTACTACAACACATGTCTTTGGACTTTGCTACCACCCCTATTACAACAGCATCACTCATCGCAACCCATTGCAATTCAATAAATCCTTCTAAAGAAAGGTGCCCAATTAAGATTAATTAAGATCAATGGTGGTGCAACAGGTAGCATTAATCTCTCACAGCTTCTGGCCCATGATTTTGACTGTGACTCAGTTTTTGTGGAGTTGACATATTTTTCCCGTCATTTCATGAGTTTCTTCTGGGTGCTCTGGTTTTCTCCCACAGGCAAGAGTCAAGTGAAACGGTCACTCTAGGTTGCTTGTAGTGAATAAATGTGTGAATAAATGATTGTGAGCCTAACTACCCTATAACAGACTCACAATCCTGTCTAGGACGTAACCTGCCTCACATGCTATATTTCTGGGAAAGATTCTGGACCATTGCAACCCTACATCAGACAACCAGTTATTGATAATGAATGGATAGATAATTGGAATCAGTCATTTATTTTTATTAAACTACTTTATTGAACTACTTTTACAGCTGTGATGACCCCAAGGTTGTCTAGGGGTGTAGAGGGGTGTAAAATAAAGGCTTTTGTACCAAGTTATGAGTTACGAACTGACAAGAGAACAAAATAAATAGGAGTGTATTTTTAACGTTCTGGTGAAAGGGAAGTTAATCAAAGTGTACAAAATAAAGAGCCGACAAGCAGACCTTACAAAAGTTGGCAGAATGCAAAGGGTAATCAAAGAACAAAGAAAAGCCTAACTTAAGTCCAACCCTTACTGTTAATGTCATGCGGGGACGAGAGAGCTGGGATGGCAGAACCCAAGTGTGGAGTTGTTCATCTGGATTCAGGGGATAAGGTGAGTTCTCGGAGTCGGGGACAGGCGAATGGTCAGTCGATTGGCAGTTGGAGTCAGAGCGAGGATCCATGGACGAGATCAGGGGACAAAGCGAAAGGTCGGTCGGTCGGCGGTCGGCGTTTGAACGAAGATCCACGAGCGTGATCGGGAAACAAAGCAAAAGGGATGAAAACCGGAAGACAAGAACGAAGAACAAGTGTTGAGTGTGCACTGGACGTCACAAGGGAGGGCGGTTGTCTCTGACGAGATTCTGCAAAGGTATAGGGAGCTGATGAGGGACTTTCAAAGGGTGAGCAGTTAGTCAGGTGCTGGACCAGAGTCAGGTGCTGTTGGTTGAGTTGTGGTCATGGATGTGACAGTTAAGTGAGGAAAGTCTTGATATAATGACATTTACTGATTTGGTTGTGCACAGTAGTATATTACATAACTTTTATTTAACTGTATGGCCATGAACACAGTCACATTATCTGTCAGCTTCACCTGTGGTATTTTCAGGTAGTAGCAAAATTAAATTTGGGGAAGTAATAAAAGCTAAAACAAACAATATAAAGGACTTATGTTGCAAAGGAAATTAAATGAAAAGAAGATAAAAACCATCCATCCATCCATCTTCCATCCCGCTTGTCCTAATAGGGTCGCGGTGGCAGCAGGGAGAGCAGAGAGGCCCAGCCGCCCCTGTCCTCCGCAACTTCCTCCAGCTCAGCCTGGAGGATCCCCAGCCGTTCCCAGGCCAAGTGTGAGATATAATCCCTCCAGTGGGTCCTGGGCCGACCTCGGGGCCTCTTCCCAGTTGTCTGTTCCTGGTATACCTCCAAAGGGAGGCGCTCAGGGGGCATCCTTATCAGATGCCCGAACCACCTCAACTGGCTCTTCTCAATGTGGAGGAGTAGCGGCTCTACTCTGAGTTCCTCCCGGATGTCCGAACTCCTCACCCTGTCGCTGAGAGTGAGTCTCAACACCCTGCGGAGAAAACTCATTTCTTGGATCCGCGATCTTATTCTTTCGGTCATTACCCAAAGTTCATGACCATAGGTGAGGGTAGGGATGTAGATTGACCGGTAAATGGAGAGCTTCGCCTTATGGCTCAGCTCTCCCTTCACCACTACAGTCCGGTACAGCGATCGCATTACTGCTGCCACTGCTCTCAGTCTGCGGCCGATCTCACGCTCCCTTCTCCCCTCACTCGTGAACAAGACCCCAAGATATTTGAACTTCTCCACCTGAGGCAAATTCTCTCCCCTTACCTGGAGGGGGCATGCCATCCTTTTCCATGATATGAAAACTTTAACACAAAAATGTTAAATCTGGAAAAACGGTAGCATCAGGTTGAATCAGGTTTGAGACAAATAAACATTATTCATTGCTCTTTTGGCAGCTGATGTAAATCTGTGATTTGTTTAACATGTTGTAATGTAATATAGTGTTAATTCCTCTGACAGGAGGTTGCTAGTGATGGAACATACACACGTCTTTCTGATCTGGCCAGATATGCAAAAAAGATTCTACATTTTCACAGTGTCTAAGGTTGTTTCCCTTTATCTTAAGGACAAGAACAGTAATAATAAATAAAACAAATGTGCAGTTTTATGAACTGGCCAAACTGCAGGCAATGCCAGTCATCCTAGACAAGAGATCCTGTTTTAACCATCTACATTCAACAGTTTTAGCATAATTTTTATGAGAATTCAAAGACTCGATGGCATAAACTGGGGTGATGCATTGAAGTGACAGGACATGGCTTCTAACATTGTGTTATGTGGGATTGCAAGGCTGTCAAACAGAACTGCAAAAATGTGTCACAGATGTCCCTGAAGCTGTAGAGCTGGTTTATCATGCTTAGTCTATTAAAAGAAAATGATCTGTATGTGGTAGAACAATCTGAATTTCCACTCGACAGATGGTGTTATGATAGAAAGCAAACTGAGAAATACTTTAATTTAAGCTTTGGAAATTTCATGTTAAAATGTAATAAACAAACGCTTAATTCTTGCACACAAATCAAGGTTTTATTTAGAACATACATAATGCACTACTGGTTTACTTCAAAACTGATGGAAACAGGAGGCTTTCATATATAAAATAGTAAAATTTAATGGGAGCTACACGAACACAGCATTTTAAATTAAATTCTTATTGTGAATGCAGTTGAGCTTATGTTAACTCAGTTCTTATTTTATAATTCTGTTTAAATTTTGATATTTATTGTAATTTATTTGACTTTTGTAACCTATTTTGTATGAATGCCAAAGCACAAAATACTAAGGCGGGGTGCGGTGCCACAGCGGGTTTGGACAGGTCCTGCTCTCTGGCAGGTCTGGGGTTTGAGTCTCACTTGGGGTGCCTTGTGACGGACTGGTGTCCCATCCTGGGTGTGTCCCCTCCCCCTCCAGCCTTACGCCTTGTGTTGCCAGGTTAGGCTCCGGTTTGCCGCAACCCCCACTTGAGGTAAGCGGTTTCAGTCAATGTGTGTGTGTGAAAATACTAAAGTACTATAGTACTATGCTACAAAGGACAGCTGTTCATAGAACAGAAACATTTTTAAAATGCAATATCAAAATGACTGACTTTATAGGGGTGGATGGAAATGCCAGTGAATGAAACCCAAAGTAATCACATGGTTGTCTAGGTAAGGGAGGGAATGGAAGTGGTTTACCCTTGCCTTTTTCCATGCATGTTGTGGTGAAGGCAGACGGAAAACGTCAAGATGGTACACACTCTGAGCTAGATTCAAACCTGTGCCCATGAGGATCTTAGAAGCTATGAGGCACTAGCTTTACCTGCTGTGCCACTGTGCCTATATTTTCATTTACAATTCTTTTAATGCAAATGATACTTTATGAGTAGCTCAGCAGACAGGAGTTTTGTGAGCGTTATGAGTGATTACAGTAATTATGAGAATGGCATGATTAGGTTGTGCTCGAAAAAAATCTTTATTTCATACATAGCATTTAAATAGCATTTAAAAGCAGCTCTTCAAAGCACTTCACAATAAATGAGAAAGAGACATAATATAGGTTACAACTGTAAAACAATTTACGATAAATTTCAGTATTTTAAAAAAAAAAACATAAAAGCATGAAAGAACAAAAAAAAAATCAATCCATTATCATTAAGCACTTGTTCCATATGTACTGGATAAAATAAGAGTAAAAACAAGAACACATGGGAACAAAAAGTAAAATTCATGCAGACTGAGATAGGTTCAAATCCTCAAGCTCAGTGACGCTGCCACACTTACAAACAAGAAAAAGAAAATCCATTAGGTTTGTTAATGTTGTGTTTATGGTCTTTTGTGCTGCAGAATTTAGAATTTGTTAGTTTTTCTTTTCTTATAGTCGATTTAGGGTATTTGTTCAGCGGAGCAATCGGTGAAAAATTTTGAGATGAAAATGGATGTCATTTCAAATAAGCAGGCATGACTGTTCCATGGTCTTTTTCACCATATGACTTATGTCGTTATGATATTATGGAAAATAATGAAAATAAAAATATTAAACAAATTAACTGTGATACAATAATCCTTATTTTTCAAAAATCATTCATTATTTGGTACAGTAAAATCACTGCAAAGTGTGATAAAGTCCCATTAGTGTTCTTCAGTTCCTCATTACTGACATTTTAGAGATGCTCAGCAAAGTTGGGACTGGAGCAACACTCCTCTAATGGGATTAACTTTTCCCCTTCCTCCATTCTTATCCTTTATTATGGTGAATTTCTTACTTGTCTTATTCACCTTGTTCAATTGAATTCCTTTGCATTATTACATAATTAATCAGCTTTTTAGAGATTACTGAACCCAAGCCCCATTATGCGTGATGTGATTAAATTCACCTACAAAAAAGGTCACTCCCAGCCCTCAGTTCCATGCTCCTAATGTAACTTGACATCAGTAGCTTTGAGCTACGGTTAGGGAGCAGACTTGGGATAAACAGGGTAATTGTTTTCATGCTCTTTTAATGGTTTCATTCAGACAGGGCCAAACAAAGCACACATTTTCAGCAGTGAATGATTCTGTTGACTTGGGAGCACTCATACTGTTAGTCTTAATAGCTTTAATGACATTCAGAGGGGGTGTATACAGTGTGAAAAGATTTGTTGGGGTCCTAGTGCAGATGTAATTTTCATGAGTCCCCATTGTATCTCTTTGTTTGTAGGGCACTCCATATAATAATAATAATAATAATAATAATAATAATAATAATAATAATATGGACGTAATTGTCAGATAAACCTGCAAAATTTTCAATCACATCTGGCTACTTTCACTTTGCTTTAGTATCTAAATAATCAAGAAATGTAATAATAGGTATTTACCTTGACTTATTATCTATGTTAGGTTATATAGCTATAATACATAAAAGTACACTGAAATTAAATTTAACTAAATTAAAATTAAAATGAATTTGAAACAATTGAAAATAAAAATACATTGTGATCTAAAATCCTATCCCATACCAGGCATTGACCATAAAAATGTACAGTGTTCCTCATGTCATTATGCATCACTGACACTCATGAACACCAGACATCAGCAATGAGTTATATTAAGTTGGGGAAAAAAATTGTGCATATTTGAAAATTGAGGGGAAAAAAAGAGCGACTCTAGAATGACTCAATGTTTGTAACAGAAGCCAGTGTATTAATACAATTCTGATCAAAACCATATCAAAAGAAAATGTCTAATGATTAAAATGTACATGTTTTATAGATTTCTAAGTCAGGGATCCACTGTATACCTTTTCACTTTGGATAACAAGGAGTATTGCTCTTTTGAAAGCTTAACAACAAACATTAATAAGGTCAAAGTAAGGACAGTTAAATCCTGGACATCACTTTCCAAGGCTTTATTGCAATAAATGAGATTTTTTTTGTTTTTTGTAGAAAAGGTTTGTTATAAAAACGGAGGCAAAAATTAGGGCTGTTTTAAATTTTCTTCAATACAGTCAAGCATTCTGGGCATTTTGTTATTGTAGTTCTTGGTTTTTGGAAAGAGGGGTGAAGCAATCAAGTCGTGAAGAAACTGCAGATGATCCTCTGTCCTCAACATCTACTGGTTTTCAGCCATTAGAGAAGCACCGCCTCTCCATGATCTTGTACCTCTATGTAATACCTCTGGCTCTGAGGTAGTATGTGGTTGTCTTTGTGTCAAGGTAAATAACATAGAACTTACATTGCTTTTTAAATTTGTCATAAATATGCTATTATTTTCATTATTATGCTTCTGTTGGGTGTTAGTGACTTTTGAGTGATGTGTGGGATAAAAAATAAAGGATCCTGATCCACAAATGACCAGAAAACTTCCCGGTCAAGCTCTGGACATGGCTCTTTATGCTGCTGTCTTATTTACAACACGTCATAAATACCTCTGCCAGGGAAGTCAAAACTCCCAAGTGCAGGAGACATACATTCGTTTAGCAGATGCTTTTCTCCAAAACAACAAACTTAGTTTGTTGCATTTTACCAACAGGGAGATAGAGATATGGACACACAATTTTTTAAGTACACTCATTTAGTACAATACCACCATTTTTTTTTGAGGGCAAACACACACACACACACACATTTTCAGAACCGCTTGTCCCTCACGGGGTCACGGGAAACCGGAGCCTACCCGGCAACACAGGGCGTAAGGCCGGAGGGGGAAGGGGACACACCCAGGACGGGACGCCAGTCCGTCGCAAGGCACCCCAAGCGGGACTCGAACCCCAGACCCACCAAAGAGCAGGACTGCGGTCCAACCCACTGCGCCACCGCATCCCCCTGAGGGCAAACAAATAGCTGCATAAAAAATTGATGACAACTTTTTACAAACGTAAAAACTTTTTAAGTAACGAACCATCTCTTGGTGCCAGTGAAGTGTGTCAGTAGGAGACCAGCTGGAATGACAATCCATTTCCTCAAAGGATCTCTGGTTTCCACCCACCACCCAGTGGCATGTGTTTCATGTGAACTGGTGACATTTCTGAGTGTATATGAAAGTGTGTTAAGCTGCTTACGTGTGTAGATAAGTGATTGACTGTAGGTAGTGCAGTGTATCTAGCACTGTACATCAGCTTGGAATAAAAGGTGTCAGCTGACTGATATTTAGTATTGATTCTAAGTCCCACTGGAGAAAATCATTTGCTAAATTTCTTTAAAAACTGTAAAGTAAATGAGGTGTAGATTCAGACAACGGAAAAACAAAATTTACTGTAAGCACAACTTCTACCAACAGTAATAAACTACTAAAATTTAACAGGAAATAACTAACGGCAACAAAACGAGGAACAATAACGCTCATCATAATAATTAATATTGTACATTGTCTTTTTCAGAATGGTATCAGTAATTATTCCACAAACACTGAAAAACATACTTGAACTCTAGGCTGTGGAGATTACTCTTTCCAAATGAGAGAGGCTCATTAATAAGATGGTCATAAAGGCCCCTGTCAAGACAGAGAGGCTTAACTGGGCAGGGGGTCTGCAGGTGGACTAATCTTCTGGTTCTCCATGCTCAGCACTAATGATGGGAAGACCACGGATGAGAGCTCTACCAGCACGGTACCGCCAACCTGCTGGCCTGCTGAAATTCCACCTAGGATTAGCTAATGGTTCCTCGGTTGTCCGGGGCCTTATTAGGCCCGTTTGGGTTACCTCTGCTACATGGTGACACGGTTGAGCCTACTTCAGTAGAGTTTTGGCTATGGATTAATGAACTGTGAAGATGTGGGGAGCACATGAATTCATTCCCTCCCACCTAATTTTCACCCAGTTTTCGGAGTTGGTTATGTATTTATAATACAACATGCGTCAAAGCACAAACAACGTAGGAAGAGTGCAAGAGGACAACTCTCCCTTTTTCTTGGTGCACTTGTTTTTGGGCTACAAGCTCATTTGAATAATTCTAGCCCTGTTGTTTCATACAGCCGATATATTTATGGTTTGTTTTAAGCATTGTTTCAGTTCTTCAACATGTTGCTTATGTTATTCCCTGTTCTCATAACATTTTCACTAAGCCGTGAAAATAGGCGTGCATTAAATGTGCTCTAGGGCTGAAGTGGTTAATGAATTGTAGTTAGTGCTATTCTACAGACTAATGTAAATGAAATGATGAGTTATGTTATTTGAAACCAAAGAAATTCCATTAAATTGCATTGCATTATATTTTTAAAACCAAATAGTGATGTTATATGTTTACATCAGTTTTTTTTCAGTTTTTGTGTTTGGGATTTCTATTTATATCAAATCCTCCACAAAAATATTTCTTCCTACAGTCAAATATCAAGTCACTAAGGGAAAATAAACCTTAATATTCATTTAAATGCTGTCAGCTGAATAGCGCTGTTGTCTTTATACCCAAAAGTTGCAGTTTTGAATCCCACCTCCAGCTACAACTGAGCAAGTTATACTTGGAGATTACCTTCAAAGTTACCCAGCTGTATAAATGGGTAAATAATTGTAAATAGTTTGACACTGGAAAAAATGTCAGTGCGTCAGAGAAAAGCATCAGCTAAATAAATAAACCTTGACAAAATTGTTCTGTGCTCGGAGATGTACGTTGCTTTGAAGAAAAGTGTCTGCTAAGTGAGTAATAAATGTAAATATCTTGGTAAGAATAGACACATTTCACTTTTCTTCAACCTGTGTCTATGAAACCATCTGTGCTGATAGGAAATATAATCATGAGCAGAGATTTTATTTCAAAAACTATTTTGTACATCTTGATTTAGCATTTGCATTTGTATTACCTGTGTTACCTGGGTGATATTCGCAGTCCAAAGCACTGGCCATTTAACTCAAGGCAGACCAATTTACACATATAATTAAAAAATATAATATAAAACATATTCATTTATATTTCCTAATACAAATTAATTGAAGTGAATATTTGATATTATGTGTAGGCCAGAACCTGCATTGTTGCTTATCCGTGGCCCTCCCCTGTACTCAACAGTAAGCAAATGAATAAAAATACTGTGACACACAATATACAATCACAGAAATTTTTCAATCTTAAATAGCATGTCAGTGGTACATAAAAATTGACCCAATTACTCTCTCAGGGCCAAATTAATACTAGCGGTAGGAAAAATCTGCACCAGCTGATGCTAATTTGCAACGTCTGCCTGGAGGGGGATAAGCCTGTAGAATTCCATTTGTTGTTTCCAGAGAAGCTTCACATTTTCTATCGTAATCCAGTGTGATTTCTCCTGAAAAATAAACTGTTTTCTTTTATGCTGTGCAACAGACAGGAACTTGTTGCATTATAAATGTGTGATCAAGGAAGGATATATATATATATATATATATATATATATATATATATATATGTGTGTGTGTATATGTGTGTGTATGTATATATATACATACACACGTTGTCTGAACCGCTTGTCCCATACGGAGTCGAGGGGAGCCGGAGCCTAACCCAGCAACACAGGGCACAAGACTGGAGGGGGAGGGGACACACTCAGAACGGGACGCCAGTCCGTCACAAGGCACCCCAAATGGGACTCGAACCCCAGGCCCACCGGAGAGCAGGACCCAGTCCAACCCACTGCACCACTGCGCCCCCCTCTGTATATATACATATATATATAATTTATTAATTGATTATATTAATCAATTAATCAATTGTCACACACACACACACAGATACTGTATTTAGGATCATGTTATTTTATGCAGCATGCAGTTCAGCATTGCATATTGCAGTCATGCAGGGGTTAACATACCCCTAGCTTCATGCAGATTGGTATATTGATGCCTCAACCCACCCCGATGAAAAGGGAATGAAAAGGCGGAAGACATGGTG